>NC_064816.1:84704121-85047893 GCF_023721935.1 Panthera uncia
ATACATTTGTACATGCGTGTGTTGGTGCGAGGGGTGGGGAAGATCTGATGAGGGGATTGGGGAAAGTGTGATGTGGATATGCTACCGAAAAAAAAAAAAAGAAGAGCTTAAAAATAAACAAGTATTATTTAATTTTTCTGCAATAAACCCTAGGTATTTATTTTAGAAAAGAAAACAGGAATATTTACAGTGCTGGGAAAGAAGTGCTATCTTTCCCAGGTCAAATGTTGCTCAGGAGGAGATATGGATGTCATAAAGGAGGACATTTAGTTAGGAGAAGGCATTAAAGTAAGGTGTAAGTGAAGAAGTGGGAGATGAGCCCAGTCAAAAGGAAGCAGAGCACTTGGAAGTATAACAAACCATAAAAGGAGGGCAAGGCACCCCATTGTTTCTGGGGTGAGGAAGGGGTCTAGAGCAAAGCCCACTGAGGATACAACACATAGCAAGAGTTCTTGATGCTCTACGTGATCATCTGCCTAAATTCTTTTCAGACATTTTCTATACTTCATTACACCTACAACAGATAGAAAGGTGAGTAACATTTAGTTGGTAGTCAATAAATACATATTTGGTGAACAAATGAATGGATAAATGAATAAAATGCAATATGAGAATGACTAAAACTTTTAAGCCTTGCATAGTTTTTTTTTTTTAAATCTTTTACGTTTTGTTTTATATTTGAGAGAGAGAGAGAGAGAGAGAGAGAGAGCGAGCATGAGCAGGGGATGGGGGAGGGGTGGGGTGTGTGCACAGAGATGCGGAGACAGAATCTGAAGCAGGCACCAGGCTCTGAGCTGTCAGCAGAGAGCCCACTCAAACTCACTAGCAGTGAGATCATGACCTGAGTCGAAGCTGGACGCTTAACCAACTGAGCCACCCAGGTGCCCGTAGCCTAGCGTACCTTTATGAGTTTCATGGATAAGCAAGATAAATAAAACATAACTTTCTCAATAATAATAATAACCCAATATTATTTATAATTATAATCCTCACATTCATTAAAGTGAATAATGTTATCTTCTTTTGACAGAGAAGATCTTCTTTTAACAGATATGCAAGATCCTTTGAACCAAGAGCATTTATGAAAGCAAAGTTATGTACGTTTGACCCTCCTTGGAGAATTTTGTACACTTTCACTAGAGTAATTTTAATGCTACTAAATTGAATGCTACTTGATCACATTATTGTCTTATGTCAATTGAGAAATCATATCAAGTATAGCTTTAACATAATTACACTTTTCAGGATTACTATATTTTCAATATATAATCATACTACTGTATATATTCAGTGAAACATATGCAACTTTTAAAATGATGGTAGTGTGGATTTTTTTTTTTTGCACTAAATTACTTTACAGGAAGAGCTAGGGAAATCTATATCCATATCCATAACTATAGCTGTATCTATAAATTTAACTATCGATATGGGTGATAAGACAACTTTTTTACAAATGCAATCAGGAGAAACATTTCAACCTAAATCAGTTTTTAATTCTCCAATCCTGGGTAGACTGACTCAATGTATGGCAAACATCTAAATAATTTTTTTCTACTCATGTTCCATCAGCATGACAGGTCAGATGACTGTTTCACAAAGTACAGACTAAGAGCTTATAGAAACTGCTGGGGCTTATTCAGATTCAAACTTACAGACAGAATAGACAATTCATAGATGATCTGTGGAAAGGATAAAATGCAGTTTATTTGCAGAGGAAGTTGAAGGAGTTGCCTTTAAGAAGCTTTAATGCTGGGTATAAATCGTATATTTATAGGTCTTTTAAAATTTGGCATAATTAGGGGCACCTGGGTGGCTTCGTCGGTTAAGCATCTGACTTTGGCTCAGGTCATGATCTCATGGCTCATGAGCCGGAGCCCCACCTGGGGCTCTGCGCTGACAGCTCAGAGCCTGTAGCCTGCTTCGGATTCTTTGTCTCCCTCTCTCTCTGCCCCTCCCCGACTTGCACTCTGTCTCTCTTTCTCTCAAAAATAAACAAACATTAAAAATGTTTTTTTTTAATTTTGCATAATTAAAAATAAATAATGGCAATCACATTCTTTAGCAAATGGAACTTTTTCATTTACTAACAGTATCTTCCCTTTTTATTAGCTGTTGTATAATATATTTTTTCACTGACTCAATTTCTTTAGGATATCCCCCAATTCTAAAATATATTTCATTATACGGATATGTGATAGACTCTGTACTCTTATGTAATCTTGTGGACCTAAACCATGTACATGCAGGCAGGAGAATTCACAGTCTGGCTGTCCCAATCACTCCCACTTGTTAATACGGTAGGTAGCACAGAACACAAGGTCAGGAGTGCTTGCCTCAGAACTACAACAAACCAATCTTGTAGGGCCTATAATTTTAATGTTGGCAACAGGACATGTGGTGCCTTTTTCTTAGCCGGACTTTGCATTTCCTTTATTGGAACATCTTATATGTCCCTGTGTGTCTATGAAATGCGTTCAATAAAATTATCTAACACATAGCTTGTTGTAAGGATTAAATTAGTTTATATGTTTAAAGCATTTATAACATCTGGCACATTGTCAATGCTATATAAGCATTTGCTATTAATGCTTGCTCTTTACACACACACACACACACACACACACACACACGCACACTGCCTTTAATACTTATCTCTACAAATGATGGTCAAACTCATTATTTCCTGCATCAGGTTTTACAGTATTTGAAAGCAGGATATTTATCCTATATCCTTCCAGTACTCATTAAAAAGAGAGTGCATATTAGATACATAGGATAATCATAATAATGACTCTTGCCCTAAAAGGAAAAATGCATCCCAATATAAATTGTTCCAACCATTAGTGAACTTCTTCTTTAGAGTGTTAGTGCTGACATTTGAAAATGGAAATAAAAATCTCTTTTGGCATACCTGAAACTGTCAAAAGTAAAACATAGCATAAGTTAATTTCCCTTTCAATTAAAGTTGTAAACAAATTATAAATGAGTCAGCATCACAAAATGAGTCTTTCCACAAAAGATAGACATGGATGATGGATTCCCCACTACTGTTTATGACATTATGTTATTCTTCCTTTTTCTTGTATTAATTCAGTCTGTATTTTTATTTTAACCAGATAATGAATATTTTACATCTTCATTAGTCTGTATTCCTGCCAATACAAGTTTATAAATATTTTCTCAGCTCTTCACAAAGATGAAATACTTTATACAATATAACGTGATGATTCCAGAATGTGTTATGAGAGAATGTAAATATTTGAGAAAAAATAAATAGTAACCTGAAGCAAACTACTTGGGGGGCCTACAACAATGTAGATAACTTTTTCCCCTGTTCTTTTTATTTCTCCTGAATACTCAGGCATTGTGCTTCTGGCTAAGGATAGCAGTAGAAGAGCCAAAATTCTATAAGAAAAATTACTCCTGTGGTTTTGTTCTGGCTCCTGTAACAGCAATAAATTCAGGGATACCAGATATATTAAGATAATGTATTTTCATTAGGTTTCTACCCCAATTGTGGATCTATGTGGTTCAGATAAAATGCATTCATGTACACAGATCTGAGATGCTCCTCATAACCATGCAGGATTCTAGTACCCCAGAGCACTATTCATCATGAGAATGAGCCACAATCATGCCTAAAAAACCAAAATCCAGTTTTTCATTTGGAGGGGAGAGGGTTTGGGAGTCCCTCTTTAGACTGCTTGAGGCTTCCTTGGGCCAGGGCACACTCAGTCTTCTGGATCAATGTCTTGATCTTCAGCGGAAATTTAGATACCAAGTCACTGTCTCTGGTAAGTTGTCCTGGGTCATATTAGGTTAATGTTGGCTAGTTTGCTTCTAGATTCTTATGAGTTGAAATTGTCCAATCATCTGTCTCAATTTTCATGTGGCCTCTATTTTGAGTTCCTACCCTAGTCATCAGCCTACTTGCCCACTTTCCTAGCAACTGAAGGTTCTGCTGATGCCTGAACCCATTTCCAAGCCCAGAGAACTCTATGTTGTAGTTCAAGATTTCTACTTGAGTTTTGTCTTGAAGTTTTCAAAAGTTATTTATTTATTTATTTATTTATACATGTATTTATTTATTAATTTTGAAAAAGTATTTATTTTAAAGTAGGCTCCACACCCAATGTGGGGTTTGAACTCACAAGCCTGAGAGCAAGAGTCACATTTTCTACCCACTGAGGCAGCCAGGTGCCCCTGAAATTTTCAAAACTTTAGGGCTTAAAAAATTAAAGAACTACCCCAGGTGTCAAGGCTAGCAAACAACAAAGCTAAGTTTATAATCACATCTAATCATATTTATTTGTTTCCAAAGCTCCTGTGCGTATTCTCTGAGCTACTGCTTTTACTCTAGCTTATGATTCTTGTACTGTGAATACAAGAGAAAGATCTCTGAACCAAATCTCAGAATTGTAACTATGTTCTGCTCTTTTCTTTGGGTATTCAGAGGGCTATACTATTTTGTTAACAAATATTTTCAATGAACCAGAACTAAATATTTATGTTCCATCATGTCACCACACCTGTCCAACTATCTGAAAACCTCCCTTCACATAGCTCTGTCTGCACTACTCAGCGTACCATAGTAGACTAAGCCAGTGACAATCTCATCCCTGCCATCTCTCTGATTTCCTCTCTGCCCCAAACTCCAGCCGCTTTGTTTCCTTGTGAGCAAGCAATCTTGCTTGGATGAAGCTCAGGGTACATTTTAATGCTCAGGAGATATAATTGATATATACAGGCTATATATAAACAATAAAAATATTGCTAGAAAATTATTAGGATCTCAGCAGGAATGCTTGTTCTTGAATGTTAGAACAGGAATTATAACATAATTTAGTAAGAAATGAGGGCCCACTGAACATTTTTGAATTGGTCAAAGTCGTGTTTTTAGAAAACTTTCCAGTAGTACTGCAGTAACAGGGAAAACAAGAGATCATTTCGGCATATTACACAGTGTAGGTGAAAATGTATATGAGAAAGTGACTTTAAAATTAAACAACTTTGGTGTGAGCTTGTAACTATGGAATATGAAATCATTATCCTTTGGCAAATTTGGGGAATTCACATTTTTGAGTTAAGAAGAAAGAAATGAAAACAAAATGACTTATGAGTCACGGAGTGAGATAGAGGTACTACCTAAAATTGCAATGATATGGGAAGCCAAATACAACTCAAAAAAATTAAAAACATAATTGAAACGAAACTTGAAGGGCCAACTGGCACACAAATGGAAGGAAATTGCTTTAGCTGGTGAGTGAGAAAATAGGAATGATGAATTAGCTGAAGTTTGGTCACCACAGGACTTGCTAGAATGGTTCAGAAAGGATGTGAATATTCTATATAAGAGCTTATTGAGAATATTTACAACCTTAAATATAAGCATTACCTAATCACTGATGTGTCTATCAAATCACAGTTGCAGGTTGTTTATCATACACATAGAAATAACAAAGATTATAAGTGAAATATAGTCAAATCTATGAAAGTCATTTCATACTCCTTAATTTAATTTTCAATATATTGGGTAAAAATGCCTGTCAAGTGAATTTCACCAATTTTGGCAAAGGTATGATGGCAAGTTTTAAAATACTTACACATTATTGCATATAATATTTTAAAATATCTTTTCACACTCTGTAGTCTTTATTCAACTTTCCTACATATGCGCACACGCACACACAACTGTGAGAGTATCAACTTCTTAAGGGTAAGGATCACTATACAGATTTTTAAAATTCTCAGAACCTAGTATTTTATCTAACACTGAGTAAATTTGTCAGAAGATGGCAATAAACAATCCTGTACTTATGCCAAAAAATTGTATATATTATTATTTTAATTTTTAATGTTTATTTATTTTTGAGAGAGAGAGAGTGCGAGCGAGTGCGAGTGGGTATGGTGCAGAGAGAGAGGGAGACACAAAATCTGAAGCAGGCTCCAGGCTCCGAGCTATCAGCACAGAGCCTGATGTGGGGCTGGAACCCATGGACCGCGAGATCATGACCTGAGCCGAAGTCGGATGCTTAACCATCTAAGCTATCCAGGTGCCCCTTGTATATATTATTTTAAGCAATAGTTCCTGAGTCTTTAAAAATGGAATTTTCTTCTAGGTCTTTCCACGTAGGTAGACCTATGCTTAAAAACAAATGTACTGTTATTTGTTATTCCTAATAAAAATAAAGACATTATAATGTCACCATTAACAAGATGATCTTTAGCTTTAGGACTAGGTCTGTACAAAACAGCATGGAAGTAAAAGCTAAAATAAAAGTGACTCAGTGGTCATTTAAATGTCTAAAATATTTAATAAAATCACCAAATATTCCTTAACACACACATAGTCAATTACACGAAGACTAATTAACCAAATTAAATCAGTCTTATTTTTTAGTCACAGCTATGAAATGCCAAGTTGTAATTTTAGGACAGAAAACCCTTTTTCCACTTTTAAATAATATTTAGTGCTTGTTTATAAGTCTCACAGTTAACAGCCTGATTGGTGTATTAATTTCTATTTTTTGTTTATAACCTGTTTGATTCTTTTATAGCAATAAATAAGCAAACTGTATGTAAATTGAACGAGGCCAACAGCTATAAAAATGGAAATGGTGGCTCTGTAACTCTATTCCTCTGTTTCTGTTTTCCAAATATTTTTGAAGGGAATAATCAAATTAATTAGCTGTAAAAACTTTTATTCCTGCAACTCAGCAGAGAACCACTGCTTTTACACACTCCTTCCGTATTAACACCCAGTGTATTCTGGTGAAGCTGTATGTCATTGTAATTTAGTCCTCTGGATATGGCATCAGTTCCTGATGGTCGTGATGATTTATCGTTAAGGTGGAAGTACCAAAATACTATACTATCTGAGTGAAACACAGTCCTTCCCCAGGAGTACATATATATATATACATATATACATATGCATATACATATATGTAAATATGTATATATGTATACATATATAAATACATAAATACATATGCACACATATTAATACAACATATAATACATTTTAATATGTATATAATATGTATATGGCACATATTCTATGTAGTATGTGTAAAGAAAATCTCAGCACATGTACACATATACATATATGGCATGCATGTGTACGTGTACGTGTATTGTGACATTTGCCCTGTCATCTCCAGTTTGAAATGGAATGGTCCTGTAACACAAGGTCTGCAGTAAGTAAATGAAGCACGGAAAGGTTTCAGGTACAAATGAGAGAGGAAGACTCAGTGGAATAACTGAGTACCTGTTTCAGTAAAATTTGAAGCAAACCTTTATCCTTGCCCTGCCCAGTATTTTACCTTTTCCTTAGGCTAACTTGAGTTCAGTTTATGCAATTTTCATCCAAAGGGTTTCCTTGACTTTCTCAGCTAGACAGGCACGCACTATCAGAGTTGTGAACAATTTACAGCCCTCTATTACTCTACTTTTTCTTTCTGCTCAAGACAGAATGTCAGAATAGAAGCAAAAGGGTTATTATTATAGGCTTAACCTAAATGTGTTCTGATTTACTTTAAAGAAAATCATTTGCAAAGTTTGCTCCTTTAACAAATATCAAATTACTTGAAATTCACCTCCAACTAATTATGACCCATCAGTGTATCCACACTACTCTCGAGAATTGCAGTGCCACCTCAAGGAAAACGAATGGTTCTAATTTGCTACTCACACATATGGCTGATCATTGAGCAACCTCAGAGTGACTCCTCCTGTGAATGAAATGAACCTTTCTGCACAACTAGTAGAAGGCTTTTCTTACTCTCACTGTTGTTTGCTCCTTTCCTTTCCTTTCCTTTCCTTTCCTTTCCTTTCCTTTCCTTTCCTTTCCTTTCCTTTCCCTTTCTTTCCCTTCCATTCCCTTCCCTTCCCTTCCGTTCCCTTCCCTTCCCTTCCCTTCCCTTCCCTTCCCTTTCCCTTTCTCTTTCCCTTCCTCTTCCTCTTCCCCTTCCCTCTCCTCCCCTCCCCTCCCCTTTCCTCCCTCCCCCTCCCCTTCCCTTCTCTTTGCTTCCCTCCACACCCATTCTCTCTCTCTTTGGAAATTCTCCCTCCTTCTGGCATCCTGGATCAATAAATAGCCTAAAATTGTCAACTGGCAAAAAAAATTAAAAATATATATATATGTACACAAACACACACACATATACATACATACATATATATACACACATATATATACACACATACATATATGCCTCTCTCTCTCTTTATATATATATATATACATATATATATATATATGTATATATATATACATATATATATATATACGTATACGTGTATACATATATACGTATATATATGTATATATATATACGTGTATATATATATATATATATACACACACACACACACACACATACATATACACACATGCCAGATTATTTAGCAATCTTTATTATCCCATAGAACTAGAACCACTCTGTTCTATTATATCTGATTTGGTTTAATTGTTGGAGTTAAAATACTAATTATTTGATACATAACTTTAAAAATGTATGTTAATAAAAACCTAAGAAGTGAAATATAGATTTGAAGTAGTTTATCATGGACACGATATTCATGTCATTAGTTCATATAAACCCTGATCAAAACTGGGCCAGATAGAAGCATATGTACTGATGGAGATGGGAATTATGTGAGGTTGGCCTTTTAGCATCAAAGAGATTTTACAGCTTCTAGGGACCTAGGAGATAATATAGTCAAACTCTCCAATTTTAAGGATAATTGAATTTAAATCAAGAGAGGTTAAGGGAATTATATTAAAAAAAAAAACAGCTAATTGATGGCAGAGCACAGATTAAAATCGGGGTCACCTATCTTGCAAGTCAAACATTTGCCTCTGTAACATGTTCCATGTTAGCCTAAAATAAAGGTAATGAAATAAACATTATATTATTATTATTATTATTTACTATGATTATTTAAGTTTGCATAAGCAACTATCCATGTAGTATATTACTTCCTTTCAAAAAAGTTGGTCGTTTGATATTTCATTGCGGTTTGACTCTGTGGCAGAAATTACTTTTGGCTAAAATACTGACGTTAGTGTCTTTAGAAATATGCACGATTCTGTGCATATTCCACAGAATATATGAACAGATTATAGTAATTATTTTATAATAGAAAGTAACTTTTTGAAAGAAGCTTCATTTAACTGCTGAAAATAAGGATAAAGCATTTTCTTTACGATGAATTCACATTGGTTCAAGGCAAAAAATATTTTTCTCTCCTACAAAACTTGTTGAGCAAGCATAGCTTAAAGCGGGGACATTTAGATGGAGAATATGATTTGGTATCCCCCTGAGGTAAGATCAATTTTCAAAGGATTAAGCTTGGAAATCTTCTCAAATGATTTACCTGCTTGTCTGGTCGGTTACAACAGTTGAGGTGGCACTGAGCCTTGTTTTCCTTTTCAACCTGGGTGGGCTTAATTCTGTGAACCAGGTACAGAAAATTTTGTGAATTATTTTCCATTAAAAATCTGCTCTTGGCATGATGGAAAATAAAGACTGAAACACCTGTGTACCAAATACAAACAGCTGTGTGCCTTACAGACCCTCTGCGGGGTATACCACATCCAGACCTTTATTTGACCTGCTGTAAGAGTGGAAGCAAGGGGAGAGTGAACTAAGAGAAGATGACAAAACTGAGAACTAAATCCCGCACCACCCCCCACCCCTCCAGTTAGTCCCAGCAAGTTTGAAGGGCTCAGTTCTTTAGGATCTAGTTTGCTATTCATTGGCTCAGGTCACAATCCTTTTTAAAATTTTTAAATTTAAATTTTTATTTTTTTATTCTTATGTACATCCATCTTGTATTGATTTGATTTGCTTTCCTGATTGGTAAATCTCAGGGACACATTAGGATTGCGGTTTTTGTTTGTTTGTTTGTTTGATTGGCTTTTTTTTTTTTTTTGAGAAGAAAGGAATAAAAGAAAAACAGCTACAAATTTTAACGTTTTTAAAAAATTAATTAAAAAGAAGCACAATTTAGTCCCACCTGGGTGGCTCAGTTGGTTAAGTGTATAACTCGATTTTGGCTCAGGTCATGATCTCACGGTTCATGGGACTGAGCCCCAAGTCAAGTTCTGCACTGACAGCATGGAGCTCGCTTGGGATTCTCTCTCTCTCTCTCGCTCTCTCTCTCTCTCTCTCTCTCTGTCTCTCTCTCTCTCTCACTCTCTGCTCCTCCCCCACTTGCGTGCACTCTCTCTCTCTCAAAATAGACAAATATTATAACATTTTTAAAACATAAGCACAATCTATAGACAGAAATTGTGTGTCACAAGCTCTAGCAACACACCCATTTCTACAAAATGGAACTTTCAGGTAGGTTAGTTCTCTTAATCCCTGAGGTAGGCTGCTTCACTTGGTGAATAGGCTGCTTTTGTCATATTACTAGGACCGAATTTCTCTGATTCTATCACTCACACTTCTGAGGCAATATGCAATAATGGGATAAACTGAAGAATCATTAAGACATAGTCTTTTGTAAGACACACATACGGACTACATGTTGTAGACAATACCATCTTTCTTCCTAATCTCATTCTGGTTTCTTCTCTCCTTTTTCTCTTTCTCTCTCTGTTTACTTTTTAGTTACCTCCTCTGAAGTGCAGTGATTTCAAAGACACAGATGCACACCCATTTGAAGCCACTAAAATAGTGGACCCACAAAGCAAAAGTGGTTCAGCAGTTTCAACCCTGGTCAGAATTAAAACTTGTGGATGATCACATTCACTAAAGAAACATCAATGTGAATAAAGGAAAAAGCAGATCGTCCACCTCCTAAAGGCACTTTATCTGGTTTTTGAGTATTATTAGAAACTCATTTCGCCAAATGACCAGGTAATTCTGGTACTTGGGCAGATACTTCCAACATAATCATAAACAAACTTACACAAGCCACTGACTGTCCTTTACTTTACAACCATGACCCTCACCTTTATCCTTAATCATGGAAGAAACAGGAGGGCCTGGTGGAGTGGGCTCAAAACTGTCAACATTCTTCAAAGGTTATGTCACACTGAAATCCAGCCAGAAAGATCATCCTCAGAAATTCAGGAACATACACCACCAAAGATGCAAATATTATTATTATAATAACATGCTTCTCATAGTGCAACCTTTGTCCTTGATGTGAGGTAATAATATGTTATACCTCAGTACTCCCTTTAATTACTAAATGTGATTACTTAGTCTGTTTGTTTGTCATTGTCTTTCTCACCAATTTATAACCTTCTTTAAGGCAGGTACTACGTCTGTCCTGTTGAAAGATAAACCCAGAGTTCTCGGCACCTTGGCTGTCACAGCGTGGATAATTGATGGAATTTATGAATAAAATAACTAAAACAAAACAAAATTTAATTAGCTTGGTAAAGCGATAGCATAGTTTATGTCGGTAGGGCCATTGCAACTGGTCACACAAAAAACCAACAGCCAAAGAAAAATTAGAACTTATGAAAAGAAACAAGACATAGGCATGATAATTTCACACGCACCTGTTGTTGATTTTATGGAATCCAAAATATTTTGGGGGGAGACAATTAAAGACATAATTCTTTTAGATGTGTGTCACTTTACTAGTTTGTTAACCCAACTATTTGTAATCACTTATTATTATCATATATAATGGGCTTTTTGTATCCATCATTATTAGTAATTAATACTAGAGTCAGCTGAGAAATAAAAGTAATGGAGTAACTATATTTATTATTCACTTCAAATAGGTTAAGTGACTTTGGCTAAAATCACTTGGTTTGAGGAAGTAGGCAAGAGAATAAAATCGTATTGGTAATAACATCTTGGGACATTTTTAAATATCATTTTCCTTCACCAATACTACTTATTGGCTTTCTTTTATTCTTCAAGCTGTATCACTCATATCGATTGTAAATGAGACTAGATTACAAAGTCCAGTGCTGAAAGATATTTTCCCACACTTCCACCAAGTTAACCATAGTACAGGCAGGTCAGATTACACCATTATCTCTGAGCATCTGGAAAACTTATACTATTTGGTCCCTAGGCACCAACAAGAAATTCTTTAGGGAATTTTCTGTTTTTCTAGCTCAGCTTTTTTTTTCACCTTAAGAAATAAATAATAATCCTGAGCTGAGATGTAAATGCAGTTATTTTCTGACAGTATATTATATCATCCAAATGGCAACAATGTTGGTTTTCAACACTATACTTCTGAGGGTATGTCTATCCATTTCATAAATATTCACTATGGCTAAAATTGATATATATATGTAGATATATATGCATATATAGAGAGAAAGAAAGAAAGATAGATAGATAGATAGATAGATATGTATCTATATCCATGTATCCTAGCCTTGATAAAACCACAGGTTTCATATCTGAGAATATCACAATATTATTTGTCAGGTTCTTTGTTAACCAGGCTTTTGCCAATGCATTGGTATAGGAATGAAAACAACACTGCTATTTTAGACAGAGAAAGGCTCAATTAACTGAGCAAGGGAAATTGATATTCAACTAAAATTAAAGAAAATGCTTTTGTAATACTACCTCATATGTATCTTTTCTTTAAACTTAGGTATTCATATCAAGGCCAACAGCATCCTAAAAATAGTGGTATACCAGCAATATTCCTCCATCCTGGTAATTTCCAAACATTTTCTGTGGTATACCAGTTTCCTGGAATACTAATCAGATGTTACTCACGGTAAAGTTTCTGAAATTTAATCTGCTTCAGTAATGATGAAATAAAGAAAGTTAAGCAACCAATTGGCTACTGCAAGAAGTTCTAAGACCATTAAGTATGTGAATGTGCAGTGTGAATTTTAGGACAGTAATAAAGCGTGAAGGTTTTCTTCCATTTACTTGAAAGTGGTATCTTTTCTCCCCAGCATATTGGAAAAATTAGTATTCCAAAGAACACACTTTGAGAAAACTTGCCCCCATCATTATGTGAAAAATACCAAAATCTGGTGCAAACAAAGGGAGCAATTGCATAGGACTGGACCTCCCTAAGTAGAAAAGACACATGTGCAATTTAAAGTTTCAATGGCATTCCCTGCCAAACGCCTGCTATATTTGATAGGCAATGTGTCCTGCCTCACACCTTTTTCTCTGCCATGGAGAGTCATGTGTGACAGAAAAGCTTCCGTTTCTTTGGTTTCCACATAGGAGGGGCATTCAATTGCTGGTTCAGTTGACCCCTCCCAAGTGCCTTACCTGTCTCATTCTGTGGGTCACACACATTTCATCACTCATTCCCCAAAGTCTGTTAATCCTAGTTCACTTTCATTTAAGTAAAAAGTAACAGTATATATATACATGAAATGGAAAAGTACAACTGTATAAGTTTTATTTCCTTAATACAGACGCTTAGAACTCAAAAAGGATTTCAGAGATTCTATGAACATCTCTTAATTTAGAGGGGGGGCCCATTTTTAACCATTTCAATTTTAATTTTTCGCCTTAATTTTAATTTTTCGGCTTACAACCTAAGTATTTCCATTTCCAGAGTACCTTTAACTTCTCCCAGGTGAACGGAAGTGGATGATCCACTTTACAGTTGGCAAATTTGCCTTCAAGGCTTTACAGGACACTCTTACTCAGCTCGGTTAAGTGGCTTCCTCCCGTTGATTCTGCTTTTCCTTCGGTCAGTAAACAATGTGCTGTGCAGGAAAGGCCTCAGAAATTCCTAACAATTATTTCCCCCTCTTCCCACAATTAGGGAGCAGAGAGAGGAGAGAGCGGAGAGAAAAATACACAGTTCTGCTTAGACTGTCACTTTGCATCAGTCTGAGAGGGAACACATATTCCTGGCCTGAAAGGGGCTGCCGGGAATAATTAAGCACGGGGCTAAGAGTGAACCTGGGAAACATTCCAGTTTTTCACAAGTCAGGTCTTCACCGTGCAATCTCTAACATAACAAAAAAACCCTTTTTTACAAGAATATATGGTCATTCATTTTAAAATCATGTACATGTACTGTACTTATACATTACATATACTATAAAACACCCAAAAGACAAATGTTAAGTTCACGTGATAAACAGGGTGACCAAACGATTTCTTTTCCAAACAGTGTCTCTTTTTAGAACAAAAGGGGCTGCTATCAATAATTATATTGAGACAACTGTTGCAAATTGGAACTCCCCAAGGCAAAGCTGAATGGAGGAAATGTCTAACAAAGAAGATTAAATTAAAAATATTTCGAATGTCTTACTAATCATACAGGCTTTATACTATTATCAGGTAATATCTCAAAGCACAATATACACTAGGGGCTAAATTCACCATTAACTATAAGAATATTAATCTATATTTCAAGTAGATATTTTGATCTTACAGGTTTCACCTTACTGTTTAGTAAGTCTGATTATATCATCATAATTTTTCTTTTGCTTATAATTGAGACTAAAGAAGATTTTCTGTAAGAATTAAAATGGTTATCTCTGCTACTTTTTATTTTGCTTTGTGTTCTTGTATTTACAAAAAAAATATTTTATAGTCTCCACTTTGTTAGTTTAATTATTGCTAGGAAACATAATAAATAATAAAATCCATAAACCTACCTACCAGGGACATTTACTGTATGTTTGTTCCCCTTTGTGGAACTTTAATTCTTACCTCAAGGTACCAGATATTAATAACATGAGACAATCTGACATTTGGACAAAATAAAAAGGCCAGTGTGAATAAAATTTAACATATAGGTAAAGTTTTATTTACTTTATAGGGTTTTTTTTTGTTTATTTATTTATTTTGAGACACAGAGAGACAGAGAGAGAGAGAGAGGGAGAGGGAACACCTGAGCAGGCACAAGTGGGGGGAGGGAGAGAGAAAGGAAGAGAGAATCCCAAGCAGGCTTCACACTGTCAGTGCAAAGCCCAATGCAGTGATCAGTCTCATGACGGTGAGATCATGACCTGAGCTGAAATCATGAGTCAGATGCTTAACTGACCGAGCCATCCAGGTGCCCCTACTTTGTAGTTTTAGGAGAAAACTACTATGAATAATAGTTCCAATCTTTCTGAATTCCAATAGCATGTATCTTCTGTACTGCTTGGGATGCACATACCTACATTAAAGCTGGTAATCTAGAACAGTGCTTCATCAACTGTCATGTGCATACAACTATCTGAAGTTCTTGGGAAAATACAGATTTTGATTTAGTTGATCTGGACTGTGGCCGAGGATTCTATATTTCTACCAACTTCCCAAGTGTTGCTGGTCTAAGGACCACACTTTAAGTAGCAAGAGCCCTAGACCTAGACTCTGTTTAATACAGTATCCACTAGGCACATGTGACTATTGAGCATTTGAAATGGAGCTAATCTAAGTTGAGAATGACTATGTTATTCTGAAATGTAAAATAAATACCAGATTTCAAAGGCAGTATAAAAAAGAATGTGAACTAATTCATTAACAATGTTTTTAACGTTTATTTATTTTTTGAGAGAGAAAGAGAGAGAGAGAGAGAGATAGAGAACTGAGTGTGAGTCAGAGAGAGGCAGAGAGAGAGAGAGAGGGAGACACAGAATTTCAAGCAAGCTCCAGGCTCTGAGCTGTCAGCATATAGCCCAACATGGGGCTGGAACTCACAAACCACGAGATCATGACCTGAGCTGAAGTCAGATGCTTAACCAACTGAGCCCACCCAGGTGCCCAGGTTCATTAATAATTTTAACACTGATGATAAGAAATAACAATTTTGGCCCTAATTGTGTATCAGTGGGTTTTTAAAATTTTTTTTTAATGTTTATTTATTTTTAAGACAGAGAGTGACAGAGCATGAACGGGGGAGGGTCAGAGAGAGAGGGAGACACAGAATCCGAAGCAGGCTCCAGGCTCTGAGCTGTCCTCAAACAGCCCGACGTGGGGCTCGAACCCACGAACCAAGAGACCATGACCTGAGCTGAAGTCAGATGCTCAACTGACTGAGCCACCCAGACACCCCATGTATCAGTGGTTTTTAATGTAGAGTATACATATATTCATAATTTTTAATATGAATACTAGAAAATTTTAAATTATTTGTGTAGTTCACATCATATTTCCATTGGATGCTGTAGCTCAAGATCACAAAACTAAGTCCTGATCATGTAAAGTAATAGTGAAAACATTCAATGCTTCATTAATATTTCCAGATTTGTCTTTTGCCACTCCCCATTCCATGCCCAAAGTCTCAGCTATATGATATGATTTAGCATTCGCTCACAACCTCTTCTTTCATTTACTTGTTTATTCAGCATTGGATGTCTACAGTGAACCAGGCAACACTAGTAAGTAATGAGAGAAAATAATAGATATGGCCTGGCTTCACTGAACATATTATCTCTAACTTTTCTTATTTCAAAGAGGAAAATTCCTCTAATCTCTTACATTACTCTCTCTCTCTCTCTCTCTCTTTATTTTTTGAAAGTACTTGCTGGCTCATTAAAGCTATATTTCTATAGTGTTTTCCATGTATTTCACATACGCATTCCCTAATGTTATGTTTAATATATACTGTATTAACTGTATGTTTTTCCAAATGCAAATTATTAATTGTTTGATGGTATGATTTAATAATCTTGTTTTCCATTGAAAGCACAATTTCCAGTATACAATAGGTAATTAGGAAACAAATTTTTGAGTGGATTCATTATTTCACAAGTAAGATGGTAAGATTTTTAAACATCAGTCACTTCCACAATCTAATGTAACTGAATTTTTTTTAGATTTATTTATTTTTGATATAGAGAGACAGACCACAAGTGGGGGAGGCACAGAGAGAGAAGGAGGCACAGAATCAGAAGCAGGCTCCAGGCTCTGAGCTGTCAGCACAGAGCCCGACAGGGGGTGGGGGGTGGGGGGAGGTGCTCAAACTCACAAACTGCGAGATCATGACCTGAGCCAAAGTCGGATGCTTAACCGACTGAGCCACCCAGGTGCCCCAATCTAATTTTAAAAATCAATGATTATTTTAATTTCACTGCCGTTTGGCATGGTTCACTCTAGCCCTCCTTCTGTTATAAATATCTTATGTAGCAATGTACTGTCAAGCTCAGCAGATTTAAAATCAATTCAGCAAAATTTGAGCCGTACTTGATGATCGTATTAGACTTTCAGCAATTAATTTAATCTTCTTGAAAACTGATCTTCTCATTAGTAACATGGTTTTTAACTACTACTGCATGTTTTTGTTGAAAAGATTGAAAGATTCAAATCATGAAATAGTGCCCAGTTTGTAGTAATGCTTCAATAAATATGAAATCTAACTGGTTAAGTCTTAGTCATTTTATTTCCTTTTTAGTAACTGAATGTAAAATAATGTTTGGTAGGCAAAGCCTTAGATTGCCTTCACGTTGTGGGTAAAATGTATAGATTTACATTCACATAAGCATGCTGCTTTGTCAGGTAGTATCATTGCCTTCTACCTCAATTATTTCATGTGTAAAATGAGGGGATTGGAAAAATTACATCTTTCTACAGTTAAAAGTCAATGACTATTTGGAGATGATGATAAAGTCTTGAAAGAAATTAGCAAAACAAAACTTTTTAATTATTTTATTTCTTTTTTTTTCCTTCCCCTTTTCTCATTTCAGTCCAAAAGTCATTGCACAGCTACAACTAATAATAGACTAAAATTGAATCTATTCTATAGATCTTATGGACATTAAAAAGATACTAAAGGAATACCATGAACAACTTTATGCCCACACATTTTAAAACCTAGATGAAATGAGACAATTCCTCGAAAGGTATAATTTACCAAAGATCACACAAGAAATGTACTGTGTGAAAGGGCCATGTTAAAGAAATTTAATCAGTAACTAATAACTTTCTAAAACAGAAAGCACCAGGCCCAAATGGATTCCATCATGAATTCTATTAAACTTTTAAGGAAGAAATTATACCAGTTTTCTATAATCTCTTTCACAGGATACAAGCAGAAGGAATACTTCCTAAGTCATCCTATGAGTCCAGCATTTCCTTAATACCAAACTAGACAAAAAATTACAAGTAAATAATATTCATAGATGCAAAAATCTTCAACAAAATAATAGCAAATCAAATCCAACAAGGTATAAAATAAATTACATACCACAATCCAGTGAAAATTACTCCAGGTACGCAAGGCTGATTCAACATTCAAAAATCAATCAATGTAATCCATCACATAAACAGGCTAAAGAAGAAAAACAACATGGTTGTGTCCACAGATGCAAAATAAGCCTTTGCCAAAATCCAACATCCATTCATGATAAAAGACAAAAACAAAACAAAACAAAACAAAACAAAACAAAAAGCTTTCAGTAAATTAGGAACAGTGGGGAACTTCTTCAATGTAATAAAGAATTTGTAGAAAAAAATTACAGTGAACATCATACTTAGTGGTGAGAAATTCAAAGTTTTATCTATATAGAAAATCCAAAAAAATCAACAAGAAAACTCCTGGAACTAAAAAGTTATAGCAAAGTTGCAGGATACAAGATTAAGAAACAAAAGTCAATCTTTTTCCTTTATACCAATGAACAAGTGGAATTTGAAATTAAACACAATATCATTTAGCACCAAGTGAAATGAAATACTTAGATATAAATCTAGTGAAGTTCGTACAATATCTGAGAAAAACTACAAAACTCTGATGAATGAAATCAAAGAAGAACTAAATAAGTGAAGAGATATTCTATATTCATGGAGAAGTAGACTCAATATTGTCAGGATGTCAGTGGATCTACAAATTCAATGGAATCCCAATCAAAATCCCAGCAACTTATTTTGCAGATATAAAACTGATTCTAAAGTTTATATAGGGAGGCAAAAGACCCAGAAAAGCTAACACAATATTGAAGGAGAATAACTAAGATGGAGGCCTGACACTACCTGATTTTAAGTCTTACTATAAAACTATAGTAACCAAGGGGCTCCTGGGTGACTCAGTTGGTTAAGTGTTCAACTCTTGACTTTGGCTCAGGTCATGATCTCACAGTTCATGAGATTGAGGTCCTTATTTGGCTCTGTGCTGACAGAACAGAGCCTGCTTGGGATTCTCTCTATCACTCTCTCTCTCTCTCTCTCTCTCTGCCCCTCCCCAGCTTGCGCTCTCTCTCTCTCTCTCTCTTAAAGTAAACAAAAATAAACTTGAAAAAAAAAAGCTACAATAATCAAGACAGTGTGGTATTGGTAAAATAACAGACAAACAGATGGATGAAATAGAACAGATAGCCCTCCTTACATATGGTCAACTGACTTTTGACAAAGGACGCAAAGCAATACAATGAAGAAAAGATTATCTTTTCAATAAGCGGGGCTGGATCAACCTGACTTCCACATGCACAAAGGAATTCAGACCAGAATTTACCTGCTTTACAAAAATTAACTGAAAATGGGTCAGAGCCTTAAGTGTAAAAGGCAATGTATAATCCCCTAGAAAATAACACAGGAGCAAACCTAGATGACCTTGGGTATGGCGATTACTTTTTAGACAAAACACCAAAGGTATGATCTTGGTGACTCAGCTATGAACTTTGTAACATATGTTCCACTATGGTGGGGGATGCTGATAATGGGAGAGGCTTTCAATGTATGTGGGAGGTAGGAGGTACATGAGAGATCTCTGTACCTTCCCTTCAGTTTCACTGTGAATCTAAAACTTTCCTGAAAAAACAAATCCTTAAAATATTTGACTCTATCAGTATGAAGTCATGTAATACGGAGACATAAATCTAGTTATAGTATGGATCTAAAGCTGTGTATGTGCATGCATGCGTGTGAATATATCTTTTTTTTAGTTCTTTCTGTCCACATAGAGGGACTATGAGTAGCAAAACTCCAATAACAGGAATTACACCTATCACTCAGATCTTGATTTCTACAGGGAAAGGAACCAGGGCTCCTTGAAGAAAGAGCTAATTTCTGGGCTGCAGCAGAGAAAGTCCTAGAACATTGTGTTGTCTCATTAAGTAACAAAATACTTAAAGAGTGATTTGGACATGTCAAAATGATAAAGGATCTAGCTAAAAGAACTCTCACTGGCCAATTCCAGACAATTATAGAAATGATTATAATGCACTGAATAAAATTGAATCCATTAGGTCACACTGATATAAACAAATGAATAAATGAATTGGGAGAAGATAACTAACCTTTTGTACAGTAGAATGTCAAGTAATAGATTCATTGGTATAAATAAAATTAGGAAATAGTCATCAGTTATCAAAGTAATAATATAGGCAAGAAATAACAATGGTTTCTAAAATTAATAAGCAAAGTGGGATAAGAAAAAGAATATTCATTTAGTCTCAAAGTATCTTTCTGAAAAATACTATTGATCACAAAGAACAAAAGAAATGTAACTTTTTTTAAAATATTTTTTTAAAGTTTTTATTTATTTTTGAGACAGAGAGAGACAGAGCATGAGCAGGGGAGGGGCAGAGAGAGAGGGAGACACAGAATCTGAAGCAGGCTCCAGGCTCTGAGCTGTCAGCACAGAGCCTGACACGGGGCTTGAACTCACAGACTGTGAGATCAGGACCTGAGCTGAAGTCGGATGCTTAACTGACTGAGCCACCCAGGCGCGCCCCAAGAAATGTAACTTTGTAGTGGAGAAACCTGGCAGAGACCACCCTAATCAAGTATTTACCTATAATGGGACATGTCAATAGCATATACTAAATGATAAGATGCAAAAAGGGAGACATCATGCCTGTGGATTCCCATCCAAAATACATAACTTAGGGATTGTCTTGAAGAAACACTGGACAATCTTGCATTGAGGGACATTCTACAAAATGAATGCCTTGCATATCTTCAAAAATGTCAAGGTTGTGAACATAAAGGAAAGACTGAGGAACTGCTCGCATTGGAGGAGTTAAGATATGTGACCACTGAGTGCAAGGGATCATGCTGGACAGACTCGGGTGTGATAAGTGCCTGCACGATTGGCAAAAGTGAATAGTGGGTGAAGGGCACATGGCTATTCTTTGCAGTATTTTTGCCATTTTTTGGTAAATTTGCATTTATTTTCAAATAAAATTAATTTTAATTAAAAAGAGGAAAGCAGGGGCACCTGGGTGGCTCATTCAGTTAGGTGTCTGACTCTTGGTTTTGATTTTGGCTCAGGTTATGAGCTCACGGTTCTGGGATTAAGCCCTGTGTTGGGCTCCTCATGGAGCATACAGTCTGCTTGGGATTCTCTCTCTCTCTCTCTCTCTCTCTCTGACACACACACACACACACACACACATGCACAAACACAATAAACTGAAAAAAAAGATGAAAGCAAAACAAAGCAGAGCAAAGTGGGTTTTTTGGACACAGTAAATGTTAATAAACATTTTTTGCACATAGTCAAATGTATCAGAATTTGAAGCCAGTGTGCTCACAGTGAATGTGTGATATTGACCTGCTGCATAACACTCTTAATGCTCATATTTTTCTCTTTCTTGTGCTGACGAGTAACCTTAAAGTTATGTAGCTTATTCCTAATAAAGATCATGTCAGTATTGTCTGACCTTCCAATCTATGTAGATGTTCTTTGCTACATATATTCGAGAACATTGTGTGTATAGTCCATCAGCACAAATCACACTGTCTTGAGCTCAGATACAAGCTCCTTGGGGGAAGGAAGCTTATTGTAAAAGATCACTATATCACTGCAATGAATATTGGAGATAAAGTTAGAGTATGTCCAGATTATGAGCTATGTATTTTTATCAATGTAAAAGTAACACTTGTCCTATTTAATCTTTTTCATTAAAATGTCTATACAGAAATATTAAAATTGTACTCATTTTCTTCTCATTTTAATGACCAGGTAGAGTTTCACCCATGATTTGGCTTCTAATTTTTCTGTTAAAATTTACAAATTTCCATAATATCATGTTTTAGGCATTTCCTCTTTCAAGCAGCCTATCACTGAGTTTAGTTTTTTTTTTTTTACCCCAAATAAGAGAATGTATCTTTAAGATGGATTTTTCCCATTTTACAACTATAACTGATATACTTCTTTCTCCTTTTCTTTAACCCGATGACTCCTTGACATCCCTTTTTTTTCCTGTATGTGGATTATGTTGAATTTGATCTTAAATTCATTGCAATGTAAGAAAACACATGTTATGTTTAAAATTTGCCAGTGAATGTTCCTAAATGTTTCAAAAGCACTTTTTAACCACTGTCATTGTCTCTAATTGTTTAAAGTTTTGTTTCTTGGATAATTCAATTCTTATACAAGGACTATACTCTATTTCCCTCCTGACTTCTCCATTAATATAAGACTCCGACTGGAAGGGTGAGATGGGTATAATGATCATCCATAGAAGTCTGTGGTGCTAAATGGGAAGGCTAGCCCTTGGGTGACCACATAGAGAAAATGGGGAAGTCTGGAGAGAATGCTAAGCATGGTGCATTGCTACTCCCAGAGAGTCACAGGGCAGTTGTGTGGAAGTCAATTAAGATCTGGAGTTAGTGTGTGACTAACTAATTGGGCATCACACATGAGCTATTCTTGGGTAGGACTGGATAAGAACAGCCTATTCCTTGCTCCAAGAAAGCAGGGGAAGACAATTGAGTTCATGAACAAAAGCCTGGGTTTCTCACATTAAAAAGACATTTTTATCTATTTGTTCCAACTTGAAATTATTATCAATTTCCCATAGGCTTTATTATTAAACAATATAATGTAGGTTTTAAAAGAACAGACTTAGTTGCCACATTTAGTAGGTTTGAATCCCAAGTCTAGTTGACTAGCTATAAAACCTTCAGTACTTTACATAACTTCCGACCTCAATTTCTTCAGATGAAAATGAGGATAATTTATGGATCACAATAAAATATTTTCAAAGATAAACTGAGTCACTACATACGACTATGTTTGACTGACATAATAAGAACTAAGAAATGTTCACTGTTGTTGTTACAGTTCTCTTTGATATTATTGCGACATTTTCTTTTGTATCTCCATGGATTATTAAAAGAACAGAGAGGTTGCCATTAGGCTGCTCCCCAGGAGACATATTAAGGTGTAATTTCTTGACTATTCACTTCTTTTTTTTTCTTTAGTTTTTTTTTTTTTATTTTGAGGGAGGGAGGGGGAAGAGAGAGAGAGAGAGAGAGAGAGAGAGAGAGAGAGAGAGAGAGAATCAGCAGGGAATGGGCAGAGAGAGAGGAAGAGAAAGAATACCAAGCAGGCTCTGTGCTGTCAGCACAGAGCTCAATGCAAGACTTGATCTCTTGAATCATGAGATCATGACCTGAGCCGAAATCAAGAGTTGGACACTTAACCAACTGAGCCACCCAGGTGCTGCTTAACCATCCATTTCAAATGATCTCTTCCATAACGTTCAAAATCATCTGGGTTCTTGACTGCCCCAACTCTGCATTACCAAAGGTGACAAGTATCAACACCCCCATACATATCTACTCATAATCTTTTTCTGGAATAAATTCACCATTTTCACTTGGCTTCAAAGTAAATTCACATTTTAAAACCACTGCTGGACTCTTCAAAGCTGGTTTACAATCCTCTAATTTACCCTTCATCTTCTAGAAGACTCCTTGTTGCACTTCTTTCTGTGGCTGTAGTAAAGCAATTCCACTCTCCTTAAAATTGCCATGTTATTTCTCAAACCTCAAGAAAAGCTCACTTCCCCAAAATTTTTAAGCAAACTCTTTTTTTATGTTAGTGATTACATTGATATTATTTATCATAATCATCTCTATGATCTTTCTTCTCATCCTCATAATTTCTTGACATCTCATGCTATCTCTATTGACTTTTCTCCATGTATTAATAAGCACAATTAAGGCTTTCCAATCCTAAAATATCTTGTCATCTTCCCTCCTTAAATCTGGAAATCTCTTCTCTCATCATTTTGTGCTGTCTTCTTTACTCATGAGATAACAGTGACCGAGGGTTTCCTAAAGGAAAAATATTTGTCTTTTATATAGTAGCAGTTTGTGTTCTCTCTCTTTTGAAAAATAAAGTATTATAATCAAATAAATTTTGGAAAAAAGTGAATAACATTATGTAAACCAAAGAGTAAAATTATATAAATTATGCAAAAGTTTAATATGGATTGTTAACCTTCAAAAATTATGTGTGTGTGCACATGCGCATGAGTTTGTATGTGTTTGAGACCGTACAGGTCATGGATTGTATTGGGTAGTTTGGATTCCAAACCTACTTGAACACTGAAATATTTATACTCAGAATATCCAAGACAATACCATTCTAGAATCAGTATGACAATGAACACATGCTGACCTTTGACATAATACATGCAAACATAGATACCTGCATGTGTTAAACTGTATGTTGGCATTTCAAATGAGTATCAGGTTGAATCTGGTCAGTACTACACTCATCTTTCTCATTAATTTTTCTGTTGTAACTATTAACTTTTAAAATCATATATCATCTTTCCAGGGTTAAAATTCCAGGAAATTCTCAAAATAATTCTTAATTTCTTTCTAGTGCTCCAATTTACTAAGCAAAAGATAAAGAGGGCCCAAAGAAAGGTGATATCAATAAAAATATAATTACAGGCAAAAGATAATATTTTAAAGAATGTAGAAAATTCGTCAACTGATCGTATGCGGCAGAAAACTAGTGCTATTACAGTTTTGGAGAGAAAATTCATGCTAAAGTACATACAAAATATGTTTGTGAAACTGCGATGATTCACATCACTTCTGAAAATGAGCATCATTTTCCTTTCTAAAACCCAAATAGTTACATTATATAAAGAAATCAGATAATTGATTTATAGTAAAGTCTAAATTGAAGTGAAATTTCAGCACCTATCTTCTCTTGTAAAGTAAACGCTATGTGTATCTGTCTTTGAGTGTTTGCTTTAACTCCTGACTGGTTAGTAGGAACAGCAAAGGGACCATGCACTAAACACATATTTAACCTGATTCTCCTGATTGCTAAAGACTGACTTCTCTTACCATTCCCTAAGTACCACATTTTCCTTTTTTCCCAAGTATTAGGATTCAGGAACAATCTGAAAAGTAGGCTTTTAAATACTGAAACACAGACCAAAAAATCAGATACAGCCCTAAATGTATCCTAGTTGACAATATCAGCAATCAAGATCATTGGACTTGACATACAAAATTTTGGGGTGAGAGCAGACAAGGCTAGGTAGATGGTCATCCTTATGATGGTAAAATGCTTCATTTCCTCACACTCATCAAAACTTAAAAACACTCTTGGCCTTCAACTTGATTGTCCTATTTTGTAGAGTATTAAGCAATTCAAACGGAATGCTGTTTAATCCCCTTTAATTATTGTGTCCTATGAAGGGAATGACTTTTTCAAAGTTATAAGTAACAAAGGTCATGAGGTAAGAGAATGTGCTTATTGTTTAATCTCATTATCAAAACTTTTTCCAATTGTCTAGATGATGTTTCTTTTCTGATTGATGGAACTATCAATCAGTTTCTGGGAATAAAAGCCAAACAAACATATATAAAAGTTTTCTTTAGGCACTCACATTCAAGTCCTATTTAACACAGCAGGGTCACCAAACATCCAGTAAAGTTTTGCCAATGTTTGTGTTTTCTTGAAATTAGATGAAAATCAAAGCCATGTGACACCAACAGGAAAAACAGCAGGTCTCAATGTGTGCTTGGTGGGGCATATTCCGCTATTCTCTTGTACTCTTTTTAGTTTTGACAACGTAACCAAAACTTCATTATGTGTGTGGTTGTGGTGTTCTAAAATGTTTTTCCCATTTTATTTATACTGTTCATCTACAGTTCCCCGGTGGTTTCAGAGAAGAAAATCAAACTTCCTTTACTGTTTAAAGAGCAAAGACAAAATAGCAGGTGTGAAAAACTATGGGAAGACCTTAAAGAAAAGGCATCAATAATTCTGACTTTAAGCTCTACTAAAGGCTTTTCCAGGAACTGAGGGCAATACAAGTATAACAAAGGTATCTAAGAGGAAAAAAAATATGTGTATACACACACACACCAACAGTCACACCCACGGTTGAATTCCTAAAATATGCAGTTATGGCAAAAAGAAGTAATAAACCCAATTCATTTAACAGGAAAGTTACTCTATTTCTTTTCAACTAAATATTAAGATGTAAAGGCTGGTGATGCCAACAAAAATAAACCCTAATAGAAATGTTAGCATAAAAATATTTTTTCTCGCGATTTTATTGAATATTTTATTATTATTTTTTTTTCTTTTAACTGACAATATGGTCCTCACAAAAGAAGTTGCATACAAAAGAATGTTTTCTTTGGGAATAGACAACTTCTTGGAAGAGAGAAAAGATAGCTGTTCACATTAGCAAAAGCATAGCCCTCAATAAATATGCATACATTATAATGATTTGAATGCTGTTGAAGTTTTGGAATGTTAAATTTAGTTAAAAACATTTAATTCACTTCCTCCCCCCCACCCACCTCAGCTAAAAAGATGCAGAATGGTGGATTTTTTACTCGAAGGGAGGAAGGAGGAAATAAATATGAGGCACGTCAATGTAGTAGGGGTGGCTTTGGTTTGACATGCATCCCAAACAACTCTTTCATTCACATCTTGAAGCCTCATTGAATTCAGTGCCAGACAGAGAAGGAATGTAAAACAGATAGAAAGTGGTGCAGATAAAGAATGGAACAGGCTTAACATTCCATTTTGATATATAATACCTTCTGTTTAAAAAAAGTATTCAAGAATTGCTGAGTTTTATCTAAAATAATAGACCCTGATTAAATAATAAATAACAAGTGTGAGTTCCTAGGAAAGAAAAAAAGACAACAGTATTCAAAGGACTCCAATTCACACTGTTAGTTTGATAGGATCCTTATTATTAGATAATGATAACTAACATTTCTCGAAAAAAAAAACTGTTAACAATTTATTTCATTTATCTTCAGAATAGCTCTGTGATACAGGAACTATTGTTTCTTCCCATTGTATAGAAATAGTCCTTAGAGAATTTGAGCAATTTTATCAAAGTAAAAGGCAGAATTCAAGGAAATTGCCAGAATTCAGAGAGAGGCAACTTTTGAAATCCTCGTCCACCCTCCCCTGCCCCAGAACCCACATTCTTTAATGCTGTGCTCCACTGTCTTAGGATCCTGTTTTGCATACAACTTTTTAAATTTTATTTTATTATTTTTTTTAATGCTTGTTTTTGAGAGAAAGAGTGCAAGTGGCAGGGGCACAGAGAAAGGGAGACACAGAATCCAAAGCAGGCTCCAGGCTCTGAGTTGTCATCCCAGAACCCTATGGACGCTTGAACCCATGAACCATGAGATCATGACCTGAGCTGAAGTCAGCCGCTTAACCGACTGAGCTACCCAGGAGCCCCAGTATACAACTTTTTAAATGCAAGGAACTACATGTGCACCATTTCAGAATGCACTAATAATGTATTTCCAAGGATATTAGTATATGATGCCATTCATACAATCAGTAACATATATCCAATGTCTAAACAAATATATGATATTTTGTATCTATATATATAAGGTTTTTAGAAAATATATTTATTTTCTATAACACAGTCATTCATAGAGCAAAGAAGTTCCTTAAGTGCTTAACTCAGTACATACTGCAATTAATGGGATAATTCAGCTTAAAAAATGAGCGGCCTTGATTACATACCAGGCACCACCCTAGGTGCTACTCCATCTCAGTTCTCACGATTCATTATTTTTTAATCTTTCAGTGAAAAGAAAAACTCAGTAAAGTTTTTACTACTCTACTTTAGTATACATAACTACACGTGCCATGGTCTCTTAATATTTCATGCCAAATCACCTAGAGCCCTAGAATCATAACGTCCTTAAAGCTTAAAAAAATCATCTATTTTGGTTTCCCAATATACCATTATATCT
Organism: Panthera uncia; assembly: GCF_023721935.1. NCBI lineage: Eukaryota > Metazoa > Chordata > Mammalia > Carnivora > Felidae > Panthera > Panthera uncia. The sequence goes on from NC_064816.1 coordinate 84,731,973, forward strand.
CTTTTCCTTCACTATTCTCTTATCATTCTAAAATCCATTCTACCAAAGAGATCACTCCAAAAGTGCTCCTCTTCCATCAGGCCTGAGTTCTTAATGTCCTTCACTGCTTTTTCCCAGCCTATCTGGTTTCTGAAAATCCATCACCTACTCTATATGTTGTTGTTATTAATGACATAGGGAAGCTGTGTGGTGTCATTTTAGACGGGCTTCATTTCTGCTGTTTTTCTGCTAGGCTTTACTTACCTGTGTTCTATATTTTACCTTGCATCTGAGTAAAAACCAAAAAAGCTATGTTTCCACCCCAAGGTGGAAGCATGGAAGTTCAAAGTTCATCATTCTCTGCGTTTTGTCCTAGGACCCCAAGCCCCTGACAACATTTAAGAAGAGCCAGATTCCAAATATGTTCTAGGATATTGGTTTCAAACAAACCCCTGCTGATTCAGGCATCAATACCCCTACCTCCCATGGCTTATAAAATAACATCTACTGGGGCCCCTGGGTGGCTCAGTCAGTTGGGCATCCAACTTCGGCTCAGGTCATGATCTCACTGTCCATGAGTTCGAGTCCCGTGTTGGGCTCTGTGCTGACAGCTCGGAGCCTGGAGCCTGCTTCGGATTCTGTTTCTCCCTCTCTTTCTCTGTCCCTCACCCGTTCATGCTCTCTGTCTCAAAATAAATAAGCATTTAAAAAACCTAAAAAAATAAATAAATAAATAACATCTACTACTCACCTACCACTCACCTTTGATTGGACCCTACCCTGTATTCCTGAAGGAAGATGTATACTGGACCCTTTTCCAATATAAACCCTGAATCCCAAGAGATGGTGAGACTCATTCTCCTTTCCTTTGTGAGTCTCCCAGAAACTCCATCTGCTACACTCTGTCACTCATGCTATTCAATAAACTTTGCTTTCACGTTCTCTGGCTAGCTTTTGATTTCTGCCCTGCTTCAAATTTCTTGGCTGGTGCTGTGGGACCCCCCTCTGGGTCCTTGGACCTGGCATGTCTGTATTACTAAGGTAATTTTTTTAGGAACAGTCCATTTGATTCAAATGTGAATTTTTTTTTCATTTTTTGATAATTTCAAAACAGCCTATTTTTGAGAAGGCTTTCTGATTAGAAGATTATGAGAAACTGTCATCCCAGATACCTTTCCAACAGAAGCTTTTGTCAAATAATGCAAATCTTAACCTTACTTAATTTTTACAATTTCTTCAGTTTGTTTATTTTAGTCCTCATTTATGCATCCATATACCTTTAAAAGCAGGCCCAACACAATTTGTTTTTCAGATTTATGGTTATGCATATTAAGTGGAAGCAAGTTTAGAAAAACTTGCACCTTCAGTATTCTGTCCAATGTGACATTGTGTAAACTCCTAGACCGAGTACTTCAGATGTTCTTCTTTTGGAACAGATTTGCCATAATACCTGCAGTTTCAGCTTGTGCCTTTTGGTTTGTTATGCATGGAGAGTTCTTATAAGACGGTGACGGTGAGGATTGAACTTGATTATTTCGATTAATTTTATTAACTCATGACAATACACAGAAATGATAATGATGATCAATGTGGGGTTTAGAAAAATTGGAATGGAAGAAAAACTTCCCTTCCATATTCCAGTATCTTTCTTTGAGAATCATCACTTCCTCCATACAAAAACACAACGTAAAGTTTTAGTTTCCTATACTTCAGGCAACAGATGCTTCCATCTTTATCATTTTAAAAATTTACTGTCAAAATTTGTATTTTGATATACACTAGAGTGTATATGTCAAATGCATATGTAATGCATTATAAATTAATACATAATAGTATATATTAATATGTATATAGAATAATAAAATAATATAAATATACAAGCTCAGGTAACCTCAGAGAAGAGCTATCCTTTGTAATAACTTCAAGAGAGCTCACTCTATTGTTGGAGGTTTCTATAAGCTAAAAAGTTATTCTTTATCTTTCTTTAGATTGTTTCTAAGGAACATAGAGCATTCTGATTACTCTCTGGTGGATTCACTCAGCCAACTTAGTCTTCCTTTATGTGATAGCCTCGAATTGCCTCTTTTTCCCAATTCTCTCAGTGACTTTTTTTTTTTCCAAAAGGCATGACAAGTCCCCTCACCATGGAAACAGTTCTCTTCTGAATTAAGTCCTTTTTAAAAACGTAATTATTCATATGAAGTCTGAACATAATTCTCCGCAAGTATTAAATGGAACTTATAGCATCCTTGCTACATGAACTAAACTTCTTCAAGGTAATAGGCTTAGTCCACTAGTAATATTTCAATTACTTCATTAATGAAATTAACATTCAACTGCAGTTGAGGTAAAATGTCCTTTCTTGAAAGGATATTGCATGAGCAAATTGAGGAATAATTTAGAAAAAGAAGCCCCTTACTTTGCCCCTAAAATCTTAAACAGTTTGTTTTTCTAATCATTCTATTGTATTCTTTTTCTCCAGAATAGGTCAGGCAGCTGACTGAAATGCAATGCTGCTGATAAATTTGTTATTAACTATAGACACATCATCTGTCTTAGATAAAAACAAAAGACTTCAAAGGTTTTAGACCAGATACCAGATACTGTTCAGACTAGTGCCAAAGAATTAATCATAAATTATTCTTGATAAATTCCTTTCCTTGTGTTGCATTACCCTGGAGTATTGTTCCTACTACCCCATTACATACCATGTATTTAAAAAAAACACACAATAAATATTTTCAGATAAATAAAATTATTTACATATTAAATATTATTTGTTTAAAGTATAAAGTGTTATTTATCTGTTTATACTATGCAGATTTGAATTCGAATTATTTTACCTTCCCTTAATAATATACTTATTGTTCCTATACATAATATTTGCAAACAACCAGTGAAGAAATCCAGGGAGGATAAGAATCTAAGGATTATTGGCAGAGTCCCTAAAATTCAAATTTTGTTGTAAATTCATTTGACTGAATTTCTTTTCATTCTTCTTTGCCAACTAATTTGCATGGCCTATGACAAAAGCTAAAAGACTTAAACAAATAGTTAACACTAGCTCGCACATTTTAAGGTGAAATACTTAATCTTTAAAACATTGAACATGTCCAACTTAGAATTTGTATAACCATGTCCTTTCAAGCTACGAAGGCAGGTAGTCTTATGCTATAAAATTGTAAACGTAAGAATGTGCCATCCAGACATATAATAGAGGATCGTTTCCTTCTCATAAGTTGTTTAGTCTTTATTTGTTACTGGGCTGGCATTAGTGACTTGTGACACTGGTCATTCCTTCCTTTGAAAAGTGCAAAGCTTCTTAGAGAGAAAAGCCTCTCGTCCATTCTAATTCCCTAAAGAGTTTAGTCCTTTGGGCAAAATAATCGTGTGGAGCACCTGTGGTGTGAGTGCTAAAGAAATATCAGGCAGAATCCAGCCACAGCTGTGCTGTAATCACTGAAGTGTGCCCAGTGCATAATGGCACATTAGGTAGGCATTGATCTCTGCCAGTTTATGAGGTCTCTTACAGAATTAGGCAGACTTTTTCACTAAAACCCATGGAGCAGAAATTGCTACTTCTAAGCTAATCCATTTTCAAATTACTATCCAATTGTGACTGATGACCTCACTACAAATCCGCTTATCTACCTCTAACCACTCAACGAGCAAAGGAAAATCAATCGTTATTTCCCTTTATTTTAAACTCATTGCAAAAAAACTCTTCTTGCCATTCTTAGTCACCTTTCGTGCCACTGCAGCTGTGAAGATAAGCATGATAAATGTTAAATGCTGCCTAATTGTCAGTGCTTATTTGGAAGGTAAAATGGGAAAGGAAAATATGCTTGGTATGATACATGGCTTAAGATATGATTTAAAAATTGCTGCAATAAATTATGGCTAATTTCATGAATTTATTTTAGATAATTTAGTCAGATTGTGATATACTGATGCCTTATTAAAAAAAATCCATCACTACAACATGCAACTATTTCTTATTGAAAACCCTGGGTCTAGTTTAATCACCGAGTAGATAAAATTTCAAACATTTATGAGAAGACCTGCTATTCTGAAAATGAAAGCAATGCTCAATAGTTTACTTAATTGAAGACATTATAATGTAAAAATATGTAGGAGGCAGAAAACACACAAATTAGAATCAACCAAATCTATTCCTAATTTCTCCTCAGCAAACTTTATCACAGAAGGTAACATTAGTGACTTTATGATCCACAAAATGCGGTGGTTACAAGAACGTGTAAATGAAAAACAGTACAAAAGTGATAATGACTTGTATCTCTTTATATTAGAAAACTAGAATTAGCCGTAACATTCAAAGTCCTTTAGACGTACTTTGAAAGTCAGTGTTTAGTGTATATTTTGTGTTATTTATACTGTGAAAAATATCCTGCCTAGTTCTCTGAAAGTATTTCATGTGGACCAACCAGTAGAGCCCTAATTGGTGACTACATTAATGTATGTACGGGAATGTTGATTTACATATTTCTTGAAGCAAATTATATATAAGTAGTAATTTGAAAACAGTTCTAGCGAAATTGTGGAACTGTCTGTTTACGAATGCTTTGGACAAAGCAGTCGTTACAAAAATCTGAGTCTTGGCAGGGTGATGGATGAGGCAGAGAAATAATTATTTCCATGTCTATAATTAAAGCACATATTTTTGAATGTTTCCATCTCAAACATAATCAGAATTCAAACATCTGGACCAGTCACTGCTGTGAAGCCTCATCCTAGCCGTATTATCCGTAGTGTCGCATGCCATGGATTGACATGATTCAGAGCTAAGTTAGCAGCACTTGGGTTTCTTCAAAGAATATCTTCTCAAAGGGGCTGGAGCTGCTTTCTCACAGTTGCATGTTGATTTAGGTAAGCATGTCAGGGCTCCCTTCTGAACATTGATCAATGGTGTTTCTTATATTTGGCATATGGACCAGGGCAAGTCATTTGTAAAATAAGAAAATACTACCTACTCCAATCTACCAACTAGTAGGAGAGATAAAAGATAGCAAATTAATTCACAAATTAAGGGAAAAAGAAAACTAACAATTCTATTTTGGCTTAAAATATCTTTTTTTTAAGTATATTTATTTATTACGAGAGAGAAAGAAAGAGAGTGTGAGTGGGGGAGGGGCAAAGAGAGTGGGAGAAAGAGAATATGAAGCAAGCTCTGCACTGTCATCACAGAACCCATCACGGGGGGCTCAATACCACAAACTGTTAGGTCATGATCTGAGCTGACATCCAGGCTTAACGGAATAAGCCATTAGGTGCCTATGACTTAAAATATCTTAATTTCAAAAGTAATATTATCAGTTTTACTGGTACAAATGCATGAGGAAAAGCTACAGGTCTACAACCTACAAACAACTAATAACCCAAAAAAAACATTTCAAGTGCATTCATCTCATTATTTTCCAGAATATCTCTATATTTTATGATAATTAATATTTGGAAAACAAAATGGATGTGTGTTCACTTCAACTAGTAGAAATATAAGAAGCTATGTAAGGGGAAAAAGTAAAATCGAATTCCTTGTATTAACTCTCTTCCTCATGCCCCAGGTTTCTGAGGTCAAGAGTAGCTTCTTCCATATCTGTATTCACATTGACCAAAACATATATACCTAAATATCATACACACTGAGTTTTATGCTACGTTTTTAAAACAAAACAAAACAAAACAAACACTATCACAATATAAGCATTGCCTCGCAAAACAAAGTGTCTTTTCATGAAACAAACATTATGAATAGCCTCCAGCCAAATGCAAAGATCTAACCCGTGCTGTTAAATGTGTAATATTTAATAGTAAGGATTAAAGCCACATTATTTTTCCCCAATGGTGAACATTTAGATACTCCTGGAAGGGTTTTTACTCTTGTCCTTTTTAATTTGTCTTATTTTTTTAGTTAGTTGTTATTTTATTAAAATACAGTTAACCCTTAAACAACACAGATTTGAAGTATGTGGGTCCACTCATACACAAATTTTATTTCAATAAATATAGGATGACAAATGTATTTTCTCCTTATGATTTTCTTAACATTTTCCTTTCTCTGGTCTATTTTACTGTAAAAGTACATTATACAATATATAAAACATACAAAATATTTGTTAACTGACTATGTTATTGGCTTGTAGGTTAACAGTAGGCTATTAAAAGTTATTTTGGAGAGAGTCAAAAATTATATGTGAATATTTAACTTCTGCATTGTTCAAAGGTCAACTGTATATGTGTGTATCTTTTAGTAGATATTTTTTGATTAGTTTTCATAAACTCACGGCCATTCGGATTCCCTCCAGCAATGAGTGTGTGTTCCTGGCACCCTAGAAAACATTGATTAGGTTTCCTCTTTTTGATTTTCACCAACCTGATGGAAGAAAACTGTTATCTCATTACTGATGTGGTTGGCAGTTCCCTAATAGTAAGCTTCACCATCATTTCATATGTTTGCTGTCTGTTATAGCTTGGTCTGTTGTAATTTCCTATTTATGTGTTTTGGCCAGTTTTATATTAGGTTATTTGTCTATATTTATCACCATAATTAAATAAATTAAATTCCTATATTCTTCTCATGGGAATTATGGGAAGGCTAAGTGAAGACTGAGAAGTGGGCCCTATGCCATCTTAGCACTTACCATACTTTATTGAACATTTTACTATATTGCTCCCATGATGACATTCCTGTGATTGCAGGGCATTTATTTTTATTCCTCTTTCCAATAATTTATCATAATACCTGGAATACTCTAAATATTCAGGAAATAAATGTTAAACCGGTAAAATAGTGACAAAAGTACAACTTCAATTAAACTGGATACTTTAGGGAAGGAATCACATCTTTTATTTATGTGTTTCTAACACAAAGCTGTTTAGAGAATTCCTCTGAATTAATTGGCTGCACAATCTGTTTTTTCCTAGCTTTTGTGAGATATAATTGACATATAACGTGTAAGTTTAAGGTGTATACCATGATGGTTTGATACGTGTGTGTATTACTAAACGATTACCACAATAAGATGAGTTAACACATCTATCACCATATATAATTAACATTTGTGTGTTTGTGTGTGTGTGTGTTGAACATTTGAGATCTACTTTCTTCGCAACTTTTAAGTATAGAATACAGTACTGTTAACTCTGGTCACCCTGCTATACATTAGATCCCTAGAACCCATTTATAACTAGAACTTTGTGTTCTTTAACCAAAATCTCCCCATTTCCCTACCCTCAAAGTCATTCTACTGTGTTTCAGCTTTTTTTGATTCCACATATAAGTGAGATCATACAGTACTTGTCTTTCCCTGACTTATCTCACTTTTGGTTGCTCACTCTTGTAACCCTTTTCCCTACCTTCACAATTCCTCCCTGGGGCTAAGAACACTTCATCTTCAAAGTTTACATCTGTGAATGAAGAATGCTAGAGACCCTTTTCTTCTCACTGCTGCCTGTAGGACCTATGTATAATATACATTTTGTGATGTTAAGTTTTCTTAGCTTCCTTACTTTTAGTATTATGTTCATTCTATCCAAACTTGGCAACTGAGGATTGTGTGGAATTTCAACTAACACATCTCAGATGTGCATGATCTCAGCCTGTGGGATATGAAAGGATTTAATTTACAAGGCACCTCCATCTAACTTCAGAGTCTAGACTAGCAATTGGTCTAGAATACTTCTACAAGACAATGGTCTCTTGATCCAAAATAGACATTAATAAAAATGCTGACAGCATCATTTTGTTGTTAAATGAGTGACATTAGGTTTGTTGTTTTAGTTGGATATTCTTGTACTAAGTCACCAGGCTATAGAGGTAAAGATATACTTCATTCACAAAACATGGGAGCTATAATTTATTTTTTGCTTAAGGCAAAACTTTAAAATAAAATACAAACTTTAAGGCGGGAAATAACTGAAATGAAGCCCACATGTATGCAGTAGAAAAAGTGTCTTTATAGCTTTCAAAAGCTTGATTTCTATACCTATGCTTTCTATTGACTCTGTTTACTTAGGACAAATCATTTTGCCTTTTCTCATTTCTTTCATTCTTATACCTAAATGAATTGTGCAGAATGATCTTTAAAATCTCTTCCTGATCTAACTTTGCTCCCTTTGGTAAAACAAAACAACTAGTAAGTAAGTAAATTTTAATTATGTCCTCTGATACGCAATCCAAAGTTGTAAACTATACATATATTTATATAACTATATAACTATAAATACATATAGCTTACATATACACACATATGTGTATATACACACATACATATATATATCATTTACAACATCTTGGTTGCACTTAACTCTCAGTTATATTCAAGGATTTTCATTATGATTTTGACAATAAGTCAAACAACACATTGAGGATAATTTTGCAAAAGGTTGTGATATGGTAACCATTACCCATGGTTAGATTTGATAACTCAAACTTGTCCATAAATGCACAACTCAAAGTTACTTTGATAGTTAATATTCTCATATCTCATTGGAAGTGGCAAGAAGCCATGAAAACAATTAAACAAAATATGTATTATTTAAATGTAAGCTCAACTAATCAAATGAGCAGTAATGATAACTGTGACAAGTACTATAAAATATGAAAGCTTTTTTTGTGAAAGTAATGCTGAGCTGAGACACGAAGGTTTATACAGACTTAGTGAGATGAACAATGAGAGTGAAATTAGGCATTTTGGCAGACCAACTGATAACAACCATTTTATGTAGTTTCTTCAAAATGGCCACCTCAACATGTGTACCCTCTTTTTAGATTATGAATTCAAGCAACACACTGATCTCCTCGTTTGGAAATTGGTTAAGATTCATAATTAAGGATGGATATGTTTTGCGTATTATCTAGTAATAAAAAATCTCTGTCCATTTGGTCTCATTGTTTCCTTACCAGCCGAATCTATGGCAGACTAGCAGTCAATATAGTGAGTTATAGTAGCCATTGTTCAGAAAAACTTCCTGATTGCTTAATGGAAATTTGGGGTAGTTTCAAAAAACTATAGAACTATAATAGATTTTTCTACTGATGTGAACAAGTACATTCTACATATCCCTGAAATCCTTAATTATTATATATCCTTTCATTTTATTCATCTTTGAATCTCCACACCTCTCTTGATAGTTTTCTAATCAATATCCAAGGAGCATGTAGCATTGTGAGAAGAACTCTGTAAGATGTTAGGTGAAAAGTTGTTTAAATGTTATTTTTTAAAATACTTACACTAAATCCCCCATCCCCTGCAAATAAATCAAAGCATGGCAATATGACAACACACTGACAGCGTTAACATAACTTTAAGTCATATCAGTTTTGATGCACTATTCAATAAGATGGCTCTCTGAATACCATTTGGTACTCTTTATTGAGATTTTTAAAAAATACATTGGAAAGTACTTCTTAAAATGTAGACTGTTAGGAAATTTTATCTGAATTCATGCTCTTCTTATTAAAAAATAATTCTATGATTTGGTCTGATTTTTTTTAACTTCACCTTTTTAGAAACAAAAGAAAATTGTGTTTAGCAAAGAAAGCCCAAACAAACTTGTAACCACATATTTAGAATGATATGGGATAAATTTTTATAGTGTAGATTACAATAACTTGTTCCAGAAATTCCATTTATAATAAGTAATCTACATGGATCTATGTACAACAGTCTACAAGTGCAGTTAAACTCTGCTTCTTTTTGCTTATTTCTTCACCTTTTGTTATTTTCAGTTCTGGTTAATTGCTATTGGCTATAGTTTCACTGAAGAAGAGTGGAATGAGACGGATTCCACAGCAACTGTCTCAGACCTCAGGCAAATCCCTGATGACTATGGGTAGCACTTCCAGACATAAGTTATTTCAAAGTCCAGTTGTGGCCCAATAGGGATATAATTTTGATGAAACCCAGATGAGCTGCAACTATATTTCAGTCTATACTGCCACTTAAATTATAGTCAATTATCTATGGTAATAGGAGAACAAAAATAACATGAGCAATGAAATCCACATATAATCTCAAAGCATCATTTTAGCCAATAATTTCCAATTCTTCCTTTATAAGGCCACTTAGTAAAAATTGTTACCATGTATTTGAATAGATAGATGTGAGTTTTCTTCTCTTCCTATGGTAAAGGTGCCAATAAGTCATAAAATGATCCACAAAATATGGCCACAAAGGAGGGAAGACTGATTAATCACTAGTCTAGAAATCTGTTCCTGAGAAACTCAGGAGATTATTATTATTATTTTTTATTTTTTGCTTATCAAACCTGTGAACACACATGACCATCATCCATAATATTTAAGTTAAGTAAATCTGTTTTTAAATATCTGATTATTTGCTAAAAATATAATGTGAATTCCAATTAAATGAGAAAGATTAAATATACAAATTCACCTCTTCTCTGTACCTTAACAGCAGTAAAGATAAAACAAACGAATTATAACAACCAAACAAAAATATATTAAGCCACTAGGACCATAAGAATGATAAAAGACATCAAGGAATTTTGGGGAGAAGGAATCCACATAAGCTTATTTAACATGGCAGAGGAGAGTCAGAGAACCTCTCAGGACAAGCAAGCCCACTGATCCTGAGGAAACAGAGATCAGCACTGAATAGCATTCCTTACTAGAAAGAAAGTGGGAGGCCAGCTTTCCCCCATCCTGCACCCAAATATCAGCAATCATCAGGCACTTCCTCTCTGTGAACGATTGCAGAAACTACACAGAACTCAAGAAAGTACCCGTGTCTTCCATATGTTGTTTGGTGGCCCCCTGTGAAAAGACTGATTTGCTTACTGGTCAATACAAAGTGCAGTCTAATGGTCCACAAAACATCCTCTAATCCTTTCCACTCCAATCTGAACTCATCAAGTGCTTCCAAAAATGATTAGATACCTCACACATACACCAAGTTTCAGTCTGAATTATCTGCCTCGTGAAGAAAGCTGGAAGCACGAAGAACAACCACCACCACCATCACTACAACTACAAAACCCTAAAATCACCAATGAAAGGACTTGGAGAAAACAAGGACAATGAAGGATATGAAGAACATGCCAAAGCTATAATGAATATTCTTCACAAATAAGAAAAGAGGTTTATTCTGTTAAAAAACAACAACAAGCAAACAGAAAATCAACAAGTAAAAGGTGGCTCTGAATGGTACATTAGACCAGATGAATCTAACACATATATTCACAATAATCCATCCCCAAACAGCAGAATACACATTATTTCAAGTACACCTGGAAGATTCTACAAAAGAAATCACATTTTAGGCCACAAAACAAGTCTCAACAAATTCAAAAAGACTGAAATCATAGCATGGTATCTTTTCTGGCCACAATGGTATAAAACTAGAACTCAATCACAAAAAAAAAAAAAAAAAAAAAAAATCTGGAGAGAACACAAATACATGGAGGTTAAATAACATGCTACTAAACAGTAAATGGGCACCAAAAAATCAAAGAGGAAATAACAAATACATAGGGACAAATTAAAATGAAAACACAATGTTACAAAATCTTTGGGATGCTGCAAAAGCTGTTCTAAGAGTAAACACTGTAGCAATACAGGCCTACCTCAAGAAGCAAGAACAATTTCAAACAAACAACTTAACCTTATACCTAAAGGAGCTAGAAGAAAAGGAATAACAAAGCCCAAAGTCAGCAGAATGAAGGAAATAATGAATATTAGAGGAGAAATAAGTGAAATAGAGACTAAAAAATAAAACCAAACAAACAATAGAAGAGATCAATGAAATCAGTAGCTGGTTCTTTCAAAAGATTAGCAAAATTTATAAACCATTAGCCAGATGCATGATGAGAGAGAGAGAGAGCTCAAAAAATAAAATCAGAAAATAAAGAGGAGAAATAATCACTGACACCACAGAAATACAAAAGATTTTAAGAGAATTTTATGAAAAAATGTATGCCAACAAATTGGAAACCTAGAAGAAATGAATAAATTCCTAGAGACATATAGCCTTCCAAAGTTGAATCAGGAAAGAATAGAAAATTTGAACAGACTGACTAGTAGCAATGAAATGGAATCAATAATTTTAAAACTCCCAATAAACAAAAATCCAGAACCAGATGTCTTCACAGATGAATTCTACCAAACTTTTGAAGAACAGTTAATACTTACTCTTCTCCAACTATTCCAAAAAACAGAAGAGAAGGGAAAGCTTCAAAATTATATGAAGCCACCATTACCCTGATACCAAAACCAGATAAAAACATAACAAAGAAGAAGAAGAAGAAGAAGAAGAAGAAGAAGAAGAAGAAGAAGAGAAAGAAAAGAAAAAACTATAGGCCAGTATCTCTGATGAATAAAATGCAAAAATTCTCAACAAAATATTACCAAACCAAATCCAATAATATGTTAAAACAATCATTCGCCATGAGATCAAGTGGGATTAATCCCGGGGTACAAGGGTGATTCAACATTTGCAAACCCATCAACTGATACATCTCATCAACAAGAGAAAGGACAAAAAATAATCACTTCAATAGATGCAGAAAAACATTTGAGAAAATACAAAATCCATTCATGATAAAAACCCTCAACAAAGTAGGTTTAGAGAGAACATACCTTAACATAATAAAGGTTACATATGAAAAACCCACAGCTCAATGGTGAAAACCTGAGCACTATACCTTTAAGATAAGGAACAAAACAAGGCTATGCACTCTCATCACTTTTATTCAACATAGTACTGGAAGTCCTAGTCATGGCAACCAGGCAAAAACAAAGCAAAACAAAACAAAAACAAAACAAAACACAACAACAAAAAAATGAAATAAAAGGCATCCAAATTGGTGACGAAGTAAAACTTAACACTATTTGCAGATGACATAATACTATATACAGAAAACCCTAAACACGTTACCAAAAAAACTACAAGAACTGATGAGTGAATTCAGTCAAGTCTCAAGCTAGCAAATTAATTCCTAAACCTAGCGTATTTCTATACTCTAATAATGAAGTAGCAAGAGGGGAAATTCAGAAAACAATCCCATTTACAGTTACACCAAAAAGAATAAAATGCTTAGGAATAAACTTAACCAAGCAGGTAAAAGAGCTGTATTCTAAAAACTATAAAGCACTGATGAAAGAAGTAAAGATGACACAAACAAATAGAAAGATTCTCCACGCTCATGGACTGGGAGAATCAATATCGTTAAAATGTCCACTACCTAAAGCAACCTACAGATTTAATGTAATCTCATTCACAATACATTTTGTGCATTTTTCACAGAACTAGAACAAATAATCCTAAAATTTGTATGGAACCACAAAAGACCCTGAATAACCAAAACAATCTTGAGAAAGAACAAATCTGTAGCTATCACAATCCCAGATTTCAAGGTATACTACAAATCTGTAGTAATCAAAACAGTATGGTACTGGCACAAAAAATAGACTCATAGTTCAATAGAAGAGAACAGAGAATCCAGAAATAAAACCATGCTATTATGGTTAATGAATCTACAACAAAGGAGGCAAGAATATACAATGGTGAAAGACAGTCTCTTCAACAAATGATACTGGGGAGAACTGTAGAACTGCAAGCAAAACAATGTGACCAGACCCCTTTCTCATACTATACACAAAAATAAACTCAAAATGGATTAAAGACCTAAATGTTAGATTTGAAACCATAAATTTCCTAGAAGAAAAAAGGAAGTAATCTCTTTGACATCAGCTGCAGAAACATTTTTCTAGATATGTCTCCTTGGAAACAAAAACAAAATTTAACCATTGGGACTACGCCAAAACAAAAAAGCTTTTGGACACTGAAGAAAACCATCAATAAAACAAAAAGATAACCTACTGAATGGGAGAAGATACTTGCAAATGATGCATCCAATAATGGGTTAATATCCAAAATTCATAGAGAACTTATACAAGTCAACACTGAAAATCAAATATTTCAATTAAAAAATGGGCAGAGGACATATATAGACATTTTTCCAAAGAAGATGTGCAGGTGGCCAACAGACAGATGAAAAGATGATCAACATCAACCATCACCAAGGGAATGCAAGTCAAAACAACAATGATGTATCACTTCATACCTCACAGAATGGCTAAAATAAAAACACAAGAAATAGCAAGCTTTGGTGAAGATGTGGAGAAATCAGAACACTGGTGCACTGCTGGTGGGAATATAAATTGGTACAGCCATTGTGGAAAATAGCATGGAGTCCCCCAAAAAAATTCAAAGCAAAATTGCTACATGAACCAGCGAACCAGCACTTCCATGACTGGGTTTTTACCAAAGAAAATGAAAACTGCATTAGTTGCAATAGTCAAGATATTAAAGCAACCCAAGTATCCATCCATAGGTGAATGGGTAAGGAAGATATGGTACATATATATGGAAAGCAATATTACTCAGCCATGAAAAGGAATGGGATCTTGCCATTTGCAACAACATGGATGGATCTGGAGGGTAGAATGCTAAATGTTTAAAAATAAATCAGTCAGAGAAAGACAACTAACATGCAATTTCATTCATATATGAAATTTAAGAAACAAATAAGGAAAAAAAAGAGAGAAACAAAAAAACAGACTCTGAAATATAGAGTACAAACTGGTGGCTGCCCGAAGGAAGGTGTGTCAGGGGAAAGGTAAAACAGAGGAAGGAGAGCATACTTATTGTGATGAGCACTGAGTAATATATAGAATTTTTGAATCATTTTATTGTACACCTGAAACCGATATAACACTGTATGCTAATTAAACTTTAATCAAAAACAAACAAACAAGACTATAGGGAAATGCAACTGAGAGCCAGAAAGGGCTCTTAGCAATTGCAATTATCATAACTGAAAGAAGTACTGAAATAGAAGGGTTGAAAAACAAAATCGAGAAAAATTTCCACAAAGAAAACAGCAAAAACATGACATGGAAGACTAGAAGTAAAAGAAAATTAATGGACCAATTAAAGCAGCCAAATACCAGATGTTTAGGACTAAAGTAATAGGAAGATAGAAAACTCAGGGAAGAAATATATATATATAAGAAATATATATATATATATATCTCACAGATACATGTAACTATATAAATCTTGACATAAATTTCATATGTATAGATATATCTTCATCTATGTAAATTTAGATCAAACATGTAGATATATCTCTGTCTTTATCTATATCAAGAATATTTCCCGTAAGTGAAAGGGCAAAAGTCTTCAGATTAAAAGGGTCTGTTTAGTGTCTATTGCAATGATGACAAAATACAACAAGTCCTAAAAGGCATAACATAACACTATTTCAGAGTATCAGGGATAAAAGTAGGATCCTAAAAGCTTTTCTTTTCTTGGTGGGATCGGGGCAGGGGATACATATTACAAAGGAACAGAAATCAGAATGCATTAAGTGCTCAACTGCAGCTTTAACAGATGACTTGAGAATGAATAGATACAAACATTAAGCGTAAAATTGCTGCAGTGACTATTTTGATATCAGCTAAAATAGACATTAAGGCAATAGCACTATCAAAGATAAAAAGAAATGGTACCTAATGGTAAGAAGTCCAAATCATTATGAAAACATACGAAGCATAAATGTCTATGCACCTACCAAAAAACCACAAAGTCCAAGAAACAATCCGTGACAGCATTAAAGAAGAACATTAAAATTATATAACCATAACAACTAGACAAAAATAAATCAGTAAACACATAATGGATCTAAAGAACACAGTGAAGCACATATGGTGGACCTTAAAATAACACTCATGAGATTTTAAATGATTGATATCAGAGAATGTTCTCTGAACAAAGTAGGGTAAAATTAAAAATCAATAATAATAAGATAGCTAAAGAAACATATACTGATTTACAGAGTCAACAAAATTCTAATACAACTTTAGGAGGCTTTTTGTATGTGTGAGGGGGAGGGCAGAGGAATTATATAGTAGAGAAAATAATCTAGAAATACCAAATAAATTTTAAAATACAGCTGAATTGATCACCTTATACAAGTCATTGATTTTAACACTTAGTGTAAATCTACAAAAATCAAGGCAATGTGTTATTGGCAAATGTAGTCATAGTCCAATGGAGACAATTAGCCCAGAGTAGTCCATTGATCTCTGAAAAAGCTTCTAACATAAGACAATGAAAAAATGACTTTTCAACAAATAATGCTAGAATTAGACAATGGCATAGAAAAAAAAAGGTTTAATCTTGACATATCTTATACTATGTATAAAAAGTGATCATAGTCAAAGTAGATCATAGTCCTTCAAAAACTAAAATAATAAAACTCTTAGAAGAAAATATTGGAGGAGTGTCTAGGTGGCTCAGTTGATTAATCATCTAACTCAATTTTGGCTCAGGTCATGATCTCATGGTTTCATGAGTTTCAGCCCCACGTTGGGCTCTGCACTGACAATGCAGAGACTGCTTGGGATTCTCTCCTGCTCTCTCTCTCTCTGCCCTTCCCCTGCTCACATTCCCTCTCTCCTTCTCTTTTTTAAAATAAATAAATAAACATTAAAAAAGAAAATATTGGAAAAATATTGGAGAAAAACCTTACATTGGGGTAAGCAAAGGTTTCTTAGTATCCAATAGTACAAATGATTTAAAAAAAAAGATATATAGCACTTCATCACTATTAACATGTTTGCTATTCAAAAGAAACTTAAGTGTATGAAAATGAAAGCCATTTTGGGGCGCCTGGGTGGCTCAGTCGGTTGAGCGTCCGACTTCGGCTCAGGTCATGATCTCATGGTTTGTGAGTTCGAGCCCTGAGTTCAGCTCTGTGCTGACAGCTCAGAGCCTGGAGCCTGCTTCGGATTCTGTGTCTCGCTCTCTCTCTGTCCCCCCCCCGCTCATGCTCTGTCTCTCTCTGTCTCAAAAATAAATAAAACATTAAAAAATTAAAAAAAAAATGAAAGCCATTGAATGGGAGAAAATATTCATGAAACATATATATCTACCAAAGGATTTGTATCCAGAATATATAAAGTGCTCTTACAACTGAAAAAAATAGTAAGAGAATAAGCCAGTTAAAAAAATAGCAAAATAGTTCAATGCATAATTCAGAGAAGATATATAGATGGCAAAAACGCAAATTAAAAGATGCTCAATATCATTGGTCAACAGGGAAATGCAAATTAAATCCCACTGAAATACCATCCCATATACATTAAAATGGCTAAAATTAAGAATGACTGACAATAAGAAATTTTGCAAGAATGTAGAGCAGGGATCAGCAAACTTCTTGTTTAAAGGGACAGAAAGTAAATATTTTAAGCTTTGAGGGCCATATGGTTTCTGTTCAAATTACTTAATTCTGCTTTTGTAGCATAAAAGCATCTCATTTGTAACAAATGAGTGCGGCTGTGTTCCAATACAACTTTATTTACAAATAAAGCTGATTTGGCTCAAGAACTATGGTTTGAAGACCTTTGATGCTGAGCAACAGGAAATTTCATATAATACTCAGGTGAATGCCAAATGGTAAAAACACTTGAAAAACTGTTTATCATTTCTTAAAAAGTTAAGTATACACTTACCAAAGACCCTGATATTCCAATTCTACATGTGTATCCAAGAGAAATGAAAACACATGTTGACACAATGACTTATACAAATGCTCATAGAAAATTAAGTCACAATAGTCAAAAGAAACAACTAACTATCCATCAACAAGTGAATGAATAAGCAAATGTAGTATACCCTCAATGGAATACTATTCAACAATAAAAAGAATTATTGATACGAACATATAAATAAATGTCTGAGTCATTATGCAAAGTGAAAAAAATACACAAAAATACATACTTATATGATTCCATTTATATAAAATGCAAACTAATGCATGCTATGAAAAAAGTAAAAGGTGGTAAAGAATCTTCTCAGGGTGATAGAAATATTCTGTATCTTTCTTCTGGTGGTGGTTTCATGGGTATACACCACTGTCAAAACTCACAGAATTGAGCCTTTAAAAAAGATGACGTTTCTAACCCCTAAATTATCCATCAATAAAGTTAGTAAGGAAAAATAAATATATAGAGAATTTTTACCCAAAGAAACTACACATCGTACAGAGTTTAATAAAGACAAGAGTCCTGCGCAGTGTTTTTGCATTTCATATATATATCAACATACGTGTAGCCAGCCATAAAATGTCATTCCATAAGTAGGTTTGTTCCCTGAGGTAGAACACTATACATGCTTTTCTCTTATTACCCAATCTTTCTTGCTCAATTATATTTATGCACTGACAAGCTTTTCTTTGTGGAAGAAGAGGATGTCACCTCTTTATTTTGTCTGTACGAGTATAAATTTCAGTTGAAGACAATGCTGATAAATAATGGAAACTGTCAACAGATAATCCTAAAATGAGTAAGAAAGAATGTCCAGCAAAAAGAATATCTTGCTCCCAAGATATTATGATATAAAAGAAAGAACTCTAAAATTAGAGTTTGGAGCTTGGGTTCCTGGTGTCTGTAACTTGTATTAGGTTTATCTTGGCCTTAGTTTCCTTATGTAAACAATGAAATGTTCTCTTAAATCCCTTCTGGCTCAGAAATTCTGTGAGCCTAAAACCATTTAGCATAAATTATCAAAGATGAAGAAGAAGAAGGAGAAGGGGAAGGAGAAGAAGGAAGAGAAGGAGGCCGAGAAAGAGGGGAGGAGGAGGGAGGAAGAACAGTATGATGAAGGAATTATTAGCCAGAAAAATAAATAAATGATTCAGTCTGAATCGGAGATAAAATTTGTACAAACATACAGACAATGAAATTTTTCAAAGAGGTAAGTAACATTTCCCCGCTACCCATGGCCATGCTAATTCCACTCTCACTAGATGCAGAGGAGGCTAAGCATGTGCTGGATTTTCTCAGGAGTATAGCCACACCTCAAAGCACTCCTTCTGACCCTGTGCACACTAACATCTGAGCCAAAGTGAGGAAGTGAGGGCTTGCTATGTATACAGATCACGATGGTTTCTTGTTATTAGAAGTGAATGGGAGATCAGTTCTAGCATGATTCTTATATACCTGAACAACCTAATTTTTTCTCTTTGTTTTAAAAATGGCTAGGGAGTGGCACCTGGGTGGCTCAGTCAGTGACTCTTGCTATCAGCTTAGCTCATGATCCCAGGGTCCTGGGATTGAACCTCACATGTGG
This sequence comes from Panthera uncia, assembly GCF_023721935.1. Lineage (NCBI taxonomy): Eukaryota > Metazoa > Chordata > Mammalia > Carnivora > Felidae > Panthera > Panthera uncia. The sequence goes on from NC_064816.1 coordinate 84,751,127, forward strand.
CTTTACAATGAGTGTGGACCTTGCTCAAGACTCTCTCTTTCTCTCTCTCTCTCTCTGCTCCTCTCCCCAGCTTGTGCACTCTCTTTCTTTCTCTCTCTAAAAAATAAAAGAATAAATGGGTAGGGAATTCTATGATAAGGAAAATATATTCTAATGCCTTAGAGACTCTTAGTGGTTAAAACACAATGAAACATCAGTATGTTGTAAGCTAAGAGACACTACTTAGAAATCAAAATTAAACAAGTTTAATTAATAGATGGATATATAAGTCAAAATTGTCTTTCATTTGAAAAAAATGTCTATCTCTTAAATAGTGACATTTTTTAGACAACTTAAATGTTTTAAAGGGCTTCAGCTTATTTCAATTCAGCAGCAACATGCCTATATAAAAGGGTTCTTTTCTTTCTTTCAGTCACTCACTAAATAAATATTATCTATCCCTTAAACTGCTAGGAAGGGGCAGGCATACTAAGAAAAAATATTTTTAATCCTGAAAAGCTCATAATCTAGAATATAAAAATAAGACTTAAACCACAAAGCAGAACACCTTTGAAAAATAAAATAAAAATAGTTTGAAAAGTATTCAAAGGGAAAACTATACTGTACACATCAACATATAATTAAAAACTATAAAATATTGCAAAATATATGACAACTATAAGCAAGTAAAATTAGATATTGCTAGTCCCAATATATAAATGAGACAATTAAATAAGGCAAAGCAATTTTCTCAAGGCCACAAAGTGATTCAGCTTGGAAATCCAGAACTACATGAGTCTGGAGTATAATTTCATTCTATTGTCTGTGACACCTCCTTAAAAACATATCAAAGTTAGTCAATAGTCATAAAGAATGAATCTCAAGTAGAATAATAAATTATATATAATACTCTTGACATTTTTATCATTTTTTACTTCCTTTTCATCCACACATTTTCAATTTTCCTTTTTAGTTAATGTGGAATTTTATCTCATTTTCCCTTGTCCAAATTAGTACATCCTTTTCTTAACTACAGTTTCCTGTAATTGCCTTCTATTTTTTTTAAATACTTGAAATCTTTGTTATGAGCTTTACATTAAATATTTCATAATACATTTGACATGCCAATAATTCTCATTAAGTGTACTTCTGTTAAATAAAGGGAGAAGGGTGCCTGAGTGGCTCAGTGGACTGAGCATCACACTCCTAATTTACACTCAGGTCATGATCCCAGGGTCCTGAAATCGAGCCCCATGTGGCACTCCGTGCTGAGCATGGAGCCTTCTTAACGTACTCTCTCCCTCTGCACCTCTCCCCTGCTTGCACTCTCTTTAAAAAATAATAATAATAAAATTAAAATTAAATTTAAAAAGGGAGAAACTAAGGGTAGAATGACCTTGTCACTGAAATGGACATCAATTAAAGAAAAAAAAAGGAAAAGGTATCAAGTTTTCCAATTTTGGATGGCCTGATCACATTTTTCAACAAACTAATAGTTAACAGCCGCTGTTTACATTTGTATTATTCAAAGCCTAGAATTATAAGTTCAATTCTTCAAATATTTCCCTTACCTGCAGTATCTGGAAGTAAATTTCATCAGATTTCAGTCCAATTTGCTACTTTGACTTTAATAAATACTCATTAGTTGAGTATTAGTACAATTAGTACATCATTGATTGTATTCAGTCATTTAAGACTAATCCATGTAGATTGTTCACGTGTTTATAAATTAATTTCAAAAACCTGGCTTGATCTTCAAGTATACATTAAAAGGCAATAACAACAATCACATTGATGCTGTGTCTATGTATGACTTTGGCCTTCATAAATTTGGAACATATTTTAATTAGTATTCAAGAAATTTATTTTGTGAACTTTCCCTCCTTTATTGGTGCCCTATAAGGCAATTGTAATTGGCAAAGTAGAAGGTTCTTATTTACTGAAAAATAATGTTTGATGTTTGTGCACAGGATGCACTAATAAAAAATAGCACCCAGGAAATTAGTACTGTGGAAGGCTAAAAGTTAATCTAGCCCAATAATGGATATTTATATATATGTATAGATATGTTTATATGTATGTATATATGTATATATATGTGTAGAGAATTGGGAATACAAAAGTCATATTTTGGAATCTTTACTGACATACCAGAACTAAAGATATACGATGTGTCATTTGTAAAACATTAAAAATCCATATGGACTTGATACTAACTTTATCAGCTTCAATGTACATCTCAAATCACTAAATTTTTATCTTATGTGATTAAAGGTTTGCATATGTAAGTGATGCTTCCATATAGCAATTATAATTTCCTTAAAATTCTTAAAAATCTTACTTTTCTTGATACTAATTATGACAAAGCAAGGAAAAAAGCATTTTTGTACATTAAGTAGAAATGATCATCTAATTAAATCCCAAGGGACCAAATAAAATTGTGAGCTCCTTAGTTTTACTGAAATAAAAATAAAATTAATAAATGAATGTTATTCTACTCAAAAACCTATAAAGGAATTAATACATAGATTCTGGGTTTTTTTTTTTATTACCATTCCTATACAGTAGTCACAGATCTTAAAGTATTTGTTTTAATTCCTTTATTATTACTTGTAATGGCAATTCCTGCCAGTAGCAATATATAAAATACAATGGGATGGTTAACCTCATGCTGCTAAATTTTCCTTGTACTTACAATGAAATGAAGCTTGAGGAACATTTATAGTTAGAGGGTTAAAAAAGAGAGTAATATGTATACATTCATATTTCTAAGTGTATTTTATTTTAAGGGTAATATTTCAGTCTCACATCTTAGGTCAAAATTAAGATAGTGTAACACATTAAAAACTGACTCCTCCCTCTGTGCTTGGCATTCAAGCCTTTGAATGGATTCTAGTTGATAGTAACCATATGTGGTCCAGGAAATATAGAAGGGGTAGGCTAGCCAAAGGATCTTTCTGGATGGCAATCTGCCCACATGTCAACTATCTCTGTGCTGTGGCTCTTGTGGAACATGGCAAACGCAGTCTAATTCCTGCATTATAAAGATAAAAAAAATAGTAGCGATCCATATCTTGACATTTTGAAGCGGTAATGTGGCTTCCCTACAAACCTTTTTAGTTTTTGAAATGTTAGAGCAATCTCATGTATTCAAATCATTCCACAGAATAAAAATTACTTAAGTAAAAACAGAAAGTACCCTTAATTTTTAAAAATTATCCTCTAAATTATGTGTCAAAGAAATGTACTACTATACCTATATTTTCACTAGAACTTAGCATGCAATTATGTGCATATTTTAAAATCTCTTACCTCCTTCTGGAAAAATTCTTAAGTCCTGAGGTACATCTGCTCAGTCCAATTGATTATTTTCAGTACCTGGACACTTCAAGTACCCTATAAAAATAAATTCATTCTTAGAATTTCAATATAACTCAAATAATTCGTAATCAATCAATAGGTGCTCCACTAAATTAAGAGTCAGTATAAAGGTCTTCAAACAACCTCAATACATTGCATAGGAAAATATAACGTAGGAAGGAAAAAGGCATGATGGGAGGCAGACACTGAATTTGACAAACATTTCACTCAGGCTCCTCCAACCAAATTACAATTTGTAAATACTAATTGGATTTGAGGTACTTTGAAAGTATTCATTATTTAGGCTCTGACTCTGATAAAGAACAACTGATATATTTGAGAATTCGTTGAAATTCTAACACGCTGTAATGATTTATCCATAATGCTATGATGTCATTAACATTGTTCACTACTGACGATGAAAGGCTTACAGTGACAACCCAGCTAAGCAGTAATTTCATGGCGCTGCTAGCAAGTAACTGGATTTTACTTTAACAAAAGCTTTTTTCCCCCTGAATAAAGAAAACATACCATACATGAAAAGTAAATAGAAATATTAAAGAACTCAATCTTTTAAAATCTGAAATAAAAACATCCTTTGAATAATTTTACGTTACTAAAACAAATTCTTTGTCAGTACTCATACACTATTTAACATTTGAATAAATTATGAAAATAATTTAGAAAACAAAATAAAGATAATTCATATCTGGGCCAGAGACTTAAAAATATCCCAACGGAGAAAATATACAATTTGGTGAAAACAAGACAGAATATGTAGTAGAGATTCATTGGCGAAGTACTAATGTTATTAAACAATTTTAATCTTATTTAAGTCAACAGAAACTACAGTAATATAGACTCTGAAGTAGCATTTCTCTCATTATGTCCAATCCTGTTTTTTTACTGTGCCTTTTTGAGAAATATAGAATATTTCTAGATTGCTATATTTATGAGAAACATAGACTACATTATCCTATATGTATTCACACATGTTTTTATTGGATCCCTTACTACCTGATAGAATTATAGAAAACTTCTAGAGTTGATTTAAGCAAAGAATTTATGCTAGGTATACAAGTAAATAAACAGATAATCTATTACCCCGAGTGTATATGCAAAAACTGAAACTGAAGTGTCAATACCATGTTCCACATTCCTTGGATACGTGTATCACATGATAGTGAAAGTATTTCATGACAGTGATAGAGTGGAAAACAAGATCTTTGGGGGAGAGAAGTCAAGTAACTGAGAGACTAGTGTTTTTGAAGTCTACAAGCATATTGAAATTACCATATTGTAAGACAAGAAAGGCGTTGGAAAGAGAGACAGTAAATTAAAGCTAAAATCTTAACAGAAGAGAGGAAGTGATCAGAGGTTGGTAAAAGACTTCTTAAAGAGGAGTAGCAGCTAGTATCTGCTAATGTCATGACATCACAGGCAGTTTTGGGGAGGAGGGAAAAGACAGTTTTGGAAGTGACACTGAAGAGCAAGAGAACATTACTTCACCTCCATCTCAGTGATTTAAGTGGTGTGGTAGGGAAATAGCCATCTCTTGGAGGCTGGCACGAGAAGCAGAGTCATCAAAGAAGAACCAGGTTTCATTTAGAAAGAAGATAAGGGGAAATTACATAAAAGTAGTGAAGATAAAGGGGCTTGTTGGTGAGTTCCAGAGAGCATGGTGAAAGGGTATCAGGAGACAGAGAGGAATCGTGATGAAGATTAGTGACTTGAGAACCAGGAATGCCTGGCAAGTTCTGGGTTCCTTTTAGCCACGGACATAAAATGAGAGAGCAGGCATGAGAAATCAAATCCTGATTTTTCCCGAGAGAGCATAGAGATGAGGCTGCGAGTGTCAAAAGGGGCAGGGGGATGATTGTGAGGTCTTGTCAGGAGTGTTCTGGGCTTCAGGGTAACTATTTGACACTTGAGGAGAGTGCTCTCTGACCCAGCTAAGGATGTGTGAATTCTTCTTGACTTCTGATGGACATCTTTAGACCAGCACAGGGACTCTGTCCCTTGACTCGCAACAGTGATGGCCTGTAGAGGAGGAACATACACCACGTGTGGGCTTCCTTTTGACTTACATAGGAAGCATCCTATGGCTAGTCTAGATGTCAACTTACTCTAAACATATTGACAATCTCTCATGCCCTTCTGGTGATGGCCTCATTTCTATCATGTGGTTGAATCTCCTGTATATGAAGACCTAAAGGCCTGCGGAGGGACGAACAGAATACTTCAGCATTCTGATCTCTTTCTGACTTCGGCTGTTGGAAGCCTAAAGAAAGAGAAGTTTTATTCCAAATATAAGGGCTTCCATTTTTTTACATTTGAATTTTCTTTAACTTGATGTTATCAATGTTCTATTTCATGAACAGCTTCATAGACTTTAACTGATCTAATTGTTCATAACCCACATAGATATGTAAGATTAATTCATTAAATGTTTTATTATTTACTAGGTGCCAGGCACAATTTTAGGCAGCATTAACTACTAACTGATGTGCCTGGCCTTGAGACACTTAAATTTTATACAATCCATAAATCATATAATATACAAATTCATTATATAATGTAAGGCGATGGTAGGTGCTATAAAATAAGAGGATTGAAGGTGGCTGAGTATCAATTCACTTGGGAAAGTCAGGGAAGTCCTCTCTGAGTTGGTGACATTCTACCTGAAGTCTGAAGGAAGAAAGTATGTGGATATCTCAGGAAAGCATATTCGAGACCAAAGGAACAATAGATACAAAGGCTTAGGCAAGCAAGACTGCACATAGATGGTTCCAGAAATAGCAATAAAATCAGTGAGTAGTAAGTAAGGAAGAAATGATAAGAGGAAGGTGGAGAAGCAAAATATAATATGGTTATAACTTTAGACAAATTTGAACTGATAAGAAAATATACTACAAACATCGATAAAATGTAGGCCATGAATATAGTTCTCTAGTTAACAATAAAACTGATCGAAACAAAATACTGCAAAAAAAAAATGCTGTGGATAATTGAATTAAAAAAGCTTACTTACACAATGGAAGTTTTACTACTTCATTTATCTCTAAAGAAAATTGATCAAATGGAACCATCAAGTTGGAAAAACAAATTAACACTTGGAATATTGGTTAATTCAATAATTATAACTATGATTAAAATATACTTGTTTGACAGAATGAGAATATGCACCTTCTTTGATAATGTAGAGAACATTCTGGCACAGATGAGTTTTTGCATCTATCGTTGGGAACACTATATGAGCCAAGTAGCCACCTGCAGATACAAAATGTCTGATCCAACCTGACAGTTCTTTTCTCCAATTTACAACACATAATTTTCAACAGAAAAATCTGTCAAAAGAGGTTCCATTAGCGTCAGGTAAAGATTCCTAACCGGTATACTTTTAACTTGTTCTAAAATGATAGTAACAAGTGAATCTTAAATGGGAAACTCCTATTGCAAATAAAATGTAAGTCTTTATCTTATCTATTTAATTTCTTTGATCCTGGTGTTCTCCTGGAAACTCTAAAGGAGTTGTGACTTTGACAAATGTGATGTCTGCCAGTTCCTACAGGGATATACTAAGAACAAATACAACATTCTACTTTCTGCTCTATTTGTTTTCATTAAACAATGATTTACTAGGAGTTAACTGAATTGAAACTTACACTGGTCATTTTCTTTATAAATAACATTGCAAATTTATTGGAAAGACTTAAATTGTCATTAATATTCCTAGAAAAGTTCATTCCAAATTTAATCTCATTCTCTTTTCTTGCTCTTTCTCCGTCTTCTTCCTTTCCTCCCTTCATCTCTCCTCTTTGTCACTCATGAGAAGATGGGTCTATGAGTTCCTTTGGGAGAAAGATTATGAATAAACAAAAAACTAATCAACTGAGGTTTAATTTCATTTACAATTCCAATTGTTTTTGATTAGAATTAGTAGTTGTATTATATTTCAAATAACATGAAGATATGTGTTGTCCTGCATATTTAAATTGTACTAAAGTATCTAAATTTAAGTAACTCCAAACATTCTTATGTTTCATTATACAATTTTTTTATTTATGCATTTAAAAATACTTGTTAACTATACCCAGTATGTCCAGGCAATGTTTTAGGTGCAAAATTAATTAGGTGTGCAACTAAAATATAACCTTTGGGGAGTTGGGACTTGCTTTTTATTTGCCACTATATCACTAGTGCATAGAACGATGTGGTGTAGAGTATCATTTAAATATATGTAATGAATATGAAGATATATATTTGAATGGCTGTATATATTTGAGTTAATGAATGAATATATTCTCATTTCCTTTCTTTTATGTTACTGAGAATCAGACAACTAAATTATTGATTGCAGTTCAATGTGATGAATATAATGATGGTGATAAGTACTGAATGCTTAGGATTCACAGAGGTAAGAATCTAAATCAGTCTATAGGGGTGTTTCAGGCTCCAAGTCTGGAAACAGAGGATTAAAGATGTATAGTCAAGATTGCAAGTACATACATCTGGGGCTGATATCTCATTAAGCACTAGAGAAAATTGCTCAGGGATAAAATATACACTTTTCAAGGTCCTGGAAAAATATTTAAATTGTAAAAAATTAAATGGCTTCTAGAATATAAAAAAAAGATGCAAATCAGATATTAAGGGATATTTAAATGCTTGTTGAATGTAACCTCTCAACCTTATTATGTTAAGTTGAAATTTCTTATAATTAAGATTATCTTACCCTGCACTTATCCCTCAAGATGCATAATAATTATTGAAGAAAAAAGCCAGAAGATAATAATGCAAGGGCAAATTTATAAAATCCTTTCAAATTTTTAACATAAACAAACAAAAGTGTTTACTGTGGGACAAAGGTAGATTTAATATATTTGAAACACTATGGAGTAAGCCCTCTGAAACAAAGAAATGATACCTAGGGTATCAAAAGACCTAAAATAGGTGAGTGTCATCCAGTCTTAGACTGGTTCTGACATAGGCTGAAAATAAATATAAATTAATTAAAATATTGCATCATACATATCCTTTAAGTAATTTCTAAACCCTAAATTGTCACTATTGCTCCAAATTCATAATAGATACATAAAACTAAAAACATCATTTTCATTTTTCAAGGAAATCACAAAGTACATACAAATAGAAAATTTAGCTTAAGACCCTTAAGGCCAATTTTTGTCTTAAATAAACTTTCAGTGTCTTTCTCAAACTTAAATCATCCTGGAAAAATTTCTTGGGACAGTTTTTGGTCATTAAAACATCATGAAGAGAACTCCAACACTAAAATACAATTTCCAAAGGCTTGAAAAAAATTAAACTGAAAATAATTTCCCCTTTAAAAATACACAAAAACTTTATGAACTATTCGCCTCTAGCTTAAATGTTTGAAAGTACACACTAGTTACCAATGCCATCCTATATCTCATAATATATACACATTATTTGCATTTATATGAAACTTATAAAATATGTGCTATTATATATTACATACACACAACACATATGCACACACACATAAAAACACATACATATATACACACATACACACATCTTGGAGAATCCTTAACTGATTTGTACATACTTTGTTATGTCTTAATTAAACTTGAAGCTTAAATCACCCAAGTGATTAGTACCATCAAAAATTTTGGAATCTCTATTTTCTTCTGAATATATGTGATTGCCTATTCTCAATATATAGAACCTCTTATCCTGAATATCTATGATTTCTTAGAAGACTTTGAATCTACTATTTCTTAATTATAGTTATAAACATTATTGGTACAAGCATGTTTTGAAGCTTCCTGATGTCTGTAACATTTCTTACTCTAAAGTATCTGGAATGTAGATTTAGCAATGCTTCTTTTTGAAACACTGCAAACAAAATATCAGATTTTTTTAACCACAGTGGCTACGTGACTCTAATGAAATCATGCACTGTTATTTATAATTTTTTTTTGAGTATCACCTGTGATATACTGCTAAATCCTTATTTTTCCCCCTGAAATTCCTTTGTCCTCAATATCAAAAGAATCCAATTTTGAGAATGAAACCGTAGTCATTATAAGAAGAATGAAGCCATACATTACAAATCTCACTTAAGCTATTTATTATCCAAGCCTATAAAAACAAAAATATAGATCCATAGTTATTTGAGAATAAATCAAATTAATTCATTATTGTCCTTTTCTGTTGTCTCAAACATTTTTCAATAGGCTTTCTTCCCTTAAATTACCTGTCAAGAAACTGTTTTGTTTTCTTTCCTCTTAAGTTGAATGGTCTCATATTTAGTTTTACAATTATTAGGTAAAACTGTACTTGCCGAGTAGGTAGAAAGGTCTAGAAGAGTATGCTGTGTTCATAGATGAATGGTTATGATGACTGAAGAGACATAATTTTTTTTTTACAAATATAACATCCATCTTTTCTTTTTTTTCAGTTTATTTATTTATGTATTTATTTTTAATATGAAATTTATTGTTAAATTGGTTTCCATACAACACCCAGTGCTCATCCCAACAAGTGCCCTCCTCAATACCCGTCACCCATCCCCTCCCTCCCACCCCCATCAACCCTCAGTTTGTTCTCAGGTTTTTTTTATTATATGAAACTTATTGTCAAATTAGTTTCCATACAACACCCAGTGCTCATCTCAAAAGATGCCCTCTTCAATACCCATCACCTACCTCCCCCCTTCCCGCCCCCCATTAACCCTCAGTTTGTTCTCATTTTTAAGAGTCTCTTATGCTTTGGCTCTCTCTCCCACTCTAACCTCTTTTTTTTTCTTTTTTTTTCCTTCCCCTTCCCCATGGTTTTCTGTTAAGTTTCTCAGGATCCACATAAGAGTGAAAACATATGGTAACTGTCTTTCTCTGTATGACTTATTTCACTTAGCATAACACTCTCCAGTTCTATCCATGTTGCTACAAAAGGCCATGTTTCATTCTTTCTCATTGCCACGTAGTATTCCATTGTGTATATAAACCACAATTTCTTTATCCATTCATCAGTTGATGGACATTTAGGCTCTTTCCAAAATTTGGCTATTGTTGAGAGTGCTGCTATAAACATTGGGCTACAAGTGCCCCTATGCATCAGTACTCCTGTATCCCTTGGGTAAATTCCTAGCAGTGCTATTGCTGGGTCATAGGGTAGATCTATTTTTAATTTATTTTAATGTTTTCCAGAGTGGCTGCACCAGTTTTTATTCCCACCAACAGTGCAAGAGGGTTCCCATTTCTCCACATCCTCGCCAGCATCTATAGTCTCCTGATTTGTTCATTTTGGCCACTCTGACTGGCTTGAGGTGATATCTGAGTGTGGTTTTGATTTGTATTTCCCTGATGAGGAGCAATGTTGAGCATCTTTTCATGTGCCTGTTGGCCATCTGGATGTCTTCTTTAGAGAAGTGTCTATTCAACATCCATCTTTTCTACCCTTCAAGTGTCTGTCCCATAGCTTCTATGTTCATTCTAGACCTGGTCCATGTCATAAGATATTTTGATAGTCTAATGTCTATAAAAACCCCTCAGGTCTCACTCAGGGAATATATCTAGTTTTGTAATTAGATGAAGAGGTGAAATTCTATTTAAGACAGAGATTGATGTAAATCTATGGTTTAATTTCCTGGAAAAATTAGGGAAATAAAAATCATAGACATTTATTTATATACAATTTATATATATATATATATATATATATACATATATATATATATATATAAAACAAATATATATATATATATTATTTATATATAAACTCTGTTACAAAGCATCTATTTTTCCCCAATGACTATCTAATATTATATGAGTGAAGCAAATTTCTATATTATACTAATCTTAGTAATATCAACAAGTCAAGTATTTATAAGCAGCATCAGCATTATCAGGTCCATTGGAAAATAACAACACTTACCAAAAATGTCAAGCAACTGGCATGTTAGTATACCCATTAATTAGCAAGTGTTAGTCAAGTAACTCCAGATACTATGTACTTTGAAGCTACGTCTCTTCTAAGACAAATGTATAAGATCACGTTATTGTGAAAATATTTACATGTTTGCCCTACTCTGTCCTTCCATATCTGAAAGATTATACTTCCCACTCCTTTTACTTAAGAGTAAGCAACATAACTTGCTTTGGCAAATATAGTGTGAGTAAAAGTGACATGGTCTATTTCTGAGCAGAAGCTCTAGGGGCCACAACATGGTTCTGTCATCACCTTTCTTCCTGGGAACATAACTAATTCTTAAGTCTGAGTACAAAATAATGAAACAGAACTGAAACCATCACACAAATAACTATCAGTGAGTTATACAGAAAAATCTTTATTCTTCTTGTGAAGTCATTAATTACCTCAGCATAAACTAATACTATGCTATACTAATTAATATACTATTAGTTTTATACTATTTTGTACTATTTTTGTATTATTTTGTACTATTAGTATATGCTAATAGATATACTATTGACAGCCTATACTAATTGATATGAAATTTGGTGCTTAGAAGTAAATAATTACAATAATAATCAATTATATATCAGCCCTGGGGCCAAGCAGTAAGTAGTAAGAACATTTTTATTGGAGATTGGGAAGATGGTGGCCCATGTAATGCATTGGAGAAACATTCAGTAAAACTGGAAACTTTTATAGATTGGGAAGCAAATAATGCTCTAAATTAGCTGTGGCTTCAAGTTATGGCCAATTTGTAAACAGAATCAACAGGAAGAGAGAGAATCTGGAAATTACAGGCCTTGCAGCATTGAAAGATGAAACTGTTTCTTATCTCCAATTAGTAAAAGAGAAAAATGTGGAATGCTTTAAGTTACAAAAGCTAATTACAACTCGGCTTCTTAGCAAAGAGCAAATCAAGGGTATCTCTGCACTGATTAAGGGAGAAGTCAGTAAACACGTTCCTTTGGATGAAATGGCTCAGAGAAAATAGAATAAAAAAGGGTACAAGTCTTCTAGAAGCCAAATAACTTCAAGATACCTGAGTTTAGAGAAAAAAAAAAAAATCACGGGTGAGGCGACTGGTGCATGGTTGTGAATAACCTAAAATAGTATAAATAAGAAGCCTACTATGTTTTGAGAAAGTTGTGCGGCCAAGGGAACTGCCAGCCTGGAATAAAAGAGAATATGAGTGTTCAAGATTTAAAGCAAACTTCAGAATTCCCAAATTTCCACTGGCAGCAAAATCAGGCTTAGGAAGCTCCTTAGCCTCTTGGGGGGGTCGGGACTTTCTACAATTCCCCATTCAGATAATGTCAAGGAGGATGAATAATGTATAAGATCTGCCAGAGGAAAGAGCTAAGAACCATAGAGAATAATAGGGTAGGCAGTTGTTGGCAGGCATTAGAACAGGGGACCAATCAGGGAACATTCCCCATAACCAGGAAAGGATCATGCTCACTATCATTTCAGATTTGCTCTGATCTACTTGCTGATTGTATTTAACTTCTTCTCCTTTCTGATTAAAAGTATGTCACTGTTCTACCATAATGTATTACAAATGTGCGTGTGTGTGTGTATGTGTGTGTGTGTGTGTGTGTGTGTGTGTGTGTGTGTGTGTGTGCATGGTTGGGTGGGGCGATAAAGTAGATAAATGATTTACTTAGTTCCTAGTTCTCCAGATGAAGACCTTCATTTGGTTCTAGATTTTGAGTCTGACACTGTAATAGATGGGATTTTATATAACAGAGGGAAGTGAATATTTATGATCAGACTTTGGTAAATTGTATCATTGTTAAGATAAGTGCTATTGGGTCAGACCCTGCAGGAACATTAGACTTCCAGCACCACTGACTTTATTATATGTAGTCATGTGACTTGCTTTGGGCAGTGACATGTGACTGCAAGTAAATGTGCCACATCTGGAGAGAGGCTTCAAAATAGAGCTCTTGGTTCTTTCTTTGCTCTTTTCCTTCTTCACTGAGATTTGCAAGTTTCAGATAGGTCAGCTTCTTCATTTAAGAATGATGGAGCACAGCCTGAACTGTCCCGTGATGGACATACAACATATGAAATATATAAACTTGAGTATTATAAAGACACTGAGATGTTGAGGTCATCTGTTACCATGGCACAACTTAGTGTAGCCTCAATGACTGAACAATACAATAGAAAGTGCACAGAAGCAAAAGGTGCAGAGAAAACAGCATGTCAGAGACGATAGTCACTTTGGCTCAGATGAGCAATGCTTGCTTTAGAAAGGACTCATTTTATGCCATCTTAGTATAGCAGGAATTCCAGGGAAATGGCATGCAAGATGTAATCAGAATGCCGTTTTTTCTGACTAAATTCTGGTTTTGTCTGAATATAAAAAGGAGAAAGGAATAGTGCCACACTAATGGAAAGTAGCTTGTTTTGTTTTAATCTCATAATAAATCTTTCAAAGCACTGTAGAATTATGAGGAATAAATAAATACCTGAAAAAATTATTATCCAGAGAAGTTCTCTGTTGTGAATAATTTTCTACTAACTGTTCTGGCTGGGAAGGATTGTCACAGCACGCCATCCATTTCCAAATGGTAATTAACCTTACCAAAATCGTTCCGCAAAACATTCTACAGCATCATATCAAGTTGAGATTTAAAGATATATAATGTCATTGGTAAATGTGTCAGCGCACTGCACAGGTAAAATATGCAAATGTAAACCTTTAGGCTGGAGAGAACATGAACTACTCTCCTTCAGAGAACAGCTGTTAACTTTTGAAGACCTTGGTTTCATTGATGGCATTACTACTAGAGATGCAAGCACTGGGGAGGAAAGACTCTAAGATATGGAAAGGTATACTTTCTATTCTTCTTGGATGACTGGCACAAAAATAATAGATACAATTATCTAAAAAAACTCTGTTTTTTTTTTAATTTTTTTTTTAACGTTTACTTATTTTTGAGACAGAGAGAGACACGGCATGAACGGGGGAGGGGCAGAGAGAGAGAGAGACACACACACAGAATCGGAAGCCAGCTCCAGGCTCTGAGCCATCAGCCCAGAGCCCGACGCGGGGCTCGAACTCGCGGACCGCAAGATCGTGACCTGAGCCGAAGTCGGACGCTTAACCGACTGAGCCACCCAGGCGCCCCAAAAAACTCTGTTTTTTAAAGTATCAGCTATAGTTATGAAGTCACAAAATCATAGGATATAAACAAAAAAATAGAAATTATCTAAATTGTCTCTGTTAAAACCAGTCTTGTAGTAGTTCATTGCCTTCCTCAACAATTAGTAAGCGATTTTTAGCAAACAAAGTTTCTCTCCATTTTATCTTTAATGTGATGCAATAATACAAAATGCAACCCCAAAACACTGATAAAAGCAATCAACTACATATTCCCGTCGTAAATAACTAAATGTAGCAAATGTTTCAGGTTTATGGTTAAGAATTTTTCAAAAATGTTACATAAAAACTTACTGTTTTAAATTATATTCAAATAGCTTCTTCTGATACCTATACCTTGATGTGAGATATTTTGATGCTATTATTTTTCATTATAAATTTGACCAATAGTCTATTTAATTTAAATACATGCATTAAAATTAATATATGCATTGGCTAAAATTGTAGAGATTACTTCCTCTTAGTTATTTTTGAATTACTAATTACTTTTTTTTCTTTTCATTTTTGTAAGCATGGGTCCTTTTCCTCTAACTTCAATTCCTTTTGGCTTTTGTTGTTTATGTTAAAAAGCACTCCCTGTTTTCAAACTAACCATCCATTTTACCATGTTCTCATGTTTTTCTTTCATTTTCATTTGAGAGAAATTATCTGAGATAAAATTGTTTTAGTGAGAAAGACCATTGCTTTAGGTTATATGTACCATTTTTAACTTTCAGTGTCATCGTAACCAAATTAAAACCAAAATAAGTGCTGATATGAAGGACTATTTGGAGGCAAATCAGTTAATATTTTCAAATAATAATTTAAAATTCTTATGCTGAGAAAATGACCTTTCACAACACACAGAACGCAGATGCACAAACTAAAAATCCACTATGTTACTAACATAACCGAAACTCCTTTGCTTTGGCATCATAGAGAATACACCGCCACTGTATCCTATCAGTCATTACAGATAAAAGAGATGTTCTAAGTCTGTATATTAAAAGTACACTACTTGGAAACATTGAGAAACAGAGAGAGAGCATGAGTTACCATTTCAGAGCTCCTGTGAGTCTTCTTTTCTATGACTTGCTGGTAATTTTGTATGAAGCAGATTTTTAATCTTCCCCAACCACATTCTTTTACTTTCTTTGAAAACTATAATCCAATAGCAGAATTCCACCCCCTCCCCAAACTGCTAGTGGTCAAATAAAATAAGAGACAAGGAGAGCGGCAGGGTGCCCACAATCAAGCTGATTAAACTCTGCAGGATCTCTGCAGTTTGTCAAAACCCTTTTTGCTGCCTCACATTTTCTAAAAATGGAAAAGGTGAAGCTTTCACAAGTAGCAGGCTCCAAATAAACCAGTACACCCAGCACAAAGCTCATGATACCAGCAAAAAAAAAAAAAAAAAAAAACACACATTAGGAAGTTCTACTATTAGCTGATAGCCATCATGCTAATAGGACACTTCTCCATATTAATGTAAGATTCAGCTTTTGGACTCTACAAAACTCTTTCCATCCCTTGGGCTACATTTGTCCCAAAGAAGCATTAGTTGCATGTAGCCTTGAGGGACTTTTATACAAAACTTGTGGAAATGATGTATAGATTCTTTCCTTGGAAGGAAAAAAGACAAAACAAAACTGGGTCACTGATGGTGACTGTGAAAACAGTAAACCGAAGAACGCACTTTGACTTCTTCCGTTTCATTTAATTTCCTAAGTTTTACCCTGATTTTGCGGAGATTAAGTGTGCTGTGTATAGAGAATTAGATACGGGCTATATGATAGTTACCCATGATTATTATGGGCTCAGTGACATCTCTTCCTAGGTAGGTGTTAAAGGTAATAGGCTATTTTTTTTTTTTTTGGCATAGAACTTTGTCATAGCATAGTGTAACTCTTTTAGTTTTAATTTATATTTTAACACAATTGTTCTTTCTCTAAATATCACTGTTTTTTCAGCTCAAAAATAGGAATAACGAATATAATCATTGTTTTGTAGGCATTATTCGTCATGTTTCCTGATATATGCTCTTCCTATTCTAAAATTCACAGTACATTTCACACTCACTATACTTGACTACTCCTTGTCTCAACATATTTCATCAGTTATTATGGTTGCTGAGTTGCCAATAAATTATTTAACTGAAATGACTGTTCTCTGGTGGACAGCATTTCTTAGGACAAACTCCATGAAAATTCAACTACTTCAGCAAGTCCTGGAACTGCAAAGTTGTATTAAAAATGCCCCCTTTCTAAATAAGCTTTGAAATAAATATCATTTGAAAAGATACATTTGTTTCTGAAAAACCAATTGGTCTGGAGATAGTGGCTATGTTTTTATTTTTAAAAGAAACAAAATATGAATTATCAGATAAGCAAAATGAATTGTTCATCAAATGACTTTTTAGGTCAGATCTGAGCCTCCTTTGCCTCATCCATTAAAATGAGTGATACAAAATTCTTCGGCATTTAATATGAATAAATACGGTTTTTAAATATTGGTAGCATTTAAAAAATAGAAATATGGCTTTTTCATATTCAGTCCCATGCTTTCTTTAGCTTTTAAATGTTAATACCAAATTGGTAAGCATGAATAAATTGTTAATAAAAATTATATGTTACCAGAATTTTGGAACATAGTTTAAGTAAGGAAATCATTAAAAGCTCTATCTTTATCACTTATTGTGTGAATCAATTATTTCTTTTTGTGTCCAGTAACATGTACAGATTAGAACAAATGGGTCAGTTGGCATAAAATGACTTTCATGTACCTCTACATTGCTCAATAACATTTGTTTATATAGCCACCTTTATCACACCTGGATGTGAGGTACATGGTAGGATACAATACTACGAGACCCAGGTATCAACTTAACCAACTTGCCTGAGATCTAACTACTCAGAAATCCTCCCTATTATACATAGGTATGGTCTTGAGAGTGTTTTGCTTACCTATATTCATGTAAAAGATTATTATGAATGTTACACGCTCACAAGATAATACAAACACATAAGGCTGCACAAAACATTAATTCTTATTTTGGGGCATCTGGGTGGCTCAGTTGGTTAGGCACCCAACTCTTGAGGTCATGATCTCAAGTTCATGAGATCTGAGCCCCGCATACGGCTCTGCACTGAAGGCGTGAAGCCAGCTTGGGATTCTCTCTTTCTCACTCTCTTTCTCTCTGCCCCCACTCATGCTTTCTCTTTGTCTCTCAAAATAAATAAATAAATAAACAAACAAACAAACAAACAAACAACACATTAACCCTCATTTCAAGTGATTTCAAGTCTCCTTATCTACCACATAGATGCTGATTAATATAGCAATTTATCACGCATCAGCCACCAAATCCCAGAAGTCAAGATAGCAATAACTGCTATTACTGGGCATTTATTATAATTCAAAACCTGTTTAAAACACTCTATACCATTAAGCTTCTTCTTTTTTTTTTAATTCTGACAACATTTCAGGGAGTTAGGTATTTTTAATTCACTTTATAGGTAAGAAAGTTGAGAGAGAGAGAAGTCAATGAACATGGATAATCAGTGACAGAATTGGTGTTAGAAGATTATTCATCCTGATACTAAGACTTAGTTCTCAGGCTCTGTGACCTCTTAGCATTAATATTTTGACTGGGGACATTGAGGGGGAGAAGGGAAACTGGAAGGGTAGATAAGCCACAGAGTGCTTAGCTTACTCACGCCAAACCCTGATGAAATGCTCATTTTTGTAAAAAATACAAACATAATTGGCTTTTCTGAGGTACAGTAATTAGAAGGGCAACTAGCTGGAAGGGAGCAGCAGGTGAAGAAGCAGATGATGTCAAAGACACTGACACTGACATAACCACTTCCTTAATTTCATGAAAAGATTCCTAAGGTCCTGAAGGTTATTAACCAGGTTAAACAGTATGCCAAGAATATGGTATAAAATTCAGGTGATCAATGAACTTGGGTTAGAAATAAAATTTATTTTCACTAAATTTCAAGTCACATGTAGAATTTCCTTCATAAGTGTAAGTAAAAAATACAGTCATTATAGAAATACCTGTAACTGTATCACCAAAAGAAATCAGATATTTTCACATCACATTATGATTCTTTCAGAAATCTCAGAAAGCCATTTATAACTGACCATTTCTTTCAAGTTATGATATTACTAGATCTTCCACTGGATCCCCTTATCTAATGCTTTAATTTTAAAAGGCTTACATTACTAAATCACAAATGTGTTCTTTTTAGGA
The DNA here is from genome assembly GCF_023721935.1 of Panthera uncia. NCBI lineage: Eukaryota > Metazoa > Chordata > Mammalia > Carnivora > Felidae > Panthera > Panthera uncia. The sequence goes on from NC_064816.1 coordinate 84,769,831, forward strand.
TTCTTATAACTTTATTATAACTGTTTTCCTTGAAATACTATATTTTTAATTTCTGCATTTAAAAACATCAGCCTAAGAAGCAGTTCATAGACTCCACCAGACTATCAAATACATGAAAATACTAAAACTCCCTAGTAGGTCAACCCACATCCAGAGCGGAGCTGGCAGTAAGGGACCCACCTCCCTGTTGCCACATTTGACATCATGCCCACCTCTGTTCTCTTTGTTGTTTCCCAGGCCCACACTATTACTGTGATTATGGAATATTTATGTTGACCACATACCAAGGCCACATGATAATGGGTATTTTACCTTTAATCCTGATGATACTTAACAGGAGCTATACATATAAATCTTCTTGCTCTCATAAGAAAATGATTTCTTGCCTTTGGGTATTATAACATATTACTACTTGTATCTCCTATCTATAGATTTTGTGCTTATTCTGCCTCTACACAGTAAAAATGACAGGCTCCTTCTAGTACATTAAAAAAGTTGCTGGGGCGCCTGGGTGGCGCAGTCGGTTAAGCGTCCGACTTCGGCCAGGTCACGATCTCGCGGTCCGTGAGTTCGAGCCCCACGTCAGGCTCTGGGCTGATGGCTCGGAGCCTGGAGCCTGTTTCCGATTCTGTGTCTCCCTCTCTCTCTGCCCCTCCCCCGTTCATGCTCTGTCTCTCTCTGTCCCAAAAAAAAAAAAAAAAAAGTTGCTAAGTTTTAGTAGGGATTTGTCCTAAGCCCGATTTCTAAAAGTATATTAATGAAAGAAATTGTTTCTCATTGCTAGCAAAATTGTAAATTTCATTCATATTGCTAGCATCACCTACTTATATTACTAAATGCATGTGGTTGGTCATATAGCATTATGTATAAAAAGTAAAAAGGGAATACATCTCCATTTGCAAAAATGAACAGTATTGGAATCTTTATTCATTAATTTTCTTCATGAAAAGGAAGTCAATTTTAGAAGCATGTTAGTCATTATTATTATTGTATTTTATTTATTTGTATATTTATTTATATATAATAGATTTAATGTATATTAAATTTATATTTATGCTGAGTATATATTTAATTTTCTATATCTTATGATGTTTTGGCATCTCTTGGGGATCTTACTGTCCTGGGGAAAGGCTGACCTTCCTAGGGTAGCTAATTCTTAGGGGTAATATAGAACTTATCAGGAGCATTTTTTCAAGTTTATTTATTTATTTCCAGAGAGAGAGAGAGAGAGAGAGAGAAAGAGAGAAGCAGAGAGAGAAAGGGAGAGAGAGAATCCCAATCAGGCCCTGCAATATCAGTGTGGAGCCCCACGCAGGGCTCCAACTCATGAAATCGTGAGATTATGACCTGAGCCAAAACCATGAGTTGGATGCTTAACTGACTGATCCAACCAGGCATCCCTGGGACATAATCTTTATGCGTAGAACTATAGATCCCAAACTGCACCACCACTTACCTTCCTATCTAAGTCACGGATAAAACCATTATTTCTCCTATCCTAAATGAACCCAGGGCCAGGTACCAGATAACTAGGGTCTACTCCTGTAGCACAAAGCCTACTGGAATTGTATAAACTAGCTAATCCTAAATTGCATCTCTGCCTTATGCTGCCTTTCCTGAAGAAACCCCATTAAAGGCTCTGTGCTAAGATTCTCCCCTTGGACTTGCTTCTCTTCCCGACCAAAACATGGTTTCTCACATGGCACTGCATGGTGTATCATGCCTCTCATTCTATGGGAGCTGTAACGTTAACTGTTTTTCTTTAATGGCATTGAGTGTTCCTTTTGTCACTCAGTTACCTGTATAAATTATGACCTTGGCACAGAGCAGTTATAGTTCAAAGTAAAAAAGATAAACTATGTATAATTATTTAATTATGTTATACAGGATGAAATATTGTAATGTAGTAAGAAAGGAGAGACTTGAAATCACATGGAGTTTTCCAATTTACTTGCTGTGTTACGCCAGTGCAGGTTATGTACCCTCCCTGTGTCTCTGTTTTTTCTTCCACAAATTGATTAGAATTATGATTGCCATTCAGGATTTATTATAAAGACTAAGTGATAAGACATATGAAAAGGTCTGTATCAAAGGTATACTAAATACATAGTGGCCGTTAATACTGGTGAATTACCTAACATTAGCCAAATACGTAATTAGCTGAATTCAATTCTTCATTATTGACTTTAGGAACTAGGGTTATTTGATAATATCAATTTGATTACAATTACATTTTCCTAAATTTCAGTTTACCTAGATAAAACCAAGATGTTTGGATGCAATCTATGGAGGAGAACAGATAGTTTATAAGTCCAGTTCTAATTTGATAATTCCAATTTTATCTCACAATCTTTACTTTTATATTATGGTTATATTAGGGTTACATATTTAATTTAACATATATTTATTTATAAATAAAAGTACCTTTTCTTGTATGGTTTTCCTAAGTTTTTTTTCTCCTAAATTACATCTACATGTTTTCTGACACACTATGGGAGATAACTCTCAGTAAAATTAAAATGTTAGGGTCCTACTTTATAAAAGTAGTAAAGCACCGTCTTCCTCCACTGTATAATCCAGCAATAAGATAAAACAATAACTTTTAAGATGCATTATCTGGGATCTGACAGTCTGAGTTCCAATCATTGCTCTGTAATTTATTAGTTGTGTGACTTTGGTTTAATCACATGTAAAATGTGAATAGTAATAGCACCTCCTTCATAGTGATATTATGACACTAAGTGAGCCAATACTTGTGACGCAAATAATTCTCAAAAGTAAACCCTCAGTAAAAGATTTTTGTTCTCACATCACTATCATCATCATCATCATCATCATATTTTAACTGTATTCAAGGAAAATATGCATATTTTAAGAAAGATATAAAATAAAGTCTTTGAGGATTTAAAGACATGGGAAATCATATCAGTCACGTTTAAACTCATTATGGGCTTCCTGAAGAAGGCTGCATTTGAGAAGAGAGGCTCCACCACCCATAGGCAAGAGGCTCCGCAGATATGAGCATAGTCACACTGCCTAGATTGGAAATTTGATCCTACCACCTTACTTGCTGGGCAACCTTCGGCAAATGACTACAACTCTAGCCTGTTCCCTAAATTGTAAGTGAAGGAAATAATAATACATTGCTTGCCAGCTTGTAGTACAGATTAAACAAATCTTTACATGAATGTCATCCACTGATGAATGTAATTTAATGCATAACAAGTGCTTAACAAGTAACTACAAGGAGAAGATTCTTTTTTAAATGATCTCCGAAGATTAGCTACCAATACACTGGCTTTAAACTAATTGTGCATTTTCTCTATACGGTAATGTTTATGCCAAAGATATCAAATACTCAAGAGAGTTTCAGTCCCTCCTCTGAAGATATAGTTCACTCTGGTATGGTTGCTAAAGTTTACTAATATTCATTTTAGCAAGGCTTTGAATCTACATGTTCTTTTGGCATTAATCATTACATAATCAAGCATGCCAAGTATCACAGACCACCTTCAGCTAAAGCAGAATATAAGTGCTTTTCACCTCTTAAAAAGAAAACATTTCTCTGATGAGAAGAAATCATGTCATTTCCTGAGTGGAAGTTCACAAGGGGTATGTGTAGCATGCAATGAGTAAAAAAAGAGTAAATTTGGAGAGAAAAGTGGAAAGAGCTCCACAGAAAGAGCATAAATGAAAAATATGTCCATGCTTCTATATAAACATGACTGCTTCTTACAATGAACTATAGTTCTTTAAAAAATGGAGAGCTTATTCCCTGATTATATTCTGTCATAAATCATATGGACAGATGTGTGCCTTAGTCACGCATCATGGTTGATTACCATCATTCAGGGTTTATGCAACACAGACTAAGGATTTTACTTTTTAATTTAACATTTAATTTCTTTGGTATTATAACAAACAAAAAGTAATATCCTATGAATTTTTCTTTATTATAGCACATCTGCACAATAAAAATATTTATGTCAAATATTTTTATTTTAAATATGACTTTAAAATCATGCATGCCTGTTTATTCTCTTCAAGAGAGTAGTGAATTTTAGCTTTTAAGTGTAATTTAAAATAAATTTTTTAGTTTTTAATTATGTATTACCTTTCCTAACTATTTTGAAAAATGGTAAATCAAGAGAATGTCAAAGTGTGTAAATAAATAAAAATGATTTGGAGAACTAGTATTCACCAGCATAAAAGTGGAACCCATTTACATTCCTGGCACCATGAGTCAAGGATTTCTTTAATTACAGGGTGTATGAAAGACTTTTCAAATATTGTTGAGCCACAGCAGCCTGACTTAGGTGGGTGGGATAAATCCATGGAGGGGTTTCTTACAAAATCAAATTCCATTGGACGGTAGTAATCTACTGGGGTTTCCAATCAAACCTTGTTCATTAGTGCTAGTCAGAGCTAGTATACGGAGCAGATTAACATGGGATTACTCAATAGTTCTTAGACAGAGTTCAGATTTGACATTGGTCATGGATATAAAGTTAATGCTGAATTGGCTTCGGAATTCAAACCCTTATAGTTATTTGCCAGGTCCAATGAATGAACAAAAACAAGATTGTTATAGAGCAAAAAGAAAAGAACATATGGTTGAAACAAAACAAATGTTGTTTTTGGCTGATAGATGAATAGCAAAATGATGATCATTTATACACTGACAATCTTATTTTACCAAATTAGAATTCCAGATAACAAAAATAGGTAACTTTTAAAAATATCTAACAGGAAATTTCAAAACTTATCTTGAATTTCTTTTTTTTCAAAGAGAATGAAATCTATCATAAAGTGTGTGGTCTTAAAACCATTCTCTATTCTTATGAAAAATGAAGCACATATCAAAATATGTCTAGTATTATAGACTACAATTATCAGTGAAGATGGTAAGAAGATTCACAATATCATATCCCTGCCTACATTATAATTACCAATGGCTAAGGTAATGTCAAAAATAATGTACTTTCAACATTCAATATGCACTTATTGTTTGATAAAATGTATAAGGCATGTACTCGATATTGTAGCAATGACTAAAATTAAGCAGATAGAACCAATCCCTTCCCTCAAAGACCTTATATTTGAGCAGAAAGAAAAAAGACATTCACTGCATATTAAAAAGTATGAACAGGAATGGCATGGCTAATATGATAAATGCTTTCTATGTAATAATTTATACTTATCTTTATTTTTTATAATAGGCCTATAGACCATAACTAAGAAGAATATGTGTGTATATACATATATATAAACATGTATGTGCGTGTGTGTGTGTGTGTGTGTATATATATATATGGTGTATATATAACAGGAAATATATATATATATATATATATATATACATATATATATGTATATATATATATATATATATATATACACACACACACCTCACACACATACATATACAACAGTTGTAGACTTTGGAGTTGAGGTCATGGAAAAGCAAAGTGCTTGCCCTTATGAAACTTCTATTCTAGGGAGAGGTGACAGACAATAAGTAAATGAAGAAGTAAATTATAATATGATATTAAAAACACAAGCTATCAAAGTGGGGCAAAGGAGAGAAAGAGTAGTGAGAGGTGTTATTGGAAATTAGAAGGCAATGGAGAGCCATGGTCTCCTTTGCAGAGATCTGAATTAAGGGAGGAAGCCAGCCAGAGGACATCTGTGAGGAAAGTCTGAGGCAGCAGAGACTCAAAGTATACAAGTGGAAGTATTTCAGGAACAGTAAGGGGGCATGTGTGACTCTGGTGGCCTGAGCAAGGGGTGTGGTGAGAGATGAAATCAGAGGGAGGAGGGAAACTTAGCTTAAAGAGCCTTGTGAGCTTCGAAGGGCTTGACAGGCATGGGCAGCCTTGTAACTGTAAATTTTGAACGGAAGAGTGATATGGTCCAGAGTATTCTAAAAGAACATTCTGCAACCTGGCAGAGCAGGGTCTGTTGAAGGGGCCTGTTTTAGCATGGAGGTTATTCAAACAGCTTGTACAGTTGTTCAGAGGAAAAACATGGGTTGCCTCTGCAGGACCTTTCATAGCGGTAATGGCTAAATGAAGGTTGGCAGCCCAATTCTAAATTGGCCATTTCTATAATTAAAGGAAAAATCTTATAAACTAAACGTAAGTGTTTCATGAACCACAAACATATATTCTTGAATTATTTGCTTTTGACTTATTTCAGCTTGGGATTTATAAGTAAAGCCCGTGGGCAAATCCTAGTCACTCTATAGCTAGTGAAAAAACATAGAGTAATTCATTTTATTCTGTAAAAATTTCCCTGTGAAAATGGGATATATGAATGGTATGTGTCTATTAAGTGTTTTCACGTATCCTTACTTGATTCTTTGTCATTTCATTTTGGAAAAATGTCTGTGACATAAACTTTTAATCTTTGTTTTAAAAAAGGTTTTAGAGGCTGTTATAGGAACAGTATTATAGACCCATTTTAAAAGTGATAGCCAGTCTAATGTGCAAAATCTGCTTATGACTTGATCTCTACCCTCAACAGAAATGCATTATTTCCAAGAAGGTAAATATTTTACATACGAGAGAACGCCACAAGATTTTCTAAAATAAAATTCATAATATAAACTTAATTTTAGACCATTAGGTGTGTTCAGTGGCAGTTAGGAAACAAGTGATCAGTTTTGGCTGGAATAATTACGCAAGACAGCACTTAATTGTAGTAGTCCTTATGCGAAGAGGGAGAAAAGGAAAGAGAAAAGTAATGAGGGAGAAAGAAAAAAAGCAAAGGAAGTGAGGAAATACTATGATAGAGAAATATAGGATAAAATAGGCAGAGAGGGAAAGATTAGGAACTAAGGTCCCTGGGTGGGGGAAAACACATATTTTGGAACAATGCTGGGAGCCTCTGACCATAGCAAAGCCCATCAGGGTAAGGTTCCTCTTTAATCAATTATTTATTGATTTATTTAATTTTTAAAAAATGTTTATTTACTTTTGAGAGAGGGAGGGAGGGAGGGGCAGAGAGAGAAGGAGACAGAATCTGAAGCAAGCTCCAGGCTCTGAGCTGTCAGCACAGAGCCCAATGTGGAGTTCGAACTCACGAACCAAGAGATCATCACCTGAGCTGAAGTTGAATACTTAACCAACTGAGCCACCCAGGCACCCCTAGGTTCCTCTTAAGAATGTAACAGAAACCTCCTACTCCTCTTCAGGTTCCCCTCGGGAATTTGACAAAAGACCTTACTAAAAATAAGAAGTAGACCATAAAATGTATGACCCACAAGGAACGGTATGGTCATAGATCACCCGTCATAGAATGGAAATGAGCCAATGAAAAAGGAATGACTACGCACTTAGAGTTACCTAGCCAGCAAGGATAGAATCTAAGAAGCAACACGGGAGAAGGAAGGGGTGGAGGTGGGGGAGTGATCAAAACCTTATAAAACAGGGACCCTTGCCTATAGTTGTGGGCATTCACTTTCAAATGCCCCCCTCTCTGTAAAGAGAGTTTTCATACTATTCTCATTTTCTGATCTTATACTCTAATAAACTTTGCCTGCTGCTCATTTTATTTTGTGCCTAGCTCTTCATTCTTCAAAGCAGCAAGACATGAATCCTGGGTATTGAGGCAAAAAAAAAAAAAAAAAAAAAAAAAAAAAAAAAAAAAAAAAAAAAAAACAAACAAACCTGCAACAATACTGAGCCTTCAATGTGTGCCAAGAATTATACCAGGATCATTCACAGATAGTCAAGGTAGCACCAAAGAGCATGCATAATTGCTAACAGAGAAAGTGTGAGAGTGTGTAAAATATTCTTGAATCCTATAAGATCTATTAGAATAATTCTATGTAAGAGATCTTTATAAAATCTGTATAATAACCATTTATATATTATAACTGCCACTTAGGAGTTTATTTTGTCAAAGTAGCATTGTTCTGAACTAGACCCAGTTTCCTGACTTTCACCATCACTAGCTAAGGTAAAGAATGTAGCATTTAATCACAGATTTCAAGCTTAAATGCATGCAAATGGTGCAAACTTCAATACAGAAAAGCAGCTTGGTATGAGGTCTTTTTGATGAATGGACAACCCTCAAAGTTGTTTTCCTTTTTGCGAGGCCTTTTTGCCTGTGATGAAATTCAAAATTGGGTTAATGGCAAAAACATAATTTTTGCTTGCATTTACAACAAAATAAAGAGAACGCAAAGATAATTTGTAGCATGTTCTAATTTGTTGGGATGATGGTGATGGAGTACAGTTTTGAGTTTTATGAATTAAATCTTTAATGTATGGGTGGCCCCGTATTTTTTCTATAGTCTGTTTTTATTGGATTTCAAATAATTCCCTTTTCACAAATAAGTGTTTTTGTAAATTATAAAGAAATAAAAGAGCCAGTATAATCTTTAGGAACATTACTCAGAGAACCAGAAATGAGTCAAGTGATCAAGGACTGGAAATAATAGAGGCCAGTTACTTTTTATGGCAGTCCATGTGGAAGAAAATATTTTAGTGTCCCCATCTTTACACTCTAAAAACTCATTTGCACTGTCACAAGAGAGTTGGGTAACCATAAATAAACATTAATGACCCCTTTAACACCATGTCCTGGAGAAGTTTCTGGCATATAGTAAATGTGTAGTTCTTAGAAGGAAGAGAGAAAAGAGAAAGCAAAGGGGGGAAAGAGGGAGAAAGAGAGAGGAAATCAATGGTAATTTTCAGGATAAGAAGCTTTAACATGTGATAAACACAACATTACTTGCTACACGTAATATTTGCCGGTTTCTTTTCTGATGAGACAGACCCTCATACACACTGAATTAATTGATTATACCTCATTTATTTTAACAACATTTGACAAGTTTATAGAAAATAAAAATATTCTTTATTGTACTGACTTTTATTCATTTTGGTCCACTCACTTCTTTCCTTTGTTCATTCAACAAGTATTTGCTAAGCGTGTATGCACTCTGCTAGACACAGAAAATGCATGTGTAAATAACATGATGTGGGTCCAGCCTTGAAGAAATTCAAAAGCCCAAATGAGGGAACTTCATTTCGGAGAAAAGACCAAAAATGTAACTAAACTGAAGACACAGAGGTAGTACAGGTAAGTGAGTAACTGTAACTCAGATTCACAAAAGATTTCCCTACGGAAATAATTTTAACCTGGGATTTTGATCCGATTGCGCCAAGCTCATGGGGATATAGCAAAGCAAGGTTAGATAAAATAATAAAGGCATTCCAGGCAGAGTGAACAGTATTATAAAGTCATGGAGACAGTAAAACATTGAATGTTCAAAGATTATGTGCAGTTTTGTGTTTCCAAACATACGTTTTAATGAAACAAGCAGGCAAAAGATGAGGTTTGAGAGGTTGTCATGGCAAAAGATTTCAGAAAGATTTTAATCAGAGGAGAAACATTGCAGGAAAGAGCACGTTCCCAGAAACCTGCAAGAGGGGCTGAAATCATATCAGGTGACTATTTTAATAATCCCAGTGAACAACAATGAGAACCTGAAATAAGATGAGGGCAATGGTTTTTCTACCAAACCCCTATAAAATACACCATTTCCCTATATTTCTCGAAACAACAGTTATTAAAATCTATAGTATATAGCATGTTTTCATGAAAAAGAAGAGATAATACAGTGAACGATGCCAGAAGTTATGTTATTTTATAGTACAAGTTTGCACTTCTCTGTGTTTTCACAGGGGGCCTTTGGAGTCTTTAATCAGTTATGTCCTAGCCTATAAGTATTTTATGATATTATTTTTCTGGCAAATTTAAGGCTTGTACTTGCTGGTTTAATTGATGTATCCCCAATATGTGATGTATTCAATTACAGGGATTTGGGGCCAAACATAATGATTAATATCAGATGCCCCACATTTTTACTGAATGGACAAGAATAAAGGTATGATATGGAAGACACAAATTCTTGTAAGAAGTTAATTCAGTTAAAAGTAACACAAAACTGGCGTGCCTGGGTGGCTCAGTTCGTTGAGCGTTCGACTTTGGCTCGGGTCATGATTTCACTATTTGTGAGTTTGAGTCACGCTTCGGGCTCTGTGTTGGCAGCTCAGAGCCTGGAGCCTGCTTCGGATTCTGTGTCTCCCCCTCTCTCTGTTCCTCCCCTTCTTGAGCTCTGTCTCCCTCTCTCTCAAAAATAAAGATAAAAAAATTTTTTTAAGTAACACAAAACCAATTACATTCAATTTATTTTATGACATCACTGGCTAATATTAAGCAGGAATAACTATTTTATGCCCTGAATATATATTCTACTCACATTTGTGGTTGGTCTATTAAAAATACAGTTAATTGAGAATTCAAAATATACTTATCTCTTAAATATGTCAAAAAATCAAAACTATGGGTAAGATAAATGACTTTTTTACATGTACCTACTGAACAATTAGGAAAATGAATATCAAAACTTTGAAACAAAAAAAAACTAGTGAATAAAATATTTAACAACACACTGTACACATTTAAGTAAGATCTTCTAATTTTTAAACATTTGTAATGAAGATTTTCTGTTTAGGTGAACATCGTAAGTGCACATCAGACAGTGATAGTTTGTGAGCAGGTGAATGCAAAAACATATGCACCCTTTCACATGTTTTACCATCAAAGGGATATTACCTAATTTACTTTTCCTTAACTACCCAAAATAGTTATCTGCCATCAATTGTACTACCACTTTCTACTCCCCCTCCCCCATGGCATATGGGGGCATGAAAGGTAATTAGATTTTCTTTTGCACACTTAAATGGTTATTTTTGAATTCGACAAGGACAGTTTTCTACCCAAATCTTCCATGAACTCATACTAACAATTACAGTGGTCCTTCCTTTATACTTTGACATAATAATATTTTGTATTGTACTAAATCAAAGAGAATCACAAGTATATGGATGGATTTTGTCCTATCTCTCTCTTTGATATTCATATCTGAAGGTAGTTAGCCAAGGCATTTAAACACAAACTGATGAGTCCATGTCACGAAAAGAAGGACCAGAATCATATGCTCTTAGGTTTTGTAGATCAGACTTTATTGTGGGTTTTATATTTGAACACCATGACCTATGTAGAATGGAGTTTAAAGCAGTCAGTACCTACGACAGACATGGTTTTCTTTTTGTAACTATTGGTTGCTTTTCTGAGTAATCTCTAAATCCCACTTAGCAGTCATTCAGTTAGGAGTTCAAAAAGACATCAAGACTTTGAGATATCAGAAAAACCAAAAGTATCTAAGATGATTAAGAAATTTGCCAAGGGTATTTGGAAGAAGTTTTTGGCTTTCCTCCAAAACTCTTTTACCTTAAAACCAAGGTTTAATATTTTATGACAAGAGCCCTCCCCTTTAGACAAAAGGGGCATTTCAGCTTTTAATACAGCCCACAATTTTATAATAAAGTTTGAAACTAAAAGATTCAGGTGACTCTAGTTTTCATTAACTGTTTTAAATTCACTTAATTTTTAAGTTAAGTTTTCATTGCCTCTTATCTACAATGCATGGAACTTGTTCTTTATTACTCCTAGTTTGTGGTTTTATACGCTTCTAACTAATCATTGTTCATTATACCAAAAGAATCAGATTTCCAACTATGGTTTGATGTCATTGTGTATGTGCAGGACGTCCACAGGTGCCTGGAAGGCCAAAAAGGAAAAAAAAAAAAAAGGAAAGAAGGAAACCTGCCAAGATTAAAGTTGCATAGATCCAGATGTTACTGCTGCTGCTGTTTGGGAAAACACACACACACACACACACACACACACACACACACACACACATTTTAGAGCTTGGCATTTTAGTCTTACAGCTGGCAAGTAATAAGAGAGAATGAAGTCTGTGTGCGTGCATGCATGCTCCTTTAGTGGCAGAAAAAGGAGAATGGAAGGAAGGGAAGTTCAATCTGCTGAAATAAAATAGGAATGTGGATGAGAGCCTGTTCAACCCCACTGGCAATGAGGTATTTCCTTGTTATTAATGAAACATTCTGGCATACTGGGAACATTATAATTTGCATGAATGAACATATAGAACCCCCCAAAAAGTAAATAAATTAAAACTCTGACTTCTAGTATTATCTTTTAGTTTATTCACAAAATTATCACAAGCAGGATTTTGTTGTGTTCCCTTTTCATTGAGCAGCTTGTTTCTACCATTACTCATTACTCCTTTCCCAGTACTCCATCAGAGTTCCGGCAAAGGATTCAAACACTCCATAGGTCAGTGAGTTGTGCAATTTGCTAATATGAGGATTGGTGTGGCCTTATGAGTTTTACTAATGGCTCACAGCAGATGTTTTATCAGGATATTACAAATAAGCTCCAAATTCTAAGACCTCATGACTCATTTCCAGAAAAAAAAAAAAATGACACTGTCGCTGCACGTTAAAATGTAATCAATATGATTGTAAAAAATGATGAATACTTATTCAGGGCAATGTAATCTACATCTTTTTTTTTTTTTTTTTCATAAAACCTGCATTAGATGCATTTCCATTGACAAGACATGTTCTTAATTCCAGCCCAGGTTGTCCTAGACAGTCTTTAGATATGTAAATGTCTAGATAAGTTAAAGTCTTACTGATTCCTAAATTAAGCATATTAGATCCTAGGCGAAACTGGAAACCAACATGAAACTAAAGGCTAAAATTAAAAAGAGATCAAGTAAAATTGTCAACATGAAGAAATTAATCTTTTGTGCCTGGGTGGCTCAGTCCATTGAGTCTCAGACTTTTGATTTCTGCTTAGGTCATGATCCTAGGGTTGTAGGATCAAGCCCCACATCAGGCTCCCCACTGATCTTGGAGCCAGCTTAAGATTCTCTTTCCCTCTCCTCTCTTCCCCGCTTGTTCTTTCTCTCTTGTTCATTATCGCTCTAAAATTAAAAACGAAGAAAAATAAACTAATCTTCATTTGGTTTTCAGCAGAAATTCAGGATAGTTAAAAGAACATAACATTAACACCTGGCTGTGACAATCAATCTAAGGCACTGATAAGTTGAAATATATGTCTGTTTTCATACATCTAATGAAATAAGTGTCAGTATGCCTTGAGATATAGAGATAGATAGATAGATCCATGTTTCATAGAAAGTAATTGCAGAAGAAAAAAAAATACATAAAATGATCATTGCATATTAGCTCTTAATCCAGAATAAATATTTATAGTTCTCTAGTATACTTAAAGATTGAGTAAAATTATTAAGTTTGATACACCCAAATAGGTTACATTTAAACGTATTTACTCACTGCAGGCATGTTATCAATGCAATGACTTAACATAATAGGATTATGAATCATTGTATCATTTCAGATAAGAAAGAAATAATACAATCTCACTTTTTAAAAAAGTCATGATTCAATCTAAGACTGCTTCTTTGAATACTGTTTGGGGCCTTGATTTAGAGAGTTAGATCATTAGGCCTTTAGTTACCTTCATTAATGCTGTTTCTGAGACAAAAATATAGCTTTGATGGAGCGTTTCTTATATAAAATTAGAAAAACAACAAGCGTTCCATCTTACTGCACATGTCAATTTGAGAAATATGTCACAAAATTAAAATCCTCCAAAATTTTCCTTTGAAGCTACAGTTAAGGTCTTCATCATAAACATGTTTATAACCTTCCTTGATTACCACTAATTTGGTGTTCACACTTGCATCAGATTGTAAAAATGCAACATAAGGACACAACTCTCTATTGGCCAATATTCAACTCCAGTAACACTCCTACTTTACAATGATGCTGTTCAACATTTTCCACAACACTGACTCTATACACCCTATACTCCTCATTTGCCTCTTTATAAAAATCCTCAGCACTCATAGAAGAAATTAAAAACAAAACAAAACAAAACAAATAAAACAATGAAGATAGTTGCCTGTAATGAATAGAAAGTTACAAAAGAATGTTCATTACTATTTCAAAATTTCAAACTCTTCCTGCCTGCCATGATATATATTTTTCTGAAGAAAAATCCAGATGAAGAAAGCATAGCTCCAAGGCCAGAGAGTCAGAGGAAAGTTTGGTAAGTGTGCTTATTTGAAATGTTTTAGACAGAGGAAATTTTCAAAGTCATAATGCCTGTGAGCAGTGGCTTTTCTCTTTTGTTTTCAGTTTGCAACTTTTATCCAAAACATATGCTTATATACACAGAGACTAAGTATCTGTTATAATTTAAATGAACTCTAAGCCTTGGGGCATCAAGGAAGTTATTTTTAAACCTTAAAGTGAAATAACTTTCAAATTTCCCACATTACACTAGGTCCCATGTCCAGAAATTTAAACTTAATATACTGAAAAGATGTAATTTTTAGGTTCTGGACTGTGTTATCTCCTCTATTTAACAGATTGAGTATATACCTAAAGTCTACCAAGTGTACTTTAAAAAAAAAAGCAACTACCCATGCCTATCTTTTCTTAAATTTCATTAAATGCCCAAAGCAACAGTTTCCTCTTAAAAGTTAATTAACTACAAGGCAGCAATCAAAAACTAAACTTAAATCACTGCTACTTTAATTCCTCTCTACATGATTCCAAATGTCTGGATCAATTTTTCCTGAAGAGTGAGTATTTTGGAACTGCAAATTTGTTTGCTATTTATACATATATTTACTATTCTATAAGTTTTATTTTATAAATGGAGTAATATATTTTATGTGATATAAATTTCAGGGTAATATTGGAAATACTTGATTTTATTTTTTGAAATCATTCCTTTTATTTCTTTTCTCTTTTCTCTTCATGATGAGTGTACTCTTTAATCCCCACCCTGTATTCCCCAACCCTCCACCCAGCTCCCCTCCTGTAACTGTCAGTTTGTTCTCTATACTTAAGAATCTGTTTCTTGTTGTTTCTCTCTCTTTTTCCTTGGCTTGTTTGTTTCTTAAATTCCACATATGAATAAAATCATATGGTATTTTTCTGTCTCTAACTGACTTCTTTTGCTCAGAATTATACTCTTTAGCTCCATCCGTGTAGTTGCAAATGGCAAGATTTCATTCTTTTTTGTGGTTGAATAATATTCCATCATCTATATCTAGCTATCTATCATCTATCTATGCCATATATATATATATATATATATATATATATATATATATATGTAGTATATGTGTGTGTGTGTGTATCACACCTCCTGTAACCACTCAACTATCAATGGACACTGGGGCTATTTTAGTTTGGCTATTGTAAATAATGCTGCAATAAATGTAGGGGTGTGTATATCCCTTTGAATTAGTATTTTTGTATTCTTTGTGTAAATACCCAGTAGTATGATTCCTGGATCATAGGGTAGTTCTATTTTTGACTTTTGAGGAAACTTCATACTATTTGCCACAATGGCTTCACCAATTTGCATTCCCACCAATGGTGCAAGAGAGTTCCTTTTTCTCCACATCCTCACCAGCATTTGTTGTCTCTTGTGTTTTTGACTTTAGCCATTCTGACAGGTGGGAGGTGATATCGCATTATAGTTTTGATTTGCATTTTCCTGGTGATGAGTGATGTTTTCATGTATGTGTTCGTCATCTGTAGGTTTTCTTTGGAGAAATGTCTGTTCATGTCTTCTGCCCATTTTTAATTGGATTTTTAATTTGCTTTTTGGGTGGTGAGTTGTATCAGTTCTTTATATATTCTGGATACTAATCTTTTCTCAGATATGTCATTTGCAAATATCTTTTCCTGTTCAAGTAGGAATAGTAGGTTGCCTTTTAGTTTTGCTGACTGTTTCCTTTACTGAACAGAATTTTTTTTATTTTAATGTAGTCCCAATAGTTTATTTTTGCTTTAATTTCCCTTGCCTCAGGAGACACATCTAGAAAAAAAAATGTTGCTACAGCTGATGTCAGAGAGATTACTGCCTGTGCCTTCTTCAAGGATTTATATGGTCTCAGGTCTCACATTTAGGTCTGTTGCTAATTTTGAGTTTACTCTTGTGTATGGTGAAACAAAGTGGTCCAGTTTTATTCTTTTGTACATGGCTCTCCAGTCTTGCCAACACCATTTGTTGGAGAGACGGTCTTTTTCTCATTGTATATCCACTCGTCCTTTGTCAAAGATTAATTGACAATAAAATTGTTGGTTTCTTTCTGGGTTTTCTGTTCTATTCTATTGATATATGTGTCTATTTTAAAGCTAGTACCAGGCTGTTTTAATTACAGCTTTGTAATATAACTTGAAATCTGAAATTGTGAAATCTCCAGTTTTCTTTTTTTTCTTTTTTTCTTTTTCAAGTTTGCTTTGGCTTTTCGAGGTCTTTTGTTGTTCCATACAAATTTTAGGATTGTTCTAGTCCTGGAAATATTTTAATGTAGAGGAAATGCAATATATTTTTCATCTGAAATGATGTTTTGTGGTTAAGAAAAATTTCGAGAAAACTAATGTTTATGTATAACTATAACTTATAATAACCCAATTAAAATTAAGTAAGATAAAAATTAAAATAAATGGTTTGTAATCAAGATGATACTTTGAATATTTTTGATGAAAATTTTTCTAAAATGTGTTACCAATTTCTGATATTGGGTATATAATTTCTGATATAAATACTTTGTAATGTGCTCACTCATTCAAACATACACTTAGAAACTTCAATTATCTGGAATGTTTTGGGTCTGTTCCACAGATATATAATTAATATGTGGAGAAGAAATTCTCTAAAGTCTTAGGATTCCTAGTAATATTTTCTTCTCCCAGTGTAAACTTGTTATTAATATTGAGTGCATGTAGAATCTAGGGTAACAGGCTTATAAAATAGATACACTTACATTTGAATATAATTGTTTTCATATGATGATGACCCACTAACCTTTCATAAAAAAACGCATGAGCTTTATGTCTTTATTTGTCAGATCTTTTGCATGTATATTTTGACAGTGAAAGTTGATGTCCTGCTAAAAACAAAGTTTTTACGTTAGCAAATATGGGTTACAGTTGAGAAGGATAATAATTTATTAGCTCAACCAAAAAACTACATGAATATATAATTCTACCAGATTATTTATATAGTATATATAATGTATCTATATTAAATGTAATTTAGCACACACACACTGTTTAGTCCTTGCTGGAAGGTAAAGATTATGTGATTTACATTTCTTAGGTAATTCAAACATATTAACTTTAAATGACAGGCATTTATGCACTATGGAGACATGCCTTTAAACAAAGAAATTATTATGGCTGACAATAAGAATACAAATATGGCCCAAATAGTGAATATACTAATTACTATTTTTTGTTTATTGATATTATCTCAACTTTCATAAATGGCCTAAGCAGAAAAATCTAATTAAAATACAAGGTGAGCCACATATTTTATTTAAATTTCCTAGCAGTCACACTTTAAAAAAGTTATAAAAAAGTAGATTATTTTAATAATATGTCATTTTACTTATAACAAAATATTACATGTAATCAATAAAAGTTGTTAAGATATTTTAGATTCCCTTTTTTTTTTCTTACTACGTCTTCAAAATCTGCAAAACTCAACTCAGAGTAGCACAATTCAGTAACTCAATTGCCACATAAGGCTACTGGATATCTATCCTGTTGGACAGCATGGGTCTACAGTGTGGTTAAAATCTACTAACAGCATGATCTTCCTCAAGAAATATCAGAGCTTTTACTTCTTAGATACCATATTTAGAAGAATATAAGCAAGCAACTGTGACAGTTAAATATCACAATAACTATAGAAACAAACCCTATATGAGTGCAATTAAGGGGAAACTTTTCAAAACAGAGGGAGTAATTAAGTAGAAAATGTGTAGTTAAATCCACACAAAAAAGTTGGATGGAAAGATCCTTGCCAAACAGAAGAACACCAAACATAAAAGGAAAGGGGAGGGAAGGAAACTTAGCATAGGCAGAAATTACCATATTTACTGAATAGAAGGCCAGTTTGGCTCTGGAAAACTTTTTCTTTTCTCTTCCCAAAGAGAATGGCCACACGCCAATAGATACAGGCCTAAAATAGAGTATATACCATGGTAACCATAGTAATGAGTAGATGGAACTAAAAAAAGCTGGTCTTGGGTGAGCAGATGTTCAGTCAAAGCAAGAATGAAAACATGAACTGCATTTCACAACCTCCATTTTATCTACATACAGTAGGACAGTGTTCTATGAGTCTGTGGGAGAAATGTGCCTGAGGAGGA
The DNA here is from genome assembly GCF_023721935.1 of Panthera uncia. NCBI lineage: Eukaryota > Metazoa > Chordata > Mammalia > Carnivora > Felidae > Panthera > Panthera uncia. Next base: position 84,787,988 of record NC_064816.1, read on the forward strand.
ACCAGAATGCCAAGGAGGCCTTGCCATCTATACAGGCACACAAACCAGGAGTCTACTAGGAGAATGCATTAGACAGAAACATCCCCAAGTAGGGCTATGCAAGGATGATAAATGTTACCATTATATATGTACACACACACACACACACACACACACAAATTTACTAAGTAGTGTGTCTTACAGCCTTGTAAAATAGTCTGCCCACATTAAAATATGAAAAAATTATATAGTATTGCAGTTTCCTTCTTTACCTTCTAAATCTAACTTAGGTCAGGAAAGCCTAACCTAAATACAATAGCACATTCTACAAATAACACATTTGTTACCTATATCATGCTAACACTTTCCCTAGGCATAAAGTTATCTTTGTTATAGAGGTGGCTCAGTGCTGTGATTAGAAACAAGAAAGGTGATGCAGATTTTCTGAGTTTTAATTCTGCTCACTAGGTAACTTAGAACAACTAACTTAACAACTTCTGAAGTCAGTTAACCCATCTGCAAAATCATGCCACTTCCAAGCAATGATTTGCAGGTTAACCTAAAGGAAGTGAAGGTGACTAGTACATAACATTAAAAAATTTTAGTTATTTTTATTGGTATCCAATTCAATGCCTTATTTTTATGCCATATGCAATTAAATTCCAAAATGGCTGTTGAGAAAAATACTGAAATTAAGTTTTATTGTACACAGCACATTTTTACTAATACATGTGTGCACAAACACACAAAAAATGCACAGACCCATGCCCACATCTATATTTTCCCTTAAAACACCCATTTTAAGAGAAAACAAAGAGGTCATACTCAAAGAACACAGGTAGCTTTCATCTTCTCTCCCATAATACTATTTGGGCAATGCTGCATTATGTACCATAATGTACTGCACTCAGCTGGCATTGTTTCAAAACCATATCCTAAGCCACAGAAGACTAGTGAGGCTAAGGAACATTGAGTCATAATTAACTCAAGATGAAAGTTCACTGAGGAATGGATTCAAATTCAATTTAATATAAAAAGGCTTTGGAGGGAGGGATCATTGTGTTGAGATCTGAATGAAGAGAACTTACAATCTCCATCACTGGAAACTCCTTGATAAACAATCTCCCTAGATCTTTAAATGCCTTGTGCAGCTGGGGGTTGAGGTCATACTTCTCACTACATTTAGTGCGGGAAAGGAGCACTGGCACACGTTCATCCTGATCTACATGTAGCACCCAAAGCACTTTCAAAGGAAAAACAAAAAGAAAAGCATACAAAACTGCCAAGCAATTGATGTTCCCCATCAAAGAATTTCAGGAAGCAATGACACCTCTGGAGAATGTTGAATGATGAACCCCACTCTTCAGGGATACTGAATCTTACCCGAGGTCTAACAAAAGCTTTATTTACAAAGATGTTCATTACAAGGATATATATATATATATATATATATATATATATATATATACACACACACACACACATATATATACATATATACGTATATGTGTGTATATATATATACACATACATACAGTGGAAAATGTTCTACATATCTCAATGTTGGGTAAGTGATAAAGTAAAGATGATATAAATGAAAATTAAGTGTTGCATAGAGTAGGACAGAGTAAAAGACATCCGTAAAGAAAGCTACAGTGACACAGTTCTGCTCATTTTAATTATAAGTAAAGATTAGTTGGATGAGGAAGTTAAACCATAAGTTAAATAATTATTTAGAATTATGTTGCCCTCCAAAATTTAACATTGTGCCTCTTTTGTACTAGAACAGGTAGTAAGAGCTGATCGTTAAAATGTTAATTCTCTTTATATTTTATACACTGACACTTATGATGCCCAAGAGTTTAAATACAATATAACCTCACATCACATTCAAGTTACTCTTAGGCTTCACTTATTTCTAACTCCAGGATTATTCCTTTGCTTCTAATGATGGATGTTTGAACAAGGAGGAAGTTTCAGCACAGATTGGGCATAAATGAATAGAATGGCACTAAAATGGCAGAGATGGGAATTCACTTGCCCACATCCACACTAAAAGATCTTCAAATGCCAGTTTCTGTCTTCACATGGTCCTTCCTGATAGTGTTCATACAACTAAAAAAATTAGTTAGAAGCTAAAAGCATGTGACAGCAATCCACAAATGTCCAATTTTCTAACAGTCTTAAAAAGAAAAGGAAAAAAAAGATTAAAGTATTAAGTAAACTTATTTTAATATTTAAGAATAAGAAAAAAGACTGCAGGGTAAATCTAGTTTTTAAAAATTGGGAGAAAATATGTTTTAAGTTATTTCTATCAGATGAATTCGCTCTTTGTTTTTTATATGGTATAGCTCAGATTTCTGTGGTAGGCTCCATTTTCCATGTTAGTATATATAGCACATATATTGGGCCTCTAGGAGTAATCTGGTGCCAGGGATTGCTTTAGACTTTTCAGGAATTATCTCTTCAAATGGCACTCCCTCGCAAAATTACAAATCAGAGGGCAGGCATGAACTGAACCAATGTCAATGCACTCTATTTGTGTGGGTTCGTGTGTTGAAAGAATACATAATCCTAACAAAAGTAGATGATTTGGCCACTGATGGAAGCACAATCAGGGAGATCAGACTCTCTCTGCAAGGTCAATTAGAGAGTGCTGGTGTAATTTCCCTCCTGTCTAATGTTCTTAATATAACCACATATTCTTACTATTGCTCTAAAGTTATTGAACATATGTAATCTGTGTATCTGCCTTTGTGGGTCCTTTCAATAGTTCTACTTAGGGCAGCTGCACTTGAAGCTTAAGGGTTTGCAGCTGTTAGAGGCTATATGAGGAACGTGAGGGTTTGGCACGCGTTTTCATAGTTCCTACTGTGTAGAATTTTGGCAAGAACTGTGGAAAGGGTATGGCGACTTAGAGAATGTTTGAAAAACTTTTCTCCATAGTTGTGGCTCTGAGCACATGAGGTATGGAGTTGAAGATTATTAGGGTGGTTATTTTGATTGGAGCATTTGGGTCCATTCATATAGCTAACATGGCTTAATATTCTGTGACTCTGCTTTAATTTTGGTCTTTCTTTGATAAGTACAACAAAGAGAAGAACGTTGTGAAGTAGGTCTGAAGAGTGTTTTGTTTTCTCAATTTAAACACCAGTTTTAAAATTTTAACATGACTATTTTCACTGACAGCATCTTTTAAGAGCCTATTAACGTTAGTATTCCTGAACAGTTTCAATTTCCATAGAAGAACCCTTTTACCCACATGCATTAAATTGAGGAAACAAGTAATTCTAATACTCAAATAATTACTTAGGGTACTTAAATTATTTCTGAGAGGGGGAAAAATACCAGGGAGGATTAAAAATAATCATTTCATCTTGGGGCACCTGAGTGGCTCAGTCGGTTAAGTGTCAGACTTTGGCTCAGGTCATGATCTCACAGTTTGTGAATTCGAGCCTCACGTAGGGCTTGGTGCTGACAGCTCAGAGCCTGGAGCCTGCTTCAGATTCTGGGTCTCCCTCTCTCTCTGCCCCTGTCCTGCTCACGTTTTGTCTCTCTCTTTCTCAAAAATAAAGAAATATTAAAAAATTTAAAAAAATAATTTCATCTATCTATGTATCTACCTACCTATCTTAGATTTTATTTTTAAGTAATCTCTACACACAATGTGGGGCTCGAACCCACAATCCCAAGATCAAGAGTTGCATTCTCCACCAACTGGGCCAGCCAGGTGCCTGCAACAAAATCATGTTAGAAAGACAATTCAACAGTGCACTTAAGAGAAAATTTGAGAAAGTGACATTTTCCTTGGTAAAGTCCTAAAAGAAAAAAGATGTTAAAACATTAACAATCCAGTGAGATCTCTATTCCTTGACTGAGAATAACATTTGTCATTGAAGATTTTTTTTTTTTAACTTTAGAAGGGACATTTCGCTCTAGCAAGGATTTTTGCTAGACATTCCATTTGTAAACCATAAAATTATATTAAATTCAATATGGACTTATCTAGATGGATTTAGAAGGATACACATAATATATATTAGGAATATTTGCATCAAGTCAACCAGATATCAATAAATTTATACTTGTCTCAGTATTTCTGATGAAAATGTATCAGAATCATTAATATATATTGATTATATATATATACATATATATATATACATATATAGTAAAGATTTCAATCTTGTATCAGAATCATTAATATATATTGATTATATATATATACATATATAGTAAAGATTTCAATCTTTTACATACAGCTGAATGATGTATAAAAACTAGTCAAATTTGTTTTCAAAATATCTTCTATAAAATATTTTTTAATACAAGAGGGAAATTAGAACACTTGTGAGAGTGTAAATTTCTTCACTTAACCTTTGTGATGGTTATAGCTCCATGTACAAAGGAAAACAGAGGAGTGAAGCAATTTCAAAAGAATAAAAGGATACTGAACAAACAGGCCTTTGCACCTAATTTTGGATAATCTGATAAGTAAAGCCTCCATTTCACTCCATGCAGACATGAACTACCACCATATCAACCATGTGATAAGCACATACATTCCATGCTCCCTGCCATTAATATGATCTTGTGTAATATATTCTTCTAGCACCCATTTATCAAGCAACTCCTAAGTATGCAATATTAGAGATTTAAATATTGCTTTCAAATATGTTTGTTTTATCAATTTCATAAACTACTTCAAGGCAAAATTAGGTATTTTGCTTTCTTCTGAATCAAAAAGTATAAATCATGAGCAAGTTGCCAACATTATGATCATTCTTACACCATTTCTTGAATCTAGCTGTCTTAAAACCTAGGAGTCATTACTTCCGCTTCCTCATCCCACATTCATTACATCAGCAGGTCCTGCAAATTACACTTTGTGATTCGTTTCTAATTGTATCTCCTTTTCTCCCTTTCTACTGACAACATCCATCCACATGCCTAACATCTCAAACTTGGATGACTGGAATAGCTTCCTTATTCTCCCATTAGTTCTAGCTCCCCTTTATTGTGGTTTCCATAAGGCTTGCCACTGAAGTGATGTTTAAAAATACAATTCTGATCATGTTACCTACACACTTCAGCTCACCTATCCCTTTAAGTATTTTAATATAGAAATATAACTCCAGAATTTTATGCCCCTCACACCTTAGGATCTTTGGTAATGCATTTCCTGCCTGCCCATTCCCAAGAAAATTATTTTCTGCTCTTCTTCTTGTGTCATCTTATGATTCACCACCTCAAGGAAGCCATTCCCGAACTCTCAAAGCAGAGTCATTTAATCTTTGCTACTACAGTAACTTTTTTTTTCTTTCTTTTGGAATACATAACTTATTTAAAATCTACACTGTGAATGCCTTGAGCATAAGGACCTTGTCTGTTTGAATAAGTTAAATGGAAAATTAAGAAATTTTTTATAAAATAAGAAAAGATACAGGCCTTCAAATTCTATTTTTCAACTAGATAAACATTTCAGGGAAAATAAGATACATTCAAATATTATATATATATATATGTATGTATATGTATATATATATATATATTTATTTACTTACATATACATATCCAAGAGACTATATATATATATATATATATTTACTTATATATACATATCCAAGATACTATATATATATATATATATATATATATATATATAGTCCAAGAGACTCTTGGACACCTATATGTATATATCTTGTGTGTGTGTATACACACACAATTTAATATATCCCAATAGACTTATCTCAAGTGTAAATTTTCCACATCTCTTAAATGAACACACAATCTAGTAGATTGGTAAATATGGTAATAAATAATGAGTTTCTAACAAAATTCTTACAGTTGAGGAATGAGCACTCTGTTATGAGGATGCAAAGGAAGACAATAATAATTCTACTTGTCAAAAGCAAGCACGAAATTATAGAGGTTATGATTTGAATCAGGCCTTGAATGATGCCAAGAATTTTAGCAGAAACACGAGTAACACCAACACCAACAAAACTCTATACGCTGTGGGAACTACGAGCAAAATTATGGCCTCCTGATTGTACTTAGTACATTTTTGAAAACTAAGTAGCTAATTATCAATAGATAAGAAAAATAACCAGTATTTAATGAGCACTTACCAAGTGCCAGACATCATGTCTTATGTGCCTTGAGATGTATGTTCTCATTCAGTCACAATCTCAATCACAAGCCTGTGATGTTACTACCTAAATTCATTTATCTAAGTATACAAACTCAGGATTGGAGTATTTCAGTATGTTTTACATGAAGGTATAGCTAAAAAAATTAAGACATATGAACTCTCAAGCCCATAACCTTAACCACCAGAATATACTACTCTTGAAGAATAAAAGTAGAGAGAGATGAACTGGAATTATAAACTTTAGCTGTATCATGAACCGTGTCAGATACCATGTGTGAGACTTTCAGTTTCCTCCAGACAATGAGAAACACTGGAAAGTCTGAAGGCAGGGGGATTACATGATCCACTATAATATTTTAAGAAGACTTCTATGGCAGACAATATGGAAAATTAACGAAGTTAGATTGATTAAATTGCCTATGATGCATAAAATTGCCTATAAATGAGCTAGGCCACTAGGATACTTAAAAGTAATTTAATTCAGCCTTATTCAAACTAAATACTCTAGAATGATTATTGAACACTACCTCATCCTCTGCCAAATACTGATTCTCTAAGGAAACACTTGTCTGGTAAGGATAATCTGGCATTGAGAGGTAGCTGATGTGCTTATGAGAGCAGCCAAGTGGAGATGTCAGTAAAAAATAACAATATGAATCATGAGAGGAGGAGTCACTTGAGATATAAATAGAAAATTTAGGATCTCCACACTGAAATTATTTATAGAAGGAAGCAATCTATAAATTCATTAATAGCAAAGGATTCCTTAGAATATATTAGAATATGGATATTCTTGACATTACATTTTCTTAAATGTAAATATTTGTCAATCCATTCGATATGGATTTTTTTAAACAATGTTTCCAATATTATGTAAGATAAAGATCAATGTTTTTGGCTAATGTGGAATAACGGAATAGATTTACTCTTCTGCCTTAAACAATTAGAATACACACACACACACACACACACACACACACACACACACAAATACATAGAATACTGATTTGAAGGAAGTGGACAACAGACAGTATAGGACTGTGGTCCCTCAGAGAAAGGAAATTATCAAGGTAAGCCCTGCATTTACATCAACTTATTGCTTAGCAGTATATGGACTCTAGTGTGGAGACAGGGAAAAGACCCATGCACAGAACCAGATTCTTACTGATTTGAAACAGAGAGCCAAGTTCTGAAATGCCAAGGCAGTTACAGTTTGCTGGCCAGAGTCCTGAAGAGGAGAGATCTATAGAAAGAGACCTAGGTATATTTGCAGAGGACTCTCCAAGCCTTTGGCTGAATACTGACCTACTCATGTGTGAGAGTAGACTACCCCAGGAAAGGGAAAGAACCACTTTAAAAAGTAATAGGAAGACAAATATCTGGAGCTAAAAGATCATAGTTCATGCTTCCATCACACAGAGTGGAAAGCCCTACTAGGACATGAAGCATCAAGTAGAGTCATTAGACTGACTCAAAATTAAAAACTTCTGCTATTTGAAAGATACTATTAAGAAAACTAAAAGGCAAAGATTACAAGAGAGAAAATATTTTCAAAATATTTATCTCAAAAAGAACTTGTAACCAGAATACATGAAGAACTGCAAGTTAATAAGACAAACAACTCTAAGTAACATGGACAATATGTGCATATAGATTTTACCAAAGAATAAATACCAATGGCGAATAAGCACAAGAAAAGAAACTCGGTGTCATAAGTCATTAAGGAAAAGCATCACACGTGCGCACACACACACACACACACAGACACACACACTCATCTCAATACAATGAGCTACCAGTACATACTCTACTTAATGGGTACCATTAAAAAGACTGATAACCTCAACTGTAGATGAGGATGCAGAATTCACATAAGTCATTTGTAAGAATGCAGAATAGTATGGCTACTTTAGAAAATATGTTGGTAGTTTCTCATAAAGCTCAACATCACTTACCAGACAACCTAGCAGTCTAAGTGCTAGGTATTTACCCCAAAGAAACTGACAACACACAATTACCCAAAGCTGTGCATTCGATGCTGATAGTAGACTTATTCTTAATAGGAAAAAAACAAAACAAAACAAAACAAACAAATGTCCATTTCTTGGTGATTAGACAAATAAATTTTAGTACATCCATGCAAAGGAAAACTACTTAGCAATAGAAAGAAACACCAAGAATGACCCTTAAAAGAATTTTCTAATTAAAATAAGCCAGCCACTGGGGTGCATGGGTGGTTCAGTCGGTTGAGTGTCTGGTTCATGGTTTCAGCTCAGATCATGATCTTACAGTGCCTGGGTTTGAGCCACATGTCCTGCTCCGCAATTTCAGTGCTTGGAATTCTCTCTCTCTCTCCCTTACTCTCTGACCCTCCTCTATATGCATGGGTGCACACTCTCTCTCCCTCTCTCAAAATAAATAAACTTTTTTTTAAGCCAGCCACTATAGAATATATTCTTCATGATATTATTCCTATGGAATACTAGAAAATGCAAAGCTTTAGATTCATAAAGAAGATAAATGGTTGCCAGTGGCCAAAGTGATATGAAGAAATTCACTGGCCAGGGGCATAAGGATGATAGAAATGTTCCATAGCATGATTGTGGTGGTAGGAAGATGATAGTATATGCCTATGTCTATGTCTGTCGAAACATCAAATTTAGGAGTACCCAGAGGGTTTAGTTGGTAGATCCTGTGACTCTTGATCTTTGGGTTTTGAGTTTGAGCTTCACATTGGGCTTAGAGTTTACTTTAAAAAAAAAAATCAAATTTACACTTATTCTTACATTATACTTCAATAATACCAACTGAAAAAAATGAATGTGGATGCTGACAGTAGGGGAGACTGAATGTGTGTAAGGCAGGACAAATATGGGGACTCTGCCCTTCCCACTCAATTTTTCTGTGAACCTAAGATGGCTTTAAAAAATAAAATCTATGTTTCTAAAAAGTCAATAAACATATTGCTCAAAGTTAAATTTCACCACAAATAAACATTAACATGGCTGTGCTAAAGCCTGAGCACTTTAGTGTTAGGAAAGAAGTAAATAAAATGTGCAGAATTTTTAAATAAGAGGATTAGTTTCATGGGACTATTATACATGAGAGAAAACAGTATTTGTCAACATGTATTCAAAGTTAAGATTAGTTTTTCCATATAGATTACAAAAGGTATAATCAATCAACAACAGCTGGTATTTCTGTTTTCCTCTTTGGCTAAAAAAGGCATTTCTGATGGTATATTTTGATTATTTTCTTCATAAAATAAATAATTATCAAAACATCAAAGCACAGTTATAATGCCGAGTAAAAGCCAGACTCCAAAAATACATATTGTATATTTCCATTTTCAAGAAAAGGAAAAAATTGTCTCTAGTGATAAAAAAAATAGTGGTTTTCCCTGGTAGATCATTGTCTGGAAACTGGTATGAAGGAACCCTATATATTTATCTTAGTGGTGGTTCTGTGTGTGTGTGTATGTTTGTGTGCGTGTCTATCACATTGTAGATATAATTCATCAAGTTATATAGTTAAGAGTTGTTCATTTATTCCATGTGTGTTGAACTTAAATTTTGAGGCAATTTTTTCCTTTTCAGATTTATATACTTCATATTTTTCTGGAAGCCTATTCATTCCCCCTGGGTTCTTCATTTATTCCCCTATCACTTCCACTCTTCCTTTTTTCCTTTCCCTACCACTGTCATCTTTCCTTCATATTTCCCTCTTTTTCCCAACAAATATATTAGGTACTGTGGATCCAAATGAACTGCAAAAATATGTATGGTCCTACTTTCAAGAAGATTAAATTTGAAGAAAGGCAACCAATATTAGTTTCAAAAAACCACTCACATAAATTGAAGAATGATAAATACCTCTACATGCATATAATGCAGAGATCTTAAACATGCAGTAAGGTCAGAAAGGTTTTCCTGAAGAAGTGAACAGAGGAGATGAAAAGGGAGGAAGACATGGCTGCAGAGTGTACTTCATCTGGACAGACATTGTGGCTAGAGGGAAATTGTTTCTCTGTCCCTCTTCTGGCTCCACCAGAGCAATAGCTTCTATGTGTGCCCATAGTTCCTGTATTAATAATCCCAATAATATATGTCCATAACTCACCTTACCTAGTTTCATAACAGCATTAGGCTTCATTGATTTTTTTCCCCTAGAATTTGTCCCAGGTCCTTTTTGTTTTTGCACTGTAATCTCTAGGCATTCTCAGATGTATCTATGACTTGAATGAATAACTGTTCAAAGATTTCTTAACCGTGCTAACTCCAGTCCAGATTGTTCCTCTGAGCTCCAGACTTATATCTCTGTTTGCCTTCTTGACATCTCCAGGGTGTATCAATATATCCTAATTGGAAATAACACTCTTGTTGCCCAGAGTCTTCCCAAATTGACCTAACTCTTAACGTTCCCTATTTCAGGGTTACATCTGTTCTGTCACACAAGCCAGAAATTTAGACGTTAACCCTGACATCTTTTTGTTCTTTATCTTCCACATCAGTATAATCCCATGACCTTTCAGTGAATCTATCTCAATCTTTACTGCATTGACCACTAAACTGTTCCTCATATCAATCCCTATTTTCCCTTTTCATCCACATGGTTCTTGTTCATACCACATCATCTCCCTCACTATGCCCAATAGTACTTGCAATATCCTCTTATAGTACCTGATATATAATAGGGTCCAATCAAGAACTTTGCAGGGAGTAGGGAATGAGGTAGTATTTTCCTTTTGAAAATTCATAGGGCAGTAAATTTCCACTGAAAGCAATCAATACACTTATAATATACTTTTAATCCAACAAAAGTTTTATGTGTTTGGTAACTTCATTTTTTTGAAACTGGGAAAAATATGCTATTTGTGATTGGACATGCACACTGTGAAAATCATAAACTAATGACCCCAATACACTTGCCCAGCCCCAGTTACTGGGGTCTTTGCATTCTGTATTTCCCCCATATTAAAGATGTAACTATGGATATATTCACCTTTATTTTTCATTTATCTTGTTTTAAAATACAGGGTCTGCTATATCATATTAAAGTCTAAATTTAGAGTTCTTAGAAAGCATCAATAATAACGCTGCTTGGTAACCAAAGAGTGATTCAGAGCACAACTGTGCCATCAAGCACCTAAATCCGTAATTACCATGGTTATTTTATTTTTATAACTTGAATTTTCCAGTTGTCTTTATCTCTCATTTATTGTTTCCAAATACACTCCAGTAACTTGAAATTTAGTCAACTTCATCTGTCATGACACTTGGTGTCCTTGAAGAATTGTTAGTGATTGAAAAGAGACTGAAGATAAGGTGGGTTGTGTATGTGTTGTGATCCTCCTTGGAAGACAGATTATTTTCAGGAGAGAAGATTAGTCGTATAAAGGCAAAGTTATATAAACTTAGGAAAGCGTGTATGCAATCATATGTGTACACACAAACTCTCTGTCACACACATGTACCTTAAAGAAACACATTGGAAAGTATTTTTTTTAGATAGCCAGGATTAGAAGCATGTATAAGGCGAGCATTTATTCACAGCACTTGTATAAAGACCAGTCAACATTTCTAATATTTAGATGGCCTTCAAAACTCTTTCCTATCATTCCCACAGATAATGCTTATTTCTCCATTCACAAAGGGACCACCTGTTTGGCTTCCTGTGGTAATACCGCATCTTGGATAGGCCTCTAAAAATAGCTCTCCAAATTCTCAATTGATTTTCTCAAGTACTACATTAGAAATTGAGAGTTTTCTGATCTTTAATATAATATACCTTTGCCTCCAATTCCAGAAGTTATAAATAGAACTTCAAAAATTCAACTACATTCTTAAAGTAAACCCCTTTCTATAATAAGGCAAGAAGCTGCTTGCTCATGCTGACAGCATTCTAAGAGCCAAGACTAAACAAATGTGGATATCTCAAGGACATGGTTATGTAATACGACTATAGTTTCAGGGCAGGGGAGGATGATACATTTCTGTAACAGTATGCTGTCGCATACCGAAAAACATCTGAGACTACCAGAAAATAAACAGGTTAGGGTCAGACTGTGACATCATTCATTTATATTCATTATATCCACAAATATTCATTGAGATCAAATAAGTGAGACTGATGGGTCACTTACGGGAAGATAGTGGGTAAGAATATTTGGATTGGTAAGGACAAGTATCAAATTAATCTGTACCAAATACGTACTACACACACATACACACACACACACACACACACACATCTTTCTTTCTCTTCTAACATTATAGATGTGTTGTAGAAGTTTGGTCATCAACTGTACCAGTTCTCAGAGTCTCCTGAAATAAAGTAGAGTGATCTAGAAACAACAACTTTTAACATAAGAAACTCTTCTCTACGAGATAAATTATTTCTTCATATACTTTCCAGATACCTAATATATTTCTGTGATCCTGCATAACATATATTATATAGTGGATATAAAGATTCAGATGGGTAAAACATAGTTCAATATAGATGAGTGAATTAATATAAAATATGGGGAGAAAGTGTTTCATTTTCTTTGTCCTATTAGAATAGAAACTGACATGATATGCTATTCATAGAATGGACATCAAATTCTGAAAGGTTGCTTTTTTCCATAGCATACTTTTGGGAGAGAATAAGAAAGCTTCACTGATCACAACATTAAAATGTCATAAAACATGGAATCTAACCTAAGAAGTAGTTCTGTCTGTGAGCTTTCAGGTCCACATTGTTTATTGATTTTATCCTCTTCTCAAACCATATGTTAAGTTACAAATTCTGAAATTGCTTCATTAAATCACATTTTTCTTCTTTTATGTGTCAGTTACCTATTGAGAACATATGTTATCTCAACACACTAACACTTACTCGCAAGTCATATACTGTAAGTTTAATGCTCTGAAAAAATAGAGAAATAAAAATGTCACCATGTTCTAGCTGAAAATAAAATTTCAACAAAATGATATTATAAATATTTAAAATGTAAAGCAAAACTTATAATGACGTAACAAATCCAGAGAGTTCTTGGACATAGAAGGTTATACAAAACGCACTGGCAACATATTTCCCTCTGTATGAAGTAATTGCTTACTCTCTATATGATCTACACAGCTAAGAAAAGTTAGGCCAATGATTTGTGTTCAACTCAATTAATGGTAGTTCCTTAAGTGGTGAGATAGTTCTGAACTTACTCTTCTATTAAACAAACAATTCCTTATTTTCTCTTTTATATGAGAGATACAGCATTTTAAAATAGATTTTACTATTAACTGTAAGAAGCCAAGTATTTGTACCATTATCCCACCCATTCATTTTCCACTTTCCTCCCCTTTCTATTCCTTTTCTTATATACTACCCAAATACCACCCCCCGCCATTAAATTGCCAGAATTTTGAATAGAGTTTCTTTTAATAGATTTTCCTATACAACAACAAAACGTATAGTGAAGAAACAGTGAATGAATGTTAAATCATATGCACAATAGGTTTTATCCTGCCAAACACTGATAGAGACAAAACAGGACTGCTGAAATTTTTCTGCCTTTGGGACAGAAAATAATTTGATGCTGGCCCTTTTAGATGTTATTTTTTACAAATGGCATATTTTCTGAGTCTCTATGTTATGTATGCACCACCACAAGAAACACATAGATGCATAGTTGATACTTGCTAAAGAAACAGAGGAGATAAAAATAACTTAGAATCACTAACTAAATTCAGGTCATTCTTCTAAAAATGATATGAAAATTATTATTCTTTTTATCATAGCAAATTTTATCTTTCCATTCAAGTCATGAAATCAATTTATCTACCACTGTAACCTCATCAGAATAAAATACACCATCTGCATACCAGACCTTCATGACTGGCTGAGGACAACACAGACCATTTCCAGTTAAGATTCTCAGGGAAATTAAGTATACAGAATGGAATTCCCTAAATTAGAATGTCTATAATGTGAGAGCAGAAACAACTGTTTTGACCAGAAAACAAGTCTCCAGTGTTTCACAACTCTGGAATAACAAAAAGAAAGCTTCTTTTGAAGTCTTGGACTCTGTTCAATTTCTCATCTATTTTGTAGGACGAAATGATTTCATTCACTCGATTAACTAGAAGTTTAACCTATATTCAGGGAGAGATACATACCATATTTATATAGGTTGATTTTATAATATTTAGATAAGCAGAAGCTACATAAATGTCTTCTAGAAAGCCTTAATTTACCAAGTCAATGACTAACTTTTAAATTATTCTCACCACAATTTCACAGGGTCATCAAGCCATCATATATATATATATATATATATATATATATATATATATATATATTTTTTTTTTTAATTAAAATAAATCTGATCAAGGGGTCGTTATATGGTTTCCACTTGGAAAAATTTCTGTCTGCTAAATCTAGACAAAACTGAGGAGGAAATTCAAGAAAGTTCAAAGAATATGTAAGTCCAAGTTAAAATGTTTTAAACAAAAAGACTAAGAATATAAGACCAATTTGTAAGTGCTTGAGAATGTAACTCCTTAATGTATATTCCCTGGTCAATAAAATGTGAATGAAAAATCTGGTTGGTCTGAAGTATTCACAGCCTGTGTAATGAGTACTATAAATGGAAGTAAATTACTTAAATGGAAGTAAATGGAAATATCCTGGAATGAAAGGAAATAGCTTAAAATCTCCAGAAATGGTTTTAACAAGAAATGACAATGCTACACAAATCTTTGCAACATTTCTGATCCATGCCTTGTGTTTTACAGATCTTCTTTACCCATTATACACAATAAATAACATAGATATTTGATATTAAAAATGTATATATTTTTTGCAATTTATTTTAGTGTCTTAAAATTGGGTAGGGATTTGGGTCATATTGATGGTGCAGTCCATGCAATATAATGAGTTGAACTTGCCATTTAAAAAGATAATTTAGTGGTAAAGAGAGCTATTTATTGTACCTCAATGCTAACTAATTTTACTTTTTCCAATATATATGTTATAACTTATTTCAAAAGCAGACCTTATTTGTTTGAGTTTACTGTAATTCCAAGAGAATAGACAGAACTCTATTTTTAACCTAGTTCATATTATAAGAAAATAGCCTGGACTCTACAGGTTAATCATAAATACATGTTTAAACATAAAAAGTTTCTGAAATGTGTTATTTAATTATAACTGGTGATTTAGTAGAAGCCTATTAAATGCATGTAAATTGAATTCCATAAAGTAAAACTAAATCATTGTGAAATCAAGACCTTTAAATATGCATTTTAATGAGAAAAATATGCAGTTTGAAAAGTCTGATTTTTTTCATATAAAATAACTTTTGCACCTGTGAAAAAGTCTAACTATAAGAGGATTTCATTTGGGTCATTAAGTCTAATTGCTTTACTTATTTTGGTTTTTGAAATATCCTCAGTTTAAGTGTATACAAATAATAGAATTATTTCATTATGAAATACAATTTTAAAACAATAAAACACTTA
Organism: Panthera uncia; assembly: GCF_023721935.1. Lineage (NCBI taxonomy): Eukaryota > Metazoa > Chordata > Mammalia > Carnivora > Felidae > Panthera > Panthera uncia. The sequence continues at coordinate 84,803,621 of NC_064816.1, forward strand.
TTTCTGATAAAAGCTGCACAATGATATTTAAGTTTTTTATGACGTTGCAAAACTGATAGGTTCTGAAATTCCAAGTTTTTAACAAAAAAGGCATTTTGCAATCTTTAAAGATCACACAAAGCAGGTCAGCTTTGATTACGACTATCTGAGAACCACAAGGGTAAATTATATGACACCTTTTTTCTATTTCATCTTGACAAATTAGTTCCTAAATAGACTAATGACTTAAGAATCCTTGCTCTGCTAGATTTGGGAAGTGTTACAATGAAAGGGACTGTAATTGCAAAAGTATTAACATATTTCACCCTTACCCAAATTTACTTGGAGCATATCAGGATGAGTCTAGAATATATACTTTATTATGCAGGTTCCCCTTCAATTTCAAAGGGGAATGGAGTAAGCCACACTTTTTGGTTGACTATCCTTACCTATAGCAATTTTTAAACAATCTACAAGTTTAAATAATCCTTTAAAGATTCTGAGATCAAGGACAAAAATGGACTTTGAATTTTAAAAATGTACAGCTATAAATATCCTTTGAAAATTTTGTTATCAGGAACTAGAAGTTTAATATATGTTTTTTTTCCATATTTTGTCTTTTAACTTGAATACTTGAAAATGCTTTATAACTTCATATACTTAGTACAAATTTTACTGTGAGAGATGTTTTCAACAGGCCTTCGTAGCCTATACAAGTATACTTAACTTTTGCCATAAAACTATGATAAGTCAGAAAGGGACAATACAGGAATGAGACAAAACAGGGTGTTCTAGTTTGGTTCTCATATACTCAACAGTAATGGAATGAAATTCAATTGTTCAAAACAAAATCAGGACTGGGTTATCTTCATTCTTTCCCACTTCAAATACAATTGACAGTAAATTTTGTGACAGGAGGACAGGAGGTAAACAAACGTACCATCTATCAAAGGACTGAAGGAAAGAAGGAAGAAAGGGAGGGTAAACAAAAGAGGTATCACTGTACATAACAATGTCAAGAAAGGCAAAAGGGATTTTTGTGATACTATTTCAGTGCATATACTGTTGGCCAGAAACAAAGATGTAAGGACATGTAACTTTAGGAAAGTTTTCCACAACCAGTATAAGAAATTAACCAGGAAGTTAATTAGTAAGAAATGTATTTAATCATCACAGAGAGCAAGGGTTGGTTTTACAAAGAGAAAAACAATGTAATTTCCTGTCTTGGCAGGGTGGTCAAACCACAGAGGCAGAAAGAAAATGTAATATCTTAAATCTCCTACAAAAAACTTACTAGATTTGGCCAATTTCTTTTTTTCCATAGAAGGTGGGCTTAATTAATTTTGTACAATTCTTAGAGACCTTGTGCTCTAAATTTTGGGTGGTATAAAACTAACTGACTTTCAAAGGCTAGTGTTAATTAGTGTTAATTGGTTCCTGGTGGATATCAGAAACTAGTTAAAAAAAAAAAAACACCCTAAAATATAAGCTAGGGCTTTTGGAGTTTGGAATGACTAGATCTTGGAAAGAAATACACTGTTTTTCACAATTTCTGAAGTAGCCACAGAAGAGAGAACCACAGGGACCATGAGTTCTACTGGAGATCATGATCCAAAGGAGAGATGATTAATTAGGAGCATGCTCTCATCAAGTGCTGAGTTTGTCTCACAAGAGTTGAGCTCAATGGACTTGAGAAACTTTAACAACTTGGAAGAAAAAATATCTATAATGATTGGGAGAAATGATGTAACATAGAAATCGGTGATTATAACATTCCTCTATGATACACAGGAACCAATAAAAATAACAAAACAGAAAAAAATTTAAAAATATGAAGAGCTAGGACACAGTGGAGAAAATTCTACTACTGGGGCAAGGGAGATAGCCATGTATGCAAATAAATACATCTATCTTTACTAAGCATGGGGATTAGGGCTTGTAAATATGAAGCAATCGTCCATATTCAAAGAAAAAGAATAAACAGGCATCGTTAGGGAGAAGGGTTCATATAAAGGAGGAGAGTCACTAAATAACAAAGCCCCCCAAATGATGAATCTCATGACATAGAGTAGGAAACGAAGCCTTCCAGAAAAGTGCATTGAGCAAGGAGAATCCCCAGAAAAATTCCTATTGCTAAATCATGTGGATACACATGAAATCATCAAAAGAGTCAAAGAAGCATCTTCAGGGTTAGGCCTGGGACATTAACCCAAGGACTTCGGGGAGGAGGCTGTATTTTTCAATCTTCCTATGCAAAAAAATTCACAGGAGAGAAATGGAAGACAAGCGTGGTTCTAGGTTCTCCCTTCTTTTTTTACATTTTTATTTATTTTTGAGAGACAGAGTACAAGTGGGGGAGGGGTAGAGAGAGAAGAGACACAGAATCCGGAGCAGGCAGGCTGCAGGCTCCGGGCTCCAAGCTGTCAGCACGGAGACCAACGCGGGGCTCAAACTCACAAACCGTGAGATCATGACCTGAGCTGAAATCAGACGCTTAACTGACTGAGCCACCCAGGAGCACCTCCCTTCTTTCACTACTATGCTAGTTTTATACAGTCTTGAAAATCATTTAACTCTTATTTGCTTAGGTTTGCTTTGTTTGTTTTTTTGTTGTTTTAGTAATGCCTGTGTAGTTTCATATGGCATATTTAATGGTTAAGAGTGGGTGTTCTGAAGATAAGCTCTGAGATAAACATTCTTCCTTCACCAATAAAGACCTGAATGGCCTTGAACAAGTTATTTAATTCCTCCAAGACTCAGTTATCATATTCATAAAATGGCAATAATAAATCCCTATCTCACAGTGATGTTGAGAGAATTAGAGAGTTCTCAATTCCAACCACATAATAAACACTCAACAAATGCTTTCTTATCATTATTCCAGGCTTTTGTAGGTGCTTCAGCAATATTGGGAAGCATATTTGAACACTTGTTATGAATATATCAGGAAGCTCCAGGATGTTATTTGACAGAGTTGCAGAACAATGAATATCATGGTGACCAAGAGCAAATCCATCACTGTGAGATCATCCTTCCCGCACTTCCTAATCTCACCTTTCAGTTGTAGCTTCTCAGAAAAATGCACACTCTTGAGGTTTCAGGTGCCCAGCATATATGGAATCCCCTTTTAAATTTATAATAGAATTTTATTAATGATTAGTATTTATACGCTTCCATGGAACTGTAGTATTTTCATAGGTAATTTTACATTTCTATCAACTGTATTTGATATACTTAGCCATTTTTTTGATATTAGGGATGCACATAAAAATGTGAGACAAGAGAGACAAAAATGCAGTTCACAAAGCAAACATAAATTGTCCAAATACATGAAAATGGGTTAATGGAAACAAGCTGTAGCATAAACGAATGCTAGCTGAGACAAGCAAACCAACTCATTAGTACGTGAATACACTTTAGGAATATAACAATTAAGAATGTGAGACTTCTGTGAGAAATCAAATTAATTCTTATATTCAAACTTCATATATATGCGCAAATTTGCTGCATGTGTGTTTCTTCAGAAGCAATCAGTTTGTTTGCAGACCCCGTTATGGAAACCTACCAAATGTCAGAGAAGCACTCTTTGAAACCCCAGTCCTGGACCATGGTCTGCTGGAGGGACTGAGCAGGCAGAGAGAGCCCTGCACTGTGCTTGCTCAAAAGAAATGTTCATTCATTAATCTAGGTAGGGAAACATGCTGTACTCAAGTAGATGAGGAAGAAATGGAAACATTACAAACCAAACAGCAGTGTGGGAGTGAGCAACAGCCGGAGGAAGGAAATGGATGACGTGACCTGACACAGATCACTGAGCTGCCTCAGAAGCCAAACAAAGTAGCAATGGGAGAGTCAGTCTATAGACATCTGCTGAAATTCTCTTTCAGCAAAGTCACATCATCTGACAAGTTCCTGACACACCTTATTGAAAATTCCATCCATCAAAAGATAAAGGAAATGAATTATTTGGGAAATGACTACTCTGGACCTAATTCTAACCAACAAAGAATTGATTCATTAAGTGAGAGAAACAGGAACCCTGAGAGAAAACAGTTCAGTGGCCTAAAATTCCATTATAGCCCAGGAGATGGAGACTGGATTCTCACTCTTTGCATTATTAGACATTTGGAAACACACATCCATGTCCCAAAGGCAATCACTGATAATTCTGAGGAGGATTTTCTTCTAGATTTTACCCAGTTAAAAAAAAAAAAGTATTAACAGCATTATTTAGATCAAACTTCCAGTAATTCTTAAAAAAGTGTCTATAAATATAGTTTTGTATCTTTTTATACTTAATTTTAAAAGGTAAGTATGTTTCCATATAATTGATGTGATTAACCTAATTTGAATGGCTACATAACAGTTCATTTTTAGTTTGGAGAACTCTGCGACTGTTACTTTCATACCCATTCCAGTTCTACTTAAGCATACAGCCACCATGCTGCTTTTGTGACATTGTTATGACTCCCAACTCCTGGTCTGGCCCTGATTGATTGAGTACAATGGTTCTCAGTGTGTGATCTACAGACTACAGATCCACAGAGTATGATCCTATAAAACTTTTAAGGGGTTCTGCAAGGTCAAAACTACTTTGAAAATAATAAGAAGGTATAATCTGCCTCTTTCACCCTCATCTTCTGGTGAGCATACAATGTTGGCTTCAAGAGACCACAGATGGGTGCTTTCACACAGACTGCATAAAGACGCAGAATGAGGGGCACCTGGGTGGCTCAGTCGGTTAAGGGTCCGACCTCGGCTCAGGTCATGATCTTGCGGTTTGTGAGTTTGAGCCTCCCGTCAGGCTCGGTGCTGACAGCTCAGAGCCTGGAGCCTGCTTTGGATTCTGTGTCTTGCTCTCTCTCTGTCCCTCCCCTGCTCATGCTCTGTCTCTCTCTGTCTCAAAAATAAATAAAACATTAAAAAAAAAAAGACACAGAATGAGAACCCAAATACAAAGCCAGATATTAAGGGAATGTATAAAAATACAAAACAATGCTACATTCTCACTAATTTGTTTTAGAAATATTTTTTTCATTAAAGTAAGTATTTGTGTTATGTGATTAGTTTGTTACAATTTTAAATGAGGTAAGGGATACATATTTTTCAGTGTCTGTGTTTTATTTTCTATTATAGTACATACTGATAGGTAAAAACAAAACCTTTTAAGGTCCTCAATAATTTTTGAAAAATATAATGAGGTTCTGAAATCAGTAAGTTTTATATATTAACATAATCCTTTGTCAGATTCCCCCAAAACACTGTCTAAATTTATGGTTTGCACATAAATGTTGGCTAAGTAGAGAGAATATACAAATATATTAAATAATATATTTATAATATATTAAATGATGTATTAAATATACAAATATATTAATATATTAATAATATATTAAAACAATTCTTTTTCAAATGAAAACGTTTAAGTTTGTTTTTTTCAAGTATTAATTATTTCTTTACAATATATTCTTGTCATTTTAGCTTAGAAGTCTGTTACCATTTTAGATTTTAGCTACATTTACTTATTCATTTTCAAATATTTTACTCATTTGACTTTTTATTTACACTTAAGTGTTTCAGCCACCAATTGTAAAAGTGTATTGTTTTCTGGCACAAAAAAACCTAAGTGTCTTATCACCCAAGATGTGTTCTGTTATAACACATAAGAATCTGACATAAGAACCTAAATATTATCTTTCCAAATAACAAAAACCAATTTTCTATTAACATTACTATGTCATTGTTTTTTGTTTTGTTTTTGACTAACATTTATGGATCAGAGGCAAAATTTATTACATAATAAAAAGGAAAAATGAATCAAAAGTAATTTCTGGAACTGAAAGAAGTAAATTCCAAATAAAATGTTCAGGTCAAACAGGCCCTGAGGACACAGAGGACACTTTGGAGGGAGGGGAAAAAAAAAAACAAAACATCAGAACAAGGAGAAAAAAAGAGTTGGAATCGTGGAATTGTTTGCATTCTTTTAACCACAAGAATGAGGGCAGTTAAAAACACAGAAGGCCTTGGACCAAGTAGAGTTACAATTCTTGATCAAAGCTGTGCTATGCTCTAACTCTACACCCACTGGCCAGCTGTAGAATCAATCCTGCCTTACCATTATCTCCTGGTTATGACATTACATAGGGAATTATACACACACACACACATATAATTATGGCAATTATATAATAACAATCAGGAGGAAAAACAGAGGTGAAAGAGTGGGTTCGACCCAGCAGGAAGAACTGAGGGGCGTTCGGGTGGAGTTTGTGCCACAGGAAAATAAATGATGTGACAAAGAAGAATAATACTATGTGCCAGAGTCCCCTTTAGCCCACGTGCTGGAGACATGATTGTTTTACCCAGTGTCTTGAAACACTTGTGCTTGGAAGGGAATCCCACACATACTTAGAGTCTGGAACCAGAAAAGATTATTCTCGTGATGACTTCACGGCTCAGAATAGTCCAAGTTTGAGAACACTGGGTTTGTGCTCCCTGCACTTACTACAATTATGCCAGTTTTATACTTGGGAAAGAGAGGGGAAGAATTTAAATAACTTGTCCAAGTCCCAGAACTCTTAAGCGGGCTTCAAAGTTTTATCTCTTAATCTCCAAAAAGTATTTCCCACACAAGTCCCTTACTTTTGGAAAGACTCTTCTTTCCGACCTAGATTTGACTACGCCTCATGCGTAGTTATTGTGGTTTGTTCCACTGATATGCTTATTCATATTGGTAACCACAGTTACAGGTGACTTCTAGCTACCCCTTATAAATGATGTATTCACACTTTGCATATTTTTCCCTTTGGGAACAACTTCAGAATCATTCTGAAGTATTTCCAAATGAATTATATATTTAACTTTTTTTTTTAATAAACAGAACCAGACACTACTCTGACAGTGGGATCCATATACACATAGTAAAATAATACTTCTCTAAGTGTATAATAAGTGATCCTAAGAGATTGTGAATAGATAACACATCTGTGATCAGTATCATTAATTTAGCTCATATTTGAAATGTTTTATCTTGGATAGGATAAAATTATAACATTTAAATTATAATTTACATTTGATAATCATAACATGGTTATAAAAAATTAAGCTAGCAATTAGGGATGCCAATGTTCAACTAATTTACTTGAATATTATATTTACTAGGGAAAAAACTAAAGGCTTTTCCACTGCTTTTTTTGAAAGCTTTCATTGAAACCATCACAAATCTTCATTTCAAAAAATCAATTCTTTTTTCCCTTATTATGTATCAGAGATCTACTTGTCCCTTAATTATTGATTTCACTGCACCCTATGAGCAAATCTAACAATCAGCGAGAGTAGTAGATTGTAGTGCTCCAATAATGAAAATTTGCTTCATCATATAATTACTAAGAACCTCACAGATACCACAGACCTGAAGTAGGCCTGTGGAACACAGGTTTGAACAAAGCAAAAATATATATCATCCTCTTATAAATCTGACAGTCTAGTGGAGAAACACAGGTTCTAAACAAACAATTACAGGAGTAATAAGTGGTATAAAAGTGTGATATGAAAACAGTAAATTATGTGAAAACTACCATAGTGGAAAATGCATCCTTCCATACAATTCTCACTTCACCTTGCATGACTTTGTAGGTTACAACCCTGCTTTACGCCCAATCAAGCAAGAACAGGGAACACACATCCTTTCTGCCTCGATGGATGAGCACTCCAAGGCAGAATTACTTCAGGCTCCCTCAAGAGATTCACTCAGTTCATCCATAAACAGCAAGTGAGGAAGGGCCTTTCTGTTCAGTGAAAAAGGTATTTCATTTTCTAGATATTTAGATAACAGGCATACCAGCAGATAAATTGATATTATTCCAAAACAAGCCATATGAAAATAATGATTAAAAATCATTTATTTAGTTATGTATGATTTTTCATTACGAACTCATTTAACGATGACAGAAACTTACATTTCATAAGCAGACTGATACTCTGAACAATTTACGTGTAAATCATTTAACCTTCAAAAAAAAAAGCAAAAAAGTCCACAAAACGTATAAAATGGGCTTATCTCATTGTGACTTTAGTTTCTGAGCAAATTGAGGTCTTGAGAGCTAAAGTAGTGTGTCCAAATCTTGACGATAACTCCATGAAATACTTCCATTAACCCTGGTCCCAATAATTCACATCCTCTCTACACAGAACAGATAAGCAATTGACAGGAAAACCTTTCTAGGAATGAGAAGGGGACTGTGGGCAACAGGTGTTTTCTAATAATAAGTCAATATATAGGTTATGTGTGGAATTATCAGTTATGGTTATATCTCTATAATTCAGTCTAATTATTGAATTTTCCATTTAAGAAAACAGGCCAATAAATGCTCGTTGTTTTATTTTAGGTTATGTAGAGTGGTCTTTAAAAAGAAGTGTTCTTAAACTAAACCTGCAAACTTTCCAAAATAATGTACACAATATGTGTTTGTGTTTTTGAGAATTCTAAAATACATCTAAAGAGCTAAGTTATGTGCATAAATCAAACACACCTTCTTATAATATAACTGTGAAACAATAGTTTTGCTAAAAATTTCTGTGGGCATCCAAGAGACAGATTTGCTACAGATGTTCCAAAAAGATGGCGATCTTGTCTAGCTATCTTCAGCTATTCCAGTTATTTCAGAGAGAGAAGGATGGATGTGAATCAAGGTTTCATAAGAGTCTAAGCTTTTTGATACAACTTGTGGATGAGAGGGGTGCCTAGCTGGCTGGGTCAGAAAAGCAATGCGACTGTTGATCTTGGGGTTGTGAGTTTGTGTTCCTCATAGGGTGTAGAGATTATTTAAATTTAAAAAAAAACAATAAGACAAAACACCTGTGAAGATAAATAGCATCCCAGACAGGAAAAGTGGAATGGAAACAGACAGGTGGGACAGCAAGAGAGACATTTGGAATAACGGGCAGTCAACCTACATGTAAAGAGGTAGATGAAGTCAATGTTGGAAATGTAGGCTGAAATCCAAGTATGAAAGAAAAGATTAGGCTGAAGAGATTGGATTTAATTCTTTGGGAGCCATTCAATTTCCCATAGTCGAATCTACAATCTTGTTTATTTAAAGTGACCTCCAAGAAATCTTAGGTTTATAAAATGATGGACCTTCATAGTAACATATTTAGTAAATATGTAGTAATTTCCCATAGAGTATGGAAAGTACTGAAAATAAAAACATAACTAAGGCAGAATTAATGCTCTCACAGACATTATGGTTTAGTAGAGTAAATAATGAAGCATGATGTAATGCCAAAGGTGCTATGAAAAATTAAACACATAACAAAATATTTAAGCTTACTTATAGATAATAATCCAAAATATTTTTAAATGGGGTATAAACCTCAAAAAGTCTATTTTTCTTTACAGCTTCTTTACAACTTGTATTTTTAGTGAATCTTGCTCACCAAAAGAGTGAGGTTCTGACTAGAACCCAGTATTTTTTCATTATATGTAATCTTTTTTTCCCCACCCAATAGAAGGTGACTTATATGTCAAATTTACTTATGGAACTAAATCATTGTCCCTGTAGTTGGATTGTGATAAAAAAGCATATTTATTTATCTTTGTGATAAGGGTTAGTTGGAGAGGACAAAAATCATTTTAAAACCAAGTCATTTATTTTATAGATCACTTAAATATCACATCAGTAGTAGGTCAGAATTTGTATTTGGATTGATGACTGATGGGCTTTTTTGTTTGCTTCGAAAGCATCTCAAAGTTACATAATACTTTCACAATCTTGTAAAAAATAGGAATCTACAGATTTTACATTGGGAGATTTTTTTTTATTCCTCAAAACATTGAATCCAATCTTTTCGCAGAGATATGGCCAAATGATTATGACAAAAGTACTTGCTACTGAAAATATGTGTTAAGGTCAGCTGGGTGGCTCAGTTGGTTAAGTGTCTGATTACAGTTCAGGTTATGATCTTGTGGTTCATGAGTTGAAGCCCTGTGTCGGGCTCTGTGCTGACAGCTAGGAGCTGGGAGCCTGCTTCGGAGTCTGTGTCTCCCTCTTTTCCTGCCCCTCCCTGACTTGCACTCTGTCTTTCTTTCAAAAATAAACATTAAATAAAATTAAAAAAGAAAATATATGTTAATTATGGTATTTTTTCGACATCATTAAATATCTAGGTAAGGTGTTCTTTTTTTTTTGGTTTACTTTTTTGTTGTTGTTGTATTCTGATCTTACCTCAGTTATCATATAATCAGTGTGTGTGTGTGTGTGTGTGTGTGTGTGTGTGTGTACTTATTCTTTTTCTTTCTGTATTTGTGTCTACACGGTGACTGCATTTTATCTCAATGATGGATCTTTAGATTTTCCTTCAAGCATGTGTCCAGTCCTGAAACTGAGGTTATCATCAGAACACACTGTTAATTTGTCAAATTTAGAATTATAGTATTGTTGTTCTCACTGAAAACAATAAATTAACTTTGCCAAAATTGCATCCCAATGGAAATCAATAATTACAGAGATGGACATATAAAATACACAAGCCTATATTTGGAGTCCAAGCAAAACCTCAAACCAGCTCAGAGCCAGACATTTTACAAGTTTAGTATGTCTGGGAACTTTTTTAAGAAGAATGCAATTTTAATATCCTGTGTTCCATATAGACTTATTTTTAGGGCATTTTTACCAAATGTACATTATTATCTTTCTTTGGAATCAAATAGAAGAATCCCTTTTAGTCAGGCCCAGAAATTAATAATGTGCTGTTGAAAATGACTTTTGATATTTAAAGTACTTTGTTCATCAGCTTCACGATACCAAATGGTAAGGACAAAGGCAAGTAATATTTGTCACTGTTGCACGAAGAGACACTAAGATGCACAGTGTTTCTGAGAGTTACCAAGAAGTTACAGACCCGGGACAAAAGAAAAGCCTCATCTCTGGAAGCTTAGAACAGTCAGTCTCTTCAAGAAATATCCTATTTAACACCCTAATTCTGCAAACTAAGAAGGACATGTGTGTATTTCTAATCTAGGTATTTGAAAATATTAATTCATTTATTCAAAATAGATTAATTGAACATATAGTATATGGCAGATGGTAATCTAGATGCTGTGAATCAAATGGCAAATAAAACAAAGACTCTACATGCACAAATATGCTATTCTTTTAAGTGGTAACAGATGATAAACAAATGACCAAATAAATACAATGTTAGGTACTAATAAGTTCATAATGACAAAGAAGTGTGAGTAGATATTGAATGATGGAGATTATTTCCTTTAGGCTGATCAGGGAAGGCTTCTCTGAGGATGTGGTGACATGAGATGAGAGCAAAGAATGAGAAATGCTGATATCTGTGATGGAAACTTCCTTGACATGTTCAAGAGACATGTTCATGAGAGGCTACCTTGCTCATTCAGGTGGAATGAACAGCAGGAGGGCTAAGCAGTAGTCTGAGGCAACATGAAGGTCACAATAAGTAAGGAGTGGAGATCTCATTTTAAATTCTCTTCTTAAATGTTTATTTATTTTTGAGAGAGAGGGAGAGAAAGACAGTGTGCGAGCTGGGGAGGGGCAGAGAGAAAGGGAGACACAGATTCCGAATCAGACTCCAGTCTCCAAGGTGTCAGCACAGAGCCCAGTGTGGGTCTTGAACTCATAAATGACAAGATCATGACTTGAGCCTAAGTTCGACGTTTAACCAACTGAGCCAACCAGGCACCCTGAGTCTCATTTTAAACGATGTAAGAGGACCCTGGTGTGTCTGGACAACAAAATTAAATTTCATACTGAGTGGAGGTAAGAGATGGAAGATACTAGATAGAGAATGAGAGGTAGCCATATTGAACAACGGTACATTACAGAAAAGCTGTAGGTCAGTACCAAGTGTAAGTCATTCAATAGAAAAAGGCTTTTTTTTTTTGAGTTCCTGCTATTCAGAGGATGAAATGTGGCACTTGTGGTTGTAAAAAAATATAATACTACATTCCTTAAGTAATAATATGGTATTTTACTAGTCACCTGACATCGTTTTCCATTTTCCATAAGCTGTGAATACATACATACGTGGAAAAAGAGTTAACAATATAACACAGAAAATACTTCATTCCTTTATAAAAATGTATCATTTACCAACCTAATAGTCCTGTATTACAACAATCATTATATTAGCCAATTCATTCTATCTTTACTAACAAAACAACATAAAATTTTATTACTAATTAGTAAATTAATAATTGTCTACTAGCAAAAATTAGTAATACAGATTTTACTTTTTCAGATGACAGTTAGACAATCATGGGCTAGAATGATCCCGAAATGCCACCAGGGAGACCTGTTATTTAAAGGATGTAGGATGTATAATTTTTGCTCAAGGTGTAGGAAGTCATCCCAGGTGGGGGGAAAAAAACCTGCAAAAATAAAGGGGAGGATGCTGACTGTCTGTGGAATTGTGGGTGTCATGAATAGGCCGGTGGGACTGACGCACAGAATCTTATTGGACAGAAGTGGGAGATGACATCAGAAAGGGTGGGTTGTGGCCAGACTCTTCAGGACTTGTAATGGCGATCTAAGGAATTGGACAAAGGAAGACACTGCAGGATTTGAGTATAAGCATGAAATGTAGACAGTTGTGTTTAGGAACATATGACGATTAAGTGTGGTACCATATGTGAACTACAATCCATATACTTCATCCCCACACTGTGGTATGCATGCCCCACAGCTCCAGAGGCTCATTGGAGAATCAGGAACGTGCCTACACATATTCTACTACCTTATGTTATTAATACATAGGCTTCCTTCCATACTTCCACAGTTAACAGTTATCTTCTTGAATAAAATATGAAATATTTACAGAAATCATAGATGAATTATAATTTCCAGCAAATTTAGAATAGCTAGGCTTTAAGTAAATTAAAAAAAATTAAAACCTAGCAATAAATTTAGTTGCTTTGTTAAACTCCTATTTTAGCCATAGCTCAACCCTAGTTCCTTTATTTTCTCTCTTTTCCATTTCAATTTGTAATTGTAAACACTGGCATCTGCATCTGACTTTTGGTTTTGGCTCAGGTCATGATCTCACGGTTCATGGGTTTGAGACCAGCATTGGACTCTGCCCTGACAGCAGGAACCCGCCTCTTTCTTTCCCTCTCTCTGCTCCACCCCCACTTGGGCACTTTCTCTCTCTCTCTCAAAAAAAAAAAAAAACTTTTAAAGTTATATTAATAATATCCAAAATTTGTAATTATCTTTAGCTTCTACCCTGATGCAGAATACTTTGATTTTTTTTTAAAGTAATTCTATGAAACAAAAGTTTACATGTTCACATGAAACTGGATGAGTTATTTAGGTCTCAATTGTTGAGATCATAGTGTAACATTTAATACATAAAAAAAAATAAATATTAAAACATACACCCATTAATTATAGATACTGAATTACTTATTTCAAAAACAGCCCTATTTCTCAAAGAAATCAAGAAACGACATTCTGTATATTTCTATTTGGAAAAATAAGTAGACAGTTGATTGTATTTTTTTACTTAGCTTTGAGACAATTATTATTTTGAAGACTTTGGCTATGAGGATGTAAAGATGTTAATAATTTCCTTAAAACTATTTCAGGTTCTACTTAGACTGAAACACAACGCAGAGTCAAAGCCCTTGTAGAAACAGTGTTTCCTCCCATTTATTTACATGCTTCTTGATGAATAGTCTCTTTGTTACTTCAATTATTGTCCCATTGTTTATTTATTTATTTTTAAACATATGCTGTTTTTATTTTTTATGTATTAATTTTTTTTTAATAATCTCTATGCTCAGCATGGGGCTTGAACTCATGACCCTAAGATCAAGAGCCACACAGTCTACTGACTGAGCCAGCCAGGCAACCCAATTCTGTTTTAAAATAGTCTAAAAAAAAGCAAAACAAGCAAGCAAGCAAGCAAAAATATTTTATGTTTCAACCTTGACCCAAACCGGAACGATCTTGACAAACTGGTATTAAAAAAACCCAAAAAGAACACCTCTCTCCTATGGCCAAGGAATTCTTCTATGACAACTTAGAAGCGTTACTGATCTCTCTCTGAAGGAATCACGTGCCTCTTTGTTCTCTCATCACGAGCCACTCTTAGCACTATTAACTCCCTCACTTTTTCCCAAATTGGATACTCAGAGATTATTTCCACTATTGGTGTGTGTAAATTTGGCTCATGTCTTCTCACACTGTTCAGCTGCCTTATCTTTTTAGACAAACTATGTTCACCTCCTCAGCTGCTTTAGACATTTCCGGCTTTCTATCTTCAGTCATACTCCTGGGCTATGATTCCCTCCTCCAATTTCCGCTTAACTCACTGTGAGTGAGTAATAGTCACCTTCGGATCAGGTTCCCCAGCAATCAAGCTATTTTTCTTACAGACAATTACTCTCAAATGTTCCTCTTAAATTTTAAGTCTTGATTTTTTGGCACCAGTTGAATAAGAATTCTGGATTCTACTGTTTTCATGCTTATGTGACACAGCAGCCGCAGATTTGGAGGCTGTGGCATGAGGTTGAGTGGGTGGATATGGTGGTGACTAGTTGAATGAGTCACTCACGGAGAGGTTTTAGTGCTGAAAACTGAACCCAGAGAGACGCACAAGAGATTCTTAAAGAACATGAGCAGTATCACTGCATGGGAAGAAAACACCTGACCAAAACCAAGAAGTCTAGCATCTGCTCCCTCTTTCAGGAAATTGGAAAGTCATTCTATCCCATGATCAAATGATTACGAATATAGGTTATTATTTCAGTTTGGAACCAGACTACATTTGCAAATTAAGTGCAACTGCTTTGGTGGCAGTTTTCATTACTGCCCCCCGCCCATGTCTGCTCCCTTCCTATCTTCATGCCTTTTTTCCCCCATATGACTTTTCAGTCCTTCCCACAAAGGGGACTAATTTATTTCTAGCCTTTGGCTATGAGTTTGGTCATAAGTTTGGCTCTGGCCAATAGACTGAGGCAGAGGTAAGTAACAGTGCACCAATTTCAAGCACAGGAAATGTTACGTGTTTTCATCTTCTCTCTGGTGCTTCTGACATTGCCGTAAGAAGGACATGCTGGGGCTGATGGTCTAGTCTCAGAAGGATAATAAGAATGTGGAACAGCGATGCCCTGGATAAGCTGCCCAAACTGAGTCCAGACTCAGTTAATAACCCCCACCAACCTGCAAAATAATCTTACTTCAGATAAACCCCAGCTGACTAAGTTGATGGTTGTTTTAAGACACTGAATGTATAATACTTTATTATGCCATAATAGCTATTTAATGCTCACTGAATAGAAGAGTCTGTCAAATAAGTACAGAAATTAGTTTTTTACAAGCCTGACTAAATTCTGATTTTATCATAATTATGTGAATATATTTTACACTAGTATCTCTCAGAGAATGTCTGCAATCTTCTTAAGGAAAGAATGTGAACACTAACCTTTTATTATGGAATTCAGTAACAGATATTTGCTCAAAAATAATATAAGATCAAAATGCAGACAGTATATCATGGTGGTTAAGAGAGTAGAAATGCTCATAAAATCAAATGCCAGAATGGTGGTTACCAGGGGTGAGGGGAAGGGGAAATGGGGAGTTATTAATCAATAGGTATACAGTTTCCATTAAGTAAGATAAATATCTCTATAGATCTGCTTTACAACATTGCACATGTAGTCAACAATAACGTATTATATACTTAAAATTTGCTAGGAGGATAGATATCATGGTAAGTGCTCTTACCACAATAAAAAAAAAAAGAAAGAAAAAGGAGAGAGAGAGCAGAATTGTAATCATACAATTGTGGATATAAGTTCAAATATGCTATTCATTGGTTATTTATCCTTGGAAAGTAGTTAAGGTTTTCTGAGCTTCATTTTTTTATTGCAAAGTAAAATATTAATAATAGTATTTAATAGTTTATGTAATATATATACAGCACTTACTCTACTATGTGACAAGTAAAAATGAGCATTATTTGCAAAGAAAGTTTAAATGAAATTCATTGATGTTGTGATGTTCATCCTTATTTTCTATATTATCTCTTAAAAAGAAATTATTGTAAATATACCATGAGATGAGACTGGCTTAAGCAATCAAGAAGTTCAGCAAAGCGGTCCTGTAACTTGGAAGAAATTGCCCAGCTAAGAGTTACTAAGAAAGCATGGTCAAGACAGCATGGTGTGACATCACCAGGAGTAATGGATCTCAGGCATCATCTCATGAGCAGAAGCCAGGAGGAGGAAAAAAGTGGGAACAGAGAAGGAAACTCATACAAACTGTAAAATTTTACATTGCTGGTGGTGACAAAAATCAGTAACAGATTTGTGAAAGGCAATATGTACCCCAAATCCTAATGTGTATGTTCTTTGCCCAACCATTCCATTTCAAGGAATTTATCCAAAGAGGAATAGATATGTGTACAAAGACATTTACATGAGAATGTGCATTGCAGCACTGCTAATAACTATGGAAACGGAAAGCACACATTTATCAAAAAAGGAATATTAAGTAAATTATAGAATATGAACACTATACACCTATATTAAGATGCATATATATTAACCACTTACATATTTAATGCATATATATTTATGAATGATATATATATATATATATGTTTGCCCACATATACATAGTATATGTGTGTGTGTGTATATATATGTTCATATTCATTGCCAACATGTGTATTTCCATTGATACATTGTTCAAAGAAAATTACAAAATAGCATTTAATAAGGTCCTAACTGTGGGACATGGTGTGTGTGTGTGTGTGTGTGTGTGTGTGTGTGTGTGTGTACGTGCATATACACCCATACAAGAGAATGTTTAAAACTGTCTCTGATTTATAGGCATTTAGCTTATTTTATCATTTTATATTTATCTGAATTTATTTATAATTAGGCTAAAATAATCTTCAGAATTGTCATTATCAGAAAAAAAAACACAATAAACCATTTAAAATATATTTAGGAGTATTAGACTTTAAAATAAAAATTGCAACAAAAGCAAGCCCCGAATAACATCATTGGTCTATGAATCGGTAACAGGTATTTTTCCAGCCATGTGACACTAGGTATATTTGGTGGGAGCAGTTGTTTTCAGAGTACATGACTGCCAGGGTATGGAGGGTCAGAGAGGTTAACTTGTGTTTGGGAGTAGATGCAGCACAGAACCATGTGCACTATAGCTTATTGTCTGCAATCCTGAGGAGAGAGGTAAAGTTTGAAACACGGACTGGTACTTTAAAAAGGCAATTTCACGGGGTGCCTGGGTGGCTCAGTCGGTTGAGCGTCTGACTTTGCCTCAGGTCATGATCTCACAGTTTGTGAGTTCGAGCCCCACATCGGGCTCTGTGCTGACAGCTGAGAGCCTGGAGCCTGCTTCAGATTCTGTGTCTCCCTCTCTCTCTGCCCCATCCCCACTCATGCCCTGTCTGTCTCTGTCTTAAACAAACAAACAAAAAAACATTTTAAAAATTTAAAAAAAAAAATAAAAAGGCAGTTTCAGGGGTGCCTGGGTGGCCGAGTTGGCTGAGCATCCAACTTTGGCTCAGGTCATGATCTCACAGTTCGTGGGGTAGAGCCCTGTGTTGAGTTTTGTGTTGGCGGCATAGAGCCTGCTTTGGATTCTCTGTCTCCCACTCTCTGCCCCTCCCCCACTCATGTGTGCTCTCTCTCAAAAGTAAATAAACATTAATAAAATAAAATAGGCGATTTCAGAAGTAACAGTATTAAGAATATTAAGTATGACAGTTGTTACATTTTTTACTATGCCAACCTGCTCATCCTTCTAATAATCGTATGCAATGACAGCTTCCATTCAATGAAAACTTCCTCATTATCAGGGCTACTATACAGAGCACTTTGGGGCACAACTTCACTTAATCCACCTCCCAGCCCAGTATGGTATTTTTAGCCCTGGTTTCTGCTATTCATCCACAGAGACAGAACTTTGTGACATGTGAAGACATCTCAGGGCAGTAGGAAAAGTTTCCATCCAAAGTGAGGAACTAATTGAACTTCAGCTGTGACTTGCCAAATGTTCTTGTCCCATTTGGAGGAGCCTCACGTTTTTAGTGATGAATCTCTTCCAGGTACCACTTCTCAAAAGGCATTTACCTGAACACAGCCAAGTTATCAGTAATAAGGAATGATTGCTTAGGGAATATAATTTACACAAGTCCCCTCAGGCTTATCTGACCACCCACCCCAAAGTCCTCCATGATCAAAAGAGGGTTCCTCCCCTTAGGAACTTCCCACTGATGGTAATTTCAATCTGATACAGTGATGAGAGCGGATGATATACTTCATCATAGGCAATGCCAAATAAAATCTATATTTCCAATATTTCTGGGTAAATGGAGTTGTTTATAATATCTTCAATCTAACTTTATTGATATTCAAAAACAATGTAGGGGCACCTGGGTGGCTCAGTCAGTTAAGCATCCGATGTCAGATCAGGTCATGATCTCACAACACATGGGTTCAAGCCCCACGTTGACTCTGTGCTGACACCTCAGAGCCAGAAGTGTGTATCTCCCTCTCTCTCTGTTCCTCCCCCACTCAAAATAAATAAATGCTCAAAAATAAAATCACTCTAAAAAATAAATAAACATTATTATTTTTCAAAAGCAATCTTAAGTTTCTTTATTTTGTAAAGAAACTAAAAATGTATATGCAGTTAATTTAGACATAAATACATTTTATATGACTTACAGTATACTTATTTTAAAACTCAAAATGTATGGGGCATCTGGATGGTTCAGTTAGTTAAGTGTCTGACTCTTGACTTTGGCTCAGTTCACAATCTCACAGTTCATGAGTTCAAGCCCCGCATTAGGCTCTGCTCTGACAGTGTGTAGCATGCTTGGGATTCTGTCTCCCTCTTTCTCTCTATCTCTCTCTCAAATAAATAAAACTAAACTAAAAAATGAATAAATAAACCCTCAAAATGTAAATTGCAAAGATTATATATGGACCTATATTTGTTTAATTTCTTAATCCTTATGAATATGAAAATTAAATCCATTACTATGTTTTCAAGCATTTGTATTAAATCCTAATAAATTGGAAAAAACTTAAATTTTTATAATAGTTAAGAGTTCAGTTATAATTCATGGAGGTAATTTATCACTCTATGGTGAACATCTCCAAAGCTCATCTAACACAATTAAGTACATGCATGCAAATGAAGTGTGTTTATGGGAAAATAATTGTCATCATGAAAAATTATTTTTCAGATTGAATTGTCTCCATTGATCAAATTCAAGAGTGAAATTCCACAGAATTAAGGAAACTACTCACGAGAGATTCTGTTCAATATGCACACCACTGGATTCATCTACCAAACATATGAATATAATTTTATCTATTTATAAGAACAAAGCTTCCACTTGAGGAAGTGGTCTGGTTTTGAAAAAAATCCCCCAAATCACCAACTTCTTCCATAACTAGAATGAGGTGATGAAACTGAAGCAGAGGGGGAAAAAAAGCAACTAAGCTTCATGCTCACCAAAATTAATATGAGAAAACCCATCCAATATTCGTAACCAATAAACTTCAAAGTACCGGTGGCTTTTCTCTTCATATTTTACTGCTGACAGTACTTTCCAATTAGAAACAATTTGTAACAAGTAAGGCAAAAACACTGGCTACATGACTCACACACAATTGCTAAAAACATAAATTAGATTTGTTTGGCAACTAATTTGTGGTTATTTTGATTCAAATGTTAAAAATGTAAATAAAATTTATGGTTTCAGAAGGAGAGTGAGTTTAGCATATTAGACTTTGGAAAAATTGTTTCAATGAACTATAAGGCAATTTGAGAAATTCCATGACAGGTTTGAGTGAATTTGGAATATTGAGGCCAGCATATATTGCCGAAGAAATGGACTGACCTTCTGCAATGTATTTCAATTGTTTGCTTTATCACAAAATATAAAAATGGCAGAGTAAATATAAATGAAAGGATTGAAAAAAAGTAATTTTATTGTCTCACATGACTCTCAGCAATGAAAATGAACACGGATCCAGGTGCACTGGAAAACACTAAAGAAGGATAAGTTTAAATCATATCTGTGGTATGTTTACAGTCGAGGCTGGTGGCAAAAGTGAAAGGGACAAAATCTTCAGATGGCAATGCAGGGTTCTATTGTACGGTAATGGGCTACAGATACTGCAGCTCAGTAGTGGAAGTTAGAAAGAGTAACAGGCTGTTCAGAGAAGGTGAACATTTTCCCAGGCTCTGAATTTATGGTTGCACTTTGGATGGGCAGTGGAAGGCTGAGACCACTTTGATGGAGGTCTAGGAACAAACTCAAGAAAATGGGACAGATTTGGCATGGGTATTAGTTTCCTACGTGCTGCCATGATGAATTAACAAAAATTTAGTAGCTAAAAACAACACAAATTTATTATCTTACAGTTCTATAGGTCAGAAGCCTGATACCCTGGGTCAACAGGGTTGAGTTCCTTACTGGATGCCCTCACAGAGAGTCTGTTACCTTGACTTTTCAGGTTTCTAAAGGCCTCTCTGTGGTTCTTGCGTAAAGAACCCACATTTCAGAATGATTAACAGGGAAATGAATCCTTCTCCTGTGGCCATCTCTCTCTGACTATAGGAAAGGTCCTCTGCTTTTAAGAACTCAGGTAATTAGACTGGTTTAGATCCAGGATGATCTCCCCATCTCAAGACCCTTAACCTTAGTAAAATCAGGAAAATCTCTTTTGCCAAGTAAGATAACATATTCACAGGTTCTAGGGATTAGGATGTGGACATTTTGGGAACCATTATTTTCCTGCCATTTCATAGGCATATGATGAGATAATCTCTTTCACTTTGTTAAAGTTTTCTAATGTTAAAGTATTGCTCCTAAGCTTTACATTGAGGTAAGCTCTTGTCAAGAAACAGAGACTGATTCTAATTTTAGTGTAAAAGTTGGCTGAATGGAAAGAAAAAAATCTTAATTTTAATCATTCTCTGGTTTTCTTCAAGTCAGTCATGATACTAAACTACAGAACTTAAGCCCATTTTCATAAGAATATTCCATCATGGAATCCCTCCTTCATCCAAGTAATAATACACAATGACCTTGGTAGTAGTTTTCACAGGTGAGGCAATAGGTAGACTGCTCTTGGGTTGTCTTTAGTCACAAATATTCCCTTAAGAAGGGGCATGAGTAACTTCTGAAAAACTCTAATTCAGATAGCTCCCCGTGACATTCATTGAGACCTCACAACACACAAAAACTTAAATATTCAATAAATTACGAAAAATATTCAATTTCTGTCTACAATCCTCTCCTATTCTCCCGGTCACACCTGCTTGACACAATTCCACTCTTTGATCTTCTACTAACCTATATTTGGGCTCAATTTCCCATATTCTGGGGTCTAAAAAACCAGCCCTATGTAGGATAGCCCCTCTTTTTCTTGTCCAAGCCCAAATTCTGACAGCAAAGAGGAAGAAGGCACCCCTAACAAGCCAAAACTAAAGTTTGAAAACCAGTTGAAAATACAGTTGGATTGGAAATTTTGAGCTTATTCTATGCAGGCCTTAAATGTTTGTTAGGGAATTTGCCTTAAAGGGGTAACTCACTATGAATAAGGAAGTTCAGAGTCTATGTACAGAAACCAATTTGACAATAAATTTTATATTAAAAATAAAAATAAAAAATAAGTAAAAAAAAGAAAGTTCAAGACTCAATTGACATTTTAGGAAAATTATTTAGGTATATGCTAAACAAACAAGAATTTGGGAGATGCAGATAAAAGGCCAGGTATGAGGTATATAGTATGTAAATAAATCAAGAGTATGTCACTTTGTATAAATACATGTATAAAGAAGTTGTGGTATACACGTATACATGCACACATATACACACAAATATAAAAGAATATTATTCAGCCATAAAATAGGAGGAAATCCTACCATTTGCAACAATAAGGATGGATACTGAAGGCATATATGCTAAGTGAAATAAGTCAGACAGAGAAGACAAACACTGTATGATCTTGCTTATATGTGGTATCACACACACACACACACACACACACACACACACACACACACACAAAATACCTCATAGAAAAAGAGATCAGACTTGTGGTTACCAGATGTGGGGAGTAGGGGTAACAGGGATTGGAGGAAAGTGGTCAAAAGGTACATATGTCCAGTTATAAGATAAATAAATACTAGGGATGTAATGTGCAATGTGATGAATATAGTTAACACTGTTGTATGATACATAGTAAAGTTGTTGATAGAGTAAATTGTAAGCATTACCATCACAAGGAGAAATTTCTTTCTCTTCTTTTCTTTCTTTTTTTTTCAAATTTGTATTTATACAATAAGATGGACGTTAGCTGAACCTTATGTGGTAATCAATTTTACAATATATGTAAATTGAACCATCGTCCTGTATGCCTTAAATTTATAGAGTGATGTATGTTAATTATTTCTTGAAAATACACCTTGTTCTAAAAAGAAAACTATTAATTTGAATATGAACTGGAAAAATTCAAGTTATTTAAGAAACTGAAAAAAACAGGAATAATCCAAGTTAGGTTAGGTCAATGCACTTCTCTGATAGAAAATATTAAATAACCGGGATGAATTATAATTGAATATTCCCACTGCATAACTAATTTTTATATGAGATGAAAAATCCAAAAGGAGGGTATTGATTATAAAGATAAAATGTAATAACTGTTATCTTTACCTACAAAACACTTCCAAAGCACAGTAAATCTGAAAGAAAATATAGTTCACTTGAAATAATATACTGTTATATTACTATCTTCTCAAATTAGCTTTTAACACTTTAATATTACAGCTATAACAAAGTTACACTAATGAAAGGGAGAATTTAATCATTGATGCAGATAATTCTTAGGACCTACCACTTAACCTAATAAGAGGACTAATTATAATTTATTCAAATGAGCCATACACTGTGATCAAACTCAAGAGACTGCCATTCTACATTTTATGGTATAGATAAGGTTATAGTTAAGACTAGTCCATAGAACAAAATCCTGGGCAAATATCTAATAAGGCAATTCTTTTGTGCTAATCAGCACATTTGTGGAATGCTACTACTATGAGTGAGATTAAAAGAGTTTTATATCTAAACGTGCTTTAAACAATTAATTAATTTAGAGAGAAGACCATGATAAATTTACCTCCTTATTGACCTAGTTTATTGAGCTTTTTAAACTTTAGGGAAAAAAAAACAGTTATATTTTTAATATGTTTGTGTTAGACACTACCATGAATTATTTAAAAGAGAAGTCTCCCCTTTTGCCTGGACCTCACAGAAGTTTGCCTAAAGAAGGGGATCATTCCCTTCTATGTCAGTCAATTTAGAATGTTTGGAAACTTCATTAATCATTTCTTGGAGGGTACTTATAGGACACAAATGTCTCAATTACAAATAGGGTCATACGAAAGTTAATGAGTCCTTTAAATAACTCACTGGTTCCTTGTTCTATTTATTTTTGCTAAGATGTCAGGGCAGAGATCACTTTTCTGTGACATTGGGAAATGAAAGATAATTGTCATCTGTAGGTTTCACACTATTTTTGAATTGTTATTAAGTGTTACATTTTATTTTAGGTCTATATTACAGAATTCTACTCATAGAAAATAATTCTAGCTTTGTGACTTCAGAAGAATAGAACAGAGATCAATTTCATAATTATAATATGTAAGAATAAAAATGAACAAATATAAACCTGTTAAAAAAATTAATCCAACTTTTTTTTTCAGCCTGAGACCAGAAAGTAGTATGTCTCTTTATAATTTACATTAAATGTGGTAATAGTGGTGTTTAGTTGAGAAAGGTCAGGTTAGATAGCAATAAAATATGTATACACACCCCCCCCCACACACACACATACATACATATCAGAGGCCTAATAAGTACTCTTATAAGTACACTAGGGCTCCCCATAACTTCCCAAGGCCATTATCCTTTGCAGAGCAACTCAGTGATCCAGGCTGCTTCAATCATGTGACTCTCATGTCAACACAAATTTTTGTTATTACCACATTAGGGAAAGAAAGAGATCAGAAAGTATCCTAGCTTGAAAAATACACTTGTCACTTCTATTCACCTTTCATTGATAAAGACTAGTTTTTGGATTAACCTAACCTCTGGAGCAAGAAAATATAGAAAAATGCAGTGTGTGAGGAGTATTATTCAAGGACTGTCTCTGTCAGCCAGTATCAATTTGTTCCCACTAATCTAGAAAGAAACACACTCAACTGCTTTCCAAGTGAGATAACTCACAGTTCCAATCCAGTCTCTGCTTTCAACTTACCCAGACCTCTGGCTGAAATGTGAGAGTCTCTCTCTATCAGGTTCAGATGTCACTGCTTTTGACTGAAACTTATAAACTAAAAAAGAACACTTAAGGGAGCCTCTTCACACATGCACATACACATACATGAACACTTAATGATAAATGATAATAAATAATAATAATGATAGGGGTAGAACAGAAACAGAATAGACACCATTAAGAAAGGACAAGACACACAGCAGTCACTAGTCCATAGATACTTGCATCCTGTCAGCTGGCATTGTTAGGGGTGCTAAACTGGGGCTGGGGATTGAGGAATGTTCCTCCATGGGGTTTAGATTCTTTCTGGGAGCCTCCAGAGAGTCAATTGTTCTATCTCCTAGCTTCATCTTTAAAATGCTTTTTCCTTTCCCCTTATACTTGTTCCCATCAGAGGTGGGTTGGGGGAATATTCTGTGGTTTTGAGTCTGAGGCGCTTTCCCAGCTGTCTTCCTGTTTATAAAAAGTTTGGGAACTTAGAGACATTTCAAAGGTCTTTTTTTTTTTTTTGGACCAAATTCGTAATTTCTTTACCAAGAGAACTTATACATACCCAGTAGATTTTAATTCCAATCTTCTCCATGTACCTAGAACAAATCAGCTCTTTTCTATCTTGTACATTTCTACTCTTGCATTCCATTATTCACTCTCTGTATATGATGGGGCTACACATAAGCTATTTGAATATCGGAGCAAAGCCACACTCTTAATCTGTTCTTTGTCTTGAGTCGTTTTACCAAATTATTGAGTGCCATATTCTTAACTTATTCTTTGTTTCGAGGCAATTTAATCAGTTGGACATATGTTACCAGACATGTATCTATAAAGACGTTTGCACTCATCACTTATTAGGGTCATGAAGTAATTATTTTACCAGTACTGAAGGGCTCTTGATACCTCTTTCACTTCTGCTGGCAAAGTATCCAGTTCTAGTCTGAGCCCTTTTTTTTTTTTTCTTTCTTACTATGCCTTGGCAAATAGAGTTAATAGCAAATCATACACATTATATTAGCATCCTGCTTTCAAAACAGAGTCACAAATTTGTTAGGTACATGATCTACTGCTCACATTATCCCAATGTTTTGCTATTGCATGGAATGAATTTCCATCTTTCAAAATCATCTATCAGCTCTCCCACTGTTCACCCATCACTGAGTCACTGGGTTGATAATTAGGTTTTCTTAGATAGTAATTCGCTTTTGGTACCAATTTCTACAATAGCCAACATAGGCTAAATTAGATAGAAATGAACAATCCCTACATCTCAGTGTTCAACACAACAATGGCTTATTTATTATTTATTCTGAATCCAATGCATATTTGAGCAATTCTTTGGGTACCACTCTCCTTGCAGCAAGTCAGTAATACACACTGTTCTTATGTTTTGGGTCCACAATACAAGGCCTACAAGATACTCAACAGAGGAAGAGAGAGACTGGAGAATGATGCCTAAAATTCTCACAGTTTTAGCCCAGAAATGAGATGCATGATATGTCTTCTCACATATTATTCTCCACAAGAGTCCCATGGTTTAAAATAAGTATAAGAGTATATATGAATGTAGCAGAGAAAATGGAATCTTGGCAAGTTCGTGCTCAGTCACAGGAAAGGAAACTACCCTTACCCCTCACCCTATTTCCGCTAAGTCTTTGTAGAAATAACATTGTATTTACCTATTTTAAAAGAAAAGTTTCTGTAGCTAACCCTTACCTGAAAAGGAAAAAGAAACAACAACAAAAAAACAACAGGCCATATATTCTAATGGTTAAGAGTGTTAGTTCTTTTGTTTGTTTTTTAGATGATCCTGACTTATTAGCTCTGTGATATTAGGCCCAGAAAGATTAAATGAGAAAATTATTATAAAATACCAGATGCACTTCATGCATCTATGACATATTTGATGTTATCAGCTTTAATTGGAAAACACATTCTATTGGAAGTTTTTCCACTTCCATACAAACAATAAAGTTATTTAATCCACAAGTTTCTGCTAATATTGAGAAATGATATCAGTGTGGGGCACCTGGGTGGCTCAGTTGGTTAAGCATCCGACTTCGGCTCAGGTCATGGTCTTGCGGTTTATGGGTTTGAGCCCTGCATGGGGTTCGGTGCTGACAGCTCAGAGCCTGGAGCCTCTTCAGATTCTGTGTCTCCTTCTCTCTCTACCCCTCCCCGACTTGTGCTCTTTGTCTCTCTCTCAAAAAATGAATAAACATTTAAAAAAAAGAAAGAAATCGTATTAGTGGAACTTGCCAGAGATATCTAATTCTTTCGCCGCTAGAAAAAACCAAAGCCAAGTTTTGGCTTGAAAACTCCAAACTTAACCAGCTTTCCTAGAATTGATTTTACATGGTCTGAAAATTAGAACACGTGATGTGACACTATTCTAAGTAAACTAATAAATTGGAGAAGGTTGGTCTGAGAAGCGACAGGGTTAGGAGAAGGACAAGGTAAATTTAATGACCAAAAATATTTAATTTTGTCTTGGACAAAGCCTAAGGGCCGTTAATTAAACGACACACTTGCCTCCATCATTTTATTTTAATACCTGCAATATTATTCTGCTTGATCTCTTTTCATTGGAAACTGTTGACCAAATGATACGGCGACAGAGAATTCTGCTCTAATCAGAGAAAATGAGTTTCGACTTTGAATCTGATCTGAGTCTGGCTCTTTTATAGCTGTCTTGACTTCTAAAGAAACAGATCTCTTTAAAAACAGAACCTGCTAGAATGTAGACACGTCTGACATATTAAAACCCTACGTTTGTTTGATCTTACCAAACAATTTGAATGTGTATCAACAGAAAAAAAGCTCACATCTGCCGCCACAGGCATGTTTACAATCATTTTAATGATACCATTAGATGTTGCTCTTCAGGGCTTGCTATTTCTGGCTGTTATATAAAAACCATGTGAGATAAGTTTACCACCTGTGCACAGTGGAAATAACCTCATTACAGGAATCATGGTAAATACAGATAGAGGCTAGAACTCAATTCGTTTCCTAGGGTAAACTATGACCTTAAAACAAAGGATTTTCTTAGGCTGGAGTATACCTTTCCTTGAAACCAAAACAACAACAACCACCACCACACCGCACCAAAAAGTGAAGCAACAACAACAACAAAAAGAACAGTGAACAGACTTTTCCTGATCGCAAAACATTTGAATTTCAGCGTCTCTGGTGAACAGGTGGGTTTTTAGCTCATGTAAGAAACCTGAGCTTAAAACACTTTTCTAAAACATTTACCTGGTTCTTAAGCTGTCTTGGATTTAGATGTTTTCAGGGAAGTTGATAGTTAAGTAACCGTAACATTACTGCTTCTATACCTCTCTTTAAAAAGGGATGAAAACTGTAGTGTGCCTTTTGAAGATGAAAAGAATTAAAGGATAATTCCTCCTGAATCTGTATTGTTTCCAAGCACGTTCTCCTTCATGTTTTTAGGCCAAAGATTATTTGAGCGTACTGATGATTGTGCTGAAAACCATCAATGAATGGATTCTAGAAGGTTTTTGGTTTAATTTTCACTTTCTTAACTGCATACACCTACCTGTATCTCTGACCTGTATTTTTATATAACAAATTGAAATGCAAAATAAAACTGAATATGCTTTCATTTCTTTTCTATGGGCTGAAACTATACTGAGCCCTAGGAATGGAAGCACACATAATAAAACATAAATAAGTTTCTAGTAGCTAGGAGGTTATCAGAGGGAGACAGTATCTGAGGCACATTTAGTTTCTGATAAGAGGCCCGGTACTTTTCCTAAGGTTTCACTGTATGAGCCTCACAAAACTTCCTGATTTCTTAACTTTTCCCAAGGTTTACATAGAGACAAAGCTTCATTAAATACGATTAAGAAAATAAAAGTGTGAAAGCTAATTGACATACTTCCGTACTGTTATGATCACAGGTAGCAACCTAGGGTACCAAAATCAAAATTGCTCTTTATAATTACAAAGGAATGAATGACAAGGAACACTTTACAAAAAGGAGATACTAGGAGGAGAAAGAGGGAAGGCAAAGGGCTCCACGTCTATGTTTCATGACGTGGGGATTGGACAGATTGGTGATGAAGTTCTCTGCAAAGAAAGCTACTTTCTGTCTGTCAGACTCCAAATCAAGTGAAGAAAAACAAATACATTGTAGAAGTTTTCCTGATTAGATAAAATGGGATCAAAGCTTATTTTGGCTTTGACTTTCCAGTTATGTTGGAAGTGCTCTCCTAAGGTAGAAAATTGCTAAAGTGAATCTAATCTGTGTCTCTCCCCACGTGTCAATGTGATGCAGTCTCCCATCTCTCTATCCACTGTTTACAGAAGGAAGGCCTATTTTGCTAGTCTGAAGTATGTAATGATGCGCCCTGAGAGTGCATTTGGCTTTCCTGTCTATGCAGCTTTTATGGTTTCATTTCCCCCTTTTGATTTTCAAGTATGTAATTGTGTAACTCAACGGTGCACACCTGGCTTCTGAGTAGTCTAGCCTGGGCTGGTACGAAAACAATTCACAAATCTCTAAAGTCTTGGCAACATTAATATGTCAAATTTAATAAAACCGTACAGAGATCCTAAACATACCTGCTGAATACAGATTGGAGATACCCTTCCTTTGTACAGTCTAAGAGCCATTGTTGAGCGAAGTAATTCTACTTAGAAACTTTAAAGTAGTCATCATGATAAAGAAAAAAACTGTGTACTTGAATGAAACTGTACTTCACCTATTTTTCTGTTGCCATATGCCAACAGCAATATTTTTAAAAAATATTAATACACTTGTATGGGATCAAGATGAAGTGTTTATGCTTTAAACAGAACTGATATAATCGTAGGCATATCAAGCCTTTTAAACCAAAAGAGAGAGATGGAAAGAGACAAAGAGAGAAAATATTTAAAATACATTCAAGGACACTCAATAATTCCTATCATTGGACATTGCCTATGCAAGGTGAAATTAAAAAGATACAGGTGATTTCCTTATCCTTTGTTCATCCTATTCTGTATGTCCATATATTAAACTCAGGTTATCATGATTTTTTTTTGTACCAAAGTAACAGCCACAAATATTAGCTGCATAAATTAAAATATAAAATAAATATAATGACATGCACTATAGTATTTCTGAGACACTTTACAAGGCAAGAGCAGCCACTGATTGTCTTGAAGTAATACTGAGACTTGTACAGCTCCTTGGAAGGAGTCCCAAAGCCATTGTGGTAGGAACCCTCCTACACATCAGATGCTACAGGGCATTTTTATTGATACTTTTCATATATGGAGCTACCTGGAAAAAAAAAGGCTGGTGGTATTCAAGAATTATTATCATTGTAGCAGCGGCGAACCAATTCCTAGTTCAATTTCAGCGATGTTTTATGGTATTAACTCCTTTACTACTAGAAGTAAAAAATGATCCCTCTGGTCACAAATATAGTTTGTAAGAATGTGATCCAGTTTTCCTGTTGTTTTCTCTCTCTTCTCCCCAAGGAGCTACGTGACTCAGCATATTGAGCAATTAAGGTAACAGTTAAGAAGACATTCAAATGCAGAGCCCTTGAGCCATCAGCAAGGCTTCTAAGCCACCAGTGAGGGCCAATACTTCTCTTCAACAGAAAGACAGAATTGGGTTGATGCCTGAGCCTCTAAAAGTAGTATTGCTTGTCGGGGATGAAGAAAAGCCAGAAACCAAAGTTTCCTGACTTTTAGACACTCTTGTTAAGATATGGCGAAACTTTTTCTCAAGCTTGAACCTCTTCAGGACGTAGACCTTGTGCTAGCAGAGGCTGAACTGCTGGAGGATGAGTGAGTAATTAATACTCAGAACATTGGCTTGTGTTGAGTTACTCTTTGGAGCCAGGCACTCTCCACCTGTGGCTTGCAATCAGGCCTGAGAGTTCACCCTCATAACCTGGAGCCTGATAGGATTAGAAAAGCCAACTTCCGTATTCCTACTTGAAGTTAGTGTAAGTGCCAGCATGCACACATCGACCTTATTAGAAGATGCAGTAAGGAGGTCTCCCACACTCTTCCCGGTACCTTTTGTCAAGGGGACAAACCCTCTAGTAAAAAGCCAATTGCAATTTATCCCTCCTCTACTGTAGTTTAAGGATTATGTTTAAGCACTTAATTTTGGCCATAGCTACAGAAGCATGGAATTGATTAAAAGCAAATAGATGAGAACTAAAATCTGAGGGAAATGTGGCACTAATAAAATAATAGATCTGGCTTGGAAACATCTGTAGAAATCTCTGGGCCTCCAAACTATTATCAATGGGAAGGAACATGCTAACACAGTGGCTCCTCGAGAAGGAACAGCTTCCCCAGCATTCAATTCAGATGTGGATGGAAAGGAAGACAAAAAGCAAAGTTCCTCTCTAAGTAACAGAAGTAAAGATTTTGGAAGAGAAATGAGGACAGAGTGATTGGCTAATCAAGAAACTTACTTCACTTGCAGGATAGGATTTCCTGCCTTTACTACCCAACTAGGTAAGATACATGACCTCAATAGCAATTGATGTGTGTTTCCAGTTGTTTGCATTTAATAATTTTTTAAAGTAATCTCTATGCCCAACATGGGGCTCGAACTTACAACCTCGAGATCAGAGTCGCATGTGCTACTGACTGAGCCAGCCCTGCACACTCCAATTGTTCACATTTAACATGAAAAATTAAGTGATAACCTTTCTTCTCCATGATTGTCTGTTAGCTGTGTTAAAGACAAAGGCCTTCTGTTTTAACTCAGAATCTCTCAATCATGAGTAGTCACATCTAACCTGTCAGAAAGTAATGCCTATCACCTAGGTATTGTAGAAAAGGAGCCATTTGCAATAAATGGATGAGGCTTTGGGAAGATTTCCCTCATGAGAGAGGTGAATATCTTCCATGTAAAATGGGCATGGGTGTTGACTAGCCAATGGTGGAATCTTACCAATGTGGTATCTACCTTCTTGGCAAATTTTTAGGCGCACAATACCATACTCACTTTAGGCACTGTGTTGTCCAGCAGATTTCTAGAATTTATTCATGTAGCACTTTGTTTATCATTTGCTAATTTTCAATGAGTAGTTCAGGTACAACTGGGATCCTATTTCTGTGATATAATTCATAGGAACCCAGCTTTCTACAGAATTCTAGAAGTTGACTTCATGAATGTGTTACATCAACATTAATTTGTCTTTTGCATCAGTTCTAACAAAGGGCTCACTATCAGTACAAAAGCTGATGGGTGACTGAAACAACAAATTAAAAAAATTAAAAACCAAAACATATACCTTCAGTACCTAGATAAACAACATTCATATATAATAAAAGAAGACATATGTAATCAGAATTTGCAGTAATTAGTAGACTAAACTGAAGATAGATCTCTCAGTGAAAACAAATGAAAGCTATATAAAATGTCACATGTAACTTTTTACATGCTTTTTAGTGAAGATAAGAAATGTAAAAATCTATAGATTCTCAAAAAAAAAAAAAACAACAATAAAAGTGGAGCACTAGGAATTAGGTGTGCTTAAAAGCCATTTTTAACCCTACAATGATGCATACACCAAACCCAGGGGGATTTGTAAGTATCTACTCTGATAGCTGTTCATGGTACACAAGATATAAGACAAAGCCCTGGGTACACTTAAATTAGAGGATATGGTGGGAGATTGCTCTATAAACCTAGGTTCCCAAAGGATTGTACCTGCAATAAACCAACAGCAGAAGGGACGGTAAATAAACTTCCTTATGTCACTGGTATTATGTATAAGGGGGCAAACCATCCTTTGAGAAATCATAACTATAATCCAATCTTCATGTAGATTTTCTCCTCACCTTTACACAAGTTGTGTGGTGTGGCCCTCTAAGCAAGTGACAGAAGTAAATGCCAAATCTACACTATAGAAACTTAACTTCAATTCAGAACTCTTATACCCAGATAAAAACCAAGGGGAGAAACGTACCACAAGTGAAAACTAGCACAAGTTCACTTGCAGAGGTATGGTGTATTAGATGTTTAAGACCGTAATTTAAATAAACACATTTTATATATTTCAGAAAATAAAAATAAGTTTGAAAATTTGAGTGAGGATCAAGAGACTTTATAATGTCTGTGGAGATTAAAAAAAAAGAATCTAATCAGAGTTTCAGAGGTGAAAAAAGTCAAGTGAAAAATTCAGTGCATCCAGGTGGAAGGAAAAACTGGAAATAACACTGAAGAAAATATCCATGAGGCAATCACAGAGAGGAGTTAAAATATCAAATACTTGTATGAGACACAGAAGATGACTTGAATAAGCGTGATATACATCTTATTGAAATTCCAGAGTAAAAAGAAAAATAGGTAAGAGGCAATATTTGAAAAAAAATTAATGTAATTATGAATTTTTAGATGTAATTACAAAGTTATAAGTATAAATTTATAAAAATAAATGAAATACTTCAAACATCTTATTCTGGGAGAGTAAGAAATTAGGAACAGGGCAAATGAAAAAAAAGTTCTGAGCAAAATATAGCAATATAATGTATGGTGGTACTAGAATAATTATAATTATGTAAAATAGTAAAGAACCTCAGGGACAAAAAAAAGTTCAGAAATGGCAAGAAAGAAAAGATAGACCCTTTGTAAAGGAATGGTAATAGACTGGCATCTCAAAAGCAACAATGGAAGTTAGAGGCACTGTAATAATGTTTTCAATATATTGAAAGAAAATAACTTCCGTTATTTTCTTCCGTACCTTATAATTCCATACCTAGAACTACTTTCTTATAAGAAGCAAGTGATAAGAAATTGTTTTCAGGAGAACAAAACATGAAGAAATTCACCTACCAACTGACTGTCACTAAACAAACACCCAAAGGCTAAAACATATGTAGCTGGAAAACATTTCTGGTTCAAGATTTGACATGTAAGAAGAAATCATAAGAAAAACAATAAGTTTTATTTCTCTCTTTTCTTTCTGCATGTTCTTTATTTTATTTTCTTGCCTTAGGGAAATAATCTGGGACCCATAATTTATTCCTCTATTTCCTTATTAAAGCATTATGTACCTCATCAGGTGTGAAAT
Source organism: Panthera uncia (assembly GCF_023721935.1). Taxonomy (NCBI): domain Eukaryota; kingdom Metazoa; phylum Chordata; class Mammalia; order Carnivora; family Felidae; genus Panthera; species Panthera uncia. Next base: position 84,837,014 of record NC_064816.1, read on the forward strand.
AAAGATAAATTCTTAGCAGGATAACTAGTAGTTAATAAAAAAGTAGCATGTGCAAATTTTTTGATCATGCCTTTGTTGATGATTTTGATGATGTCTTTATATCATTGTCCAACATAAGGTAACAAAAGGTATGGGATTTCTTGTTCTGTGTTCAGTTAGTTATATAAATGACAATATGACATATATATTCTTTTGCAAAAAAAAAACCCACAAAATATGATGGTTATCATTTGAGATTTCAAAATCTTGATGATTTACATCTCTAAGTTTGTAAAGAAAACTTTTAAAGGCATACTAAACACCATGCCAGAAATTCAAAATTACAGAAAGCCACAGCATTTCTATATGCTTTTAAATCCAAGTAATAATCTAACTTTATCTTGTTACTTCAATTGTCTGTTCTAATTAAATGTGTTGTATAAAGAAAAGTTAAGTGTGTGAAAAGTATTAATCAGCTGCTCAATAAGCATTTATTGAGCGTTTATCTCGCATTGAAACTTCTAGCATTTTTCTGAAATAACTCTAACTTTGCCAAAGTACTCTCCATGAATGTCTTCCCTTTTTTTTTTAATTTATTTTTATTTTTTATGTACCGTGGGCACAGGGTGCCTCTAACACACAATGTAACATTGCAGAGAGGAGTGAGACAACACCCTCCAGGTGAGTAGCTTTGAGAAAGGCCTTATGGAGTTTCATTTCCTTATATGGAAATCTACATATTGGAATGATATGCCATTTCTGGTAGAGTGGCACCCAGCCCATACGATTTTGTGGTAATAAAGTGAGATAAATTAGGCAAAGCTTATGAAACTGGCATGACATATGGTAAACAAAAAGACTGCTTCCTCTTTGCATGTTCATGCCAGGCACTGTGCTAGGTGATTCACGTCTCATTCAATTTACGTTTTCAAATGACTAGGGCAGTTTTTTGGGAAGCAAAAATGAGCAAACTAACCAAACAACCAAAAGACATGTTGACTGAGAATTCATTTTCAGTTCCTGTCTCCCAACTTTCAAACATGTTTAATCAAGTTACTTCCTCACTTTCCTATCCAACTGGTCTTTTAAGACTGTAAAGTTGACTTTCATCCCATCCCTCCTATTGAAAGTAACAGTAGCTACCATTTATTATGTGCCTGCAATTTCCCAGAACCTATAACAAGAGCTTTATGCTATTGCGTTTAACATAAATAAATCTGATACCTTTTTACCACTTTTTGTCCTGATTAAAATCCCTGTGGCATATGACATTTCTGACGATTCACCTCTTAGAAAAGTGTTTTCTCTAGATTTCAGAGGTTTCACACATTTCAACCACATTGCCCTCCTTTCTCAATTCCTCATTGAATCCTTTAAAATCACAGTTGCATGGCAGTCCAATGAACTCTTTTTTTACCTGCATCCTCTAAATTCTGTCATCCTATGTCTACCATATTGCACAAATCCAGAACAATGGCACCTTTCTCATCAGACCCTGTTGTGTTACTTCCTTGGCATTTTACAACTGCCCGAATGTTTTTAAATCAAAACTTGAGGGGGGTATAAATTTGATATTATTAATATTTAACTTAGCATTCACTTTTAATTCATGATAGAAGATTGTTCTCTTCCCTGAAACTCATTTACTTATCCTTGGATAGAAAACATCTATTGTTGGGGCACCTGGGGGGCTCAGTGGGTTGAGTTGGACTTAGGCCTAGGTCATGATCTCTTGGTTTGTGAGTTCAAGCCCTACATCCGGGTTCACTGCTGGAGCTCGCTTGGGATCCTCTGGTCCCTCTCTCTCTGCCCCCACCCCACTCACTCTCTTTCAAAAACAAAATAACATTTAAAAAAACCTATTATTTAAATTCTTCTTGAATTAAAAGAAAAAAAAATCTATTTGTGTATACGTATTTGAGTTCACTGTTCCCAAATGAGAAGGAAATGTGTTTTCTGAATCACGGACATTCTTAGACCAAGTAAGTTAGATGAGAAAAACTACACAATGGAATACAATTGGTGGAAACAGGTATCTTTGAAACAAATTAATTTAGATAGAAACCACTAAAGTTATGTAAGAATTTTACCTCTCAAAGAATCATGAACTGGATCCTGAGGTTCTTTGGTTATGAGATATAAAATAGGATGAGTTGTAATATCATGTAAGAAATATATTATACTTTTCTCTCAATTTTTCTTTCTTTTTTTATGTTTGGAAAGAATTATACAGATTGAATTAGGGAGTAACATAGTTATATAATAATTGATTTTAAAGACAATTTTCCCACTGGGAAAGCCAAAACAAATGAATACTATGAGCCTGTTAAATATTTCTTTAGTCTTTCACAAGAATCAATAACAAAAATAATGTTATCTTTTTATAATTGTTCACTTTTTAAAGAAAACACAAATTCATATGAATCATTATATTTTTACACTAATAAACATGCATATTATACGCTATATACACATAACTATACACACCATATTTATTCTTTTACAAGTAGTGATTGTGGTTATTCATCACAGGGCATTTTCTTTTATAATTTTCAAGATAAAAGGCATTCTTTTAATGTCAACCAGTGCCTATATGCTTATGTATTATACAATTAAGCAAACAACCTGGATTTAATTCCCAGCCCAGATTGCACACTCCCCAGGCTACTTTGTTCAACACCTGTAAAGAAGAAAATTACTAATGCTACATGAAAGCACCTATTTTAGTTTTAAGGAGGGGTGCTAGTTTCCAATAAAGGAATAAAGTGTTATTTTGCTTTGTTTTCTGTTGGAAATGTAGTAGTTGTGGCATTTACGCAGGAGATATAAAGCCACCCTACAAAAGGTTCCCTTCCCAGTGGATCCATTGCCCTGTGCACTAGCACATGTTTTTCTCATAAAGAAAAGAAAAATGCAGGTATTAGAGTTTCTAATTATATGTTTCTACAAACTGAATTAACACGGAAGTGGCAAATTGCTTGGGGGAGCATTTAACCCTGTGCCTTTAAAGCATTCAAAAGTATTTGTTTCTTCACACTTGGTCTCTTAAAAGCTATTTGATTATTTTCCCAGGATACCTGCATATAAAAAAAAATTAGTTTTATATTGACACAGTGGCAACTATTAGATAGAATTTCTTCCAGCTTTTCTTGAGGGGGTGGAAATTTTCACTGCCCCTAAATCTTAAGATTTAAAATAGAACGATACGGACTTGCAGTAAGTAGGTGTATTAAAAAATGTTTCTATGCATGTGCATTTGTGTGTCTGAGTGTAGGTGTGTATTTAAAAAAGAAGCTAGCCAATTCTCAGAATCATCAACAGAGTTGTAGAAACAGCCTTCTTCCTTATGTGATACTTGATCTCTCGAATAGGAGAGAGAAATGGTAGCAGCCTACTTGGGAGTTTTTTTTCATAATATTATAAGATGATTGGGGTTATGCACTTCTATTTTAACAACTCAACATATTTAAGGGACAAAGGAGAAGCACTGTTACTGGAGCATAAACTTGCATGGGATGTAATCAGACATTTTATTGTCAGAAATAATTTATTGTGCAGGATGTAGAAGGCTAGCTACTTCTCCCTTGCTCCCTAATTACTATGACTCATTGACTCTGTGTTCTGTTACTTCCATTATGGTATTTCCAAAGTATCAGCCAAATCAGTCTTTTACATTAAACCCATTGGAAAAGTAAACTATTAACATAACAGTACATATTTCTTCAAACATCAACATGTGTATGATGATATATTCTTGATTGCGCTGTCATAACAAAACAAGTAGGAAAAGTCAATGGGCTAAATTTATTAAACTTTTTTTTTTTATTTTAAGGGGTATGTAAAAAAAATTCCATTGAAAAATCCTAAGTTTTTTTTTTGTATAGATGTTGAGATTTTTTTTTTTTTTACCTTCTCTCATGCAAACAAGAAAGAGCTGGATTAAGAAAGACACTATTTTAGATTCATGTTTGTTTTCTTCTTTCTCTCAACAAAAGGTCATGGACCACCTGTAGGCTGGATCTTGATGGATTCCATAAAACTTGTAAAATTGAATCCTAGTAATATAATAGATTCTATAAAATAGACACCTTGTATCTTGCTCTCCATTTCTCCATTCTCTTCAGGTTCTTCCTTAATTCAAATATGTACTTATTTTAAAATGCATGATTTCTATAAAGTTCTACAAATTTCTCACCTTCTTTCTTAAGATACCCATTGTGACTTTTCTTACTGAGCTAGGCAAACTGTGAACTCTTAGATACTATTTATGATCACTCAAAACATATGCCTCAATAAGGCTACAAAGCAATGACCTGAAAAGCCTATTGATGAAAAGGCTGGTGGAGAGGCAGTACTAACCACATACATGGATCATGGAAGAGGCTATGGGAAGTCACAAGTTTTCAAGGAGCAAGGATCAAGCAGGGTCAGATTGCTTACAGCCAATTGCACAACCACATTCTTCGCCATTCATTCCCAGTTGAATCTGTAATTATGACCTACACAATCAGTGACAAAGCACTAAAGAGTGCAACTGTATTGTTCCATGGTGAGTGCTTAGCAAAAAAGCTGGAATTTGATACTTAGTCACAGTTTGCAAACAATGTGGTTGAACCACCTGAGGGGTCACATTTTTACATTCTGAGGCAATTTATTAGTAATGGTACCTGTCAGTCAGAAATCCCCCCAAAGCTCTTTCATTACTAGACATGACTTTGATATAGAAATGGTTCAAAGTAAGAGGCAAATAAAACAAGAGCTAGATCATTTACAAAGAACCATCAGCATATTCCCTTTATCCTTTCCTGATGAGCAATCTTTGTAGTTGTGCTCTAAGTGATGTAAAGATTAGACTGGATGAGTTATTTTAAAAGCAAGCCTTTTTATTTGTCTGTGAGGGATTTTTAAAGTTCTTAAACTATGTCCATGACTTCTTCCATTTTAACTCAAAATATAAACAGAAGCAAACCCTATGATTGAGATACTTAATGCAATGATACTTCCCCAGGCTATAGTACTCCAAATAGAAATGATTAAAAGTTTAGGAAGCTTGTCTAAATTTAAAAAAAGTGTTCTGCCTAAAGATGTTACACAGGTTTCTCCCAACACACACACACACACACACACACACACACACACACACACACTCATGTGCACATGCATATGTAATTGCACGGATATTTCCAGCACACAAAGCACACTTCCTTTTCTGATTATGAAGCACTTATCTCAAGACAAATATAAAGAATTAATTAAAAATTACTTTTCTAACGTCTGAAGGAAATATCACCTTTTACAAACAGATGAAATAATGTTAATAGTTCTCACTTATTTAATTTTCTATCCATGCTCCTGAAATCATTTCTATTTCTTTCTCACTACTGCTGACCTTCCATTTAGGAACTTACTGGTTATAACTACCACGTTTATGACATCACAGAACATATAACCATATGTGTAGAGTAATGTTGCTGTTGCCAGGTCTTCTCTAAATGAAATTTTTAAGAATGAAAGTCACATTCTCTAAAGATTTTACCTGGGCCGTTTTAAAAAATGAACAGAGAATTTAAGATAAGAAATAGAAAATACAGTAGAAAGCAAATTCATCAAATGAAATAGTGTATGTAAGGAAGAAAGATCTGAAAGCAACCTAGATTTTAAGGCATCTATTCCTTTGTTTTATATTAGTTATTTAAAAAAAAATTAAACATATGAAATCCTATGATGAGTAGGACAATATAGTGCAGTGAAAACAACTAACATTTAAAAATCATTGTTACATGCTAGGAAATATGATCCATGCTTTACATGTAATATTTTTATTCTCAAAACAGTCTTATGAAGTATTTTTATTACAATTTTAGCAGATAGGGATAATTAGACTCAAGTTCACACACACTGCTTCATTATAAACTCTTGATAGCTTTATCAATTGATACTTTATTGAGCCTCATAATGGTACTTAAGGCTTAATCCCTGCATTATTCACCAGTATAATTTATTTGACACCACTTTTGAAAGTAAGTTATGATATTTACTTGTTTTATGTTTTTAAAAATAGCATCAAGTATTCATCATTCTTGGAAATCTGATGGTATGCACATGCATATGTGCATTTAATTCTTATCTCCAACCCTGAACTCGCTTAACAATTTCTATCACCCATAAGCACTGATGTTTTAAAATAAAATAATCGGTTATGCAAATACCAGTGTAATAGTTGTTCCAAGCAAGAATCATCAGAGCATGCTAAGTCCTTGGCTAAAATATTGTTGTGAAATAGGATCTTTACATAGTCTGAAAATAACACTCCATAGATAGCTTGAAAACCATGTGCAAAAAAAAAAAAATGTAACTTTATAATGGAGAAATCACATTAACCAAGTTAATACTCATCTATCAACCGTGGTTACCAAGTGAAGTCCCAGAAATCACCTTAACCACATTATTAAACTTAACATCTTCAAAAAAAAAAAAAAAAAAGACCAAATGTCATTATTTGAGTCTGATACAATAGGAGTGTATATCACCTGTAGCATTCTTCTCAAAACTGCTTACCCTGAATTTAATCATGACTAAACATTCAGCTAAATCTTAATTCTAGAACAAAATTAGCCTGCATACTTAAAAGAAAAAAAAAGGACAATATCATGAAAAACCAAAAAGGGGTGACATGGAGGGACTATTCTTCAACATTAAAGAAAATTAGAGGGAAATGTAAAATAATTGCATATGGGATACTTGACTGAAACCTGGATCAAAATAATCAAACAAATAAAGAACTACAAAGAATATTTTGAAGCACTTGGGGAGATTTGAATAAGGACTTACATTAGATAAGATTACTATTAAAGAATAATTTTCAGCAAGTTAAAAACATGACATGAATATAAAATAAATATATATCTCAAACATTTTATCTGGTTCATCAATTAATGAGTCATCAGTGAGCTGTTAAAGTTAGACCAAAGATTATATAAAGAGTTAGGTTTTTATAGGCAAATTAATAAGACATTATTAGGATCACATGCTGGGTTAGATACAAAACTAAGGCAATAAACGGTAGGTGTCATGGTTATTATTTCCAATAAATAGAAATCATTTGTATCTGTGCAGACAAAAATCTGTAAGTTAACCTATTCTATCTTATAAATCATAGGTATAATAAAATGGATCAGCTGATAGAAAATTTACCAATTTGTACTAAGTGTCCCAAAGGAAACATATAATTTAAATCTTTTGTCTATTAACAAGTTTCAGAATTTTCTGACATTGTGAAATCAAAATTAAAGTTCCTGCATATGATAAAAAATTGCTATTTAAGTAAGAGAATATCCTGCCTTTGAGAATATACATGCTGAGGTATTTTAGGATTGTGTTTCATAATGTTGAGAAAAATACCACTTGGCAATGGCAGAAAGCAAATGTGGCAAAAGGTTTCCTACTTGATAAATCTAGTTGATGTGCTATATAGGTGCTAATTTTGCTAATTTTCCAATCTCTCTGTAGCTTGGAGTTCTTAAACATAAATGTTTGCAGACACAAACAATGAAATACCTGGCTTGTTTGGGCATTTTCCTTATTTAAATTTTAAGATGGGATCAGTTTGCTTGTATATATGTCTTGGTTTTCTACTCATTGAAGGCAGTGCAATTTGGAGCATAGACTCTTAAATTCTCAAGTGAGAGGTTTTTTTGTTTGTTTTTAGCAGGTTTTAAACATCAAAATTGGTACTATAATCTGGGTATCATTAGACAATTTAAATATATACTGTGCTTACTTTTCTTACTGTATGATAGGAATATAGCATCGAAATTATCTAGCATATATTTAATACTCAATAAATGCTATTTCATTTTATTTTTTATATTTTACATTTTCTACCTTCATTAATTAGACCAGTAGTCTCCATTTGGTTAACTAAACTCCTAGGATTTCTTCAAAGCATAATGTGGGCCTAATTCCACAAACCCTCAGAAGTATATCCATGTAATCAAGACTTGCTTATACCGGTTTACAAAAAATGTTTGGCATCTTTTGTAATTGGTGGGGCATTTATGAGTTCTTTTTGTTGTTGGTTATCCTTTCCCAATCAGCATTTCTAAAAGGAGGTTATAGTCACATGCATTTACCCTGTAAATGCGAAGAGTTGAAGATAAAAAAAAATCTTTCAAACATGAAACTTTGGGTTAGCTCCATAGACAGGAGCTATCTCAATTAGACCAGTAACCTTCAGTGAGATACCAGATTGAAAAAATTACAGCAACTGAGATTCAGAAAAATGAAAATGTTCTCAAAGTTTTTTTTTTTTCCTTCTCTTTGAAAACGGACAAGTATAATTTAAAACAATATTTGGAGAAATGGCTTCAGAGTAAAGACCAACTTTCACAGGGGAACATGATGCAGAGGCTGTTCATCTATTTTTAATTTACATGGAGCCACAGATCTAATATAGCAGATTAATTAGAAGAAAGATTCTGTTCCAAGGAGAAATAAAATACAGTTCCTGGCTTGTTCATTAAGAATTCCAGCATACCTGTAATTTTTAAGGTGCAATCCTTTGAAAACCCTAGTTTGCTTGATTACTGTAACTAGCTAAAGTATTTTCAAATTTAGGCTCTGAGCTAAATTTCTTTTAAATTTGACTATATTATAAATAGATATTTAATTTTCATTCAGAGAAACTTCAGTGTGAATAAAAAGTATTTTTCCTATTTGTATTATGATTCAGCAGTGCTCTGCTTTATTGCAAATAAACAGTTCAAACCTATTTCAGATACTCTGGACTCATTTTAAGACTCACAATTCTCTATAAATTTATCATAAATATAGATAACTCTAATGCTATTTGGTCTAGAATTCTTAAGTTGATGAAAATCTTCTTTGGGGTTTTTAAATTGATGAATATTATTGAATAAAATGTTTACTCGCATAACAGAAGACAGGAATATTCACTTTAAAGTTCCTGAAAAAATTAAATGATACAGATGGGTTATAAATTTATTTCTTTACATAAAAAATCCTATGACTAAATTACTTTGACTAGTAAAAAGCACATTTTTTGGCTTTGAAAAAAAAAAAAATCCTATGACTAGTTTATATTTCCATTACAAAATGTTGTTTTATTTCAACTATATAAACTTACTCTCATAAAAGTTTCTGTTGAAATTTTTTAATTGTATAGTAATTTAACTTAATGGCCTGGAAAATATTTTTATTGTTTATATTTAAACAATTCCAACTATAATAACAAGTTGATAATTTAAAAGCATATTGTTTCAATTTTTATTGGATATTGTTATTAAGAATTAGTTATTCCCAGGCATCAACTTATATGTAAGGAATATAATAACCTAACCCAAATTATTCTATGGATTAAAACATTGTAGTAGTTTCTGAAATTTTCACTTGTAACTCCACTTTTTATTTTCTATGATTTAAAATACAAATGCATAATATAATTATAAATTTATTATTGGGCATACAATATATAAAATTAGAGTTGTTGCCAACAACATAATAGGAAAAAACAGAATCATACAGGAGCAGAGTTCTGTATGCTATTGAAACTAATCTGGTATCAATGAAAATTATACTGTTATAAATTTAAGACACTAATTGTAATTCTGACAGTTTGAAAAGAAATACAACTCTAGAGAGACTGAATTCAAACCCAGTCAGTCTAAACCTCAGTCTGTACTCTTAACCATGTTATGCTATCTCTCGTAAGAAGAGACTGGAATTATTCACTCATTCATTGAGAATATATGTGTGCTGACTAATTAAAACTATTTTCATAGATTCTGACATTATAATTCTGAATAAAATATTAAACCTGCCTTCAAGTAGATTATAGCAATCATTGTGACATTTTAATTCATTATAACATAATGCACAAAGTTGTAAAAAATAAAACACTTTCCATTAAGTCCAGCATGAAAAGAGCCATATCTGTGGTCTTGGTGCTATAAGAGTACTGTGGAAAGACTTGAAGTTATTTGCCCTGAAGATGAATTTGTCACTATGTGGCCTCTGACGTGTCCGTAACCATACCTCCTAGTTCTCTTCCTCCACAGCCACACTGATTTCTTTGCTGTTTCTTGAAAACACCAAGCACATTTCTGCTTTGAGGTCTTTGGTATTCTTTCAGCACAAACACAATCCCTGTACATAACCATGAGTTTCCTTACCTCATGTATGTCTGTTCACCAAAGACTGGTTCTTTAGCCACACTGTAAAAGAGAATTGAATTCCTCTCCAGAGGGGCACCTACGTGGCTCAGTCAGTTAAGCATATGACTCTTAATTTTGGCTCAGGTCATGGTCCCACAATTCTTGGGTTTGAGCTCCACATTGGGGTCTGCACTGATAGTGCAGAGCCTGCTTGGGATTCTCTCTCTCTCCTTCTTTCTCTGCCCTCCCCCTGCTTGTTTGTTCTCTGTCTCTGTCTCTCTCTCTCTCCCTCAAAATAAATAAATAAAATAAACTCACAAAAACTTTCTCCCCAGAGATGTCCTACTTCAATTTCTTTCTTATACCCTTATTTTTTATCATAACAGTTTAAATATTTATCTCTCTATCATCTCTCTATCTATCTATCTATCTATCTATGAATCATCTATCTGGGTTCAATACCTTTGTTTCCTCAAGTGACTATAAGCTCTGTGACAGCAAATATTTGTTTACTAGTGTATATTTAGGTCCTAGAAAAATATCAAGTTCATAGTTGGCCTTCACTAAATATTTTTGATTGATCTGGTCAATGGACCACAATCAATAATATATATATATATATATATATATATATATATATATATGTATTAGATATATATTTATATATTAAATATATATAAATATATAACATATATATAACATATATAACATATATATATAACATATATAACATATATATAAAATATATATATGTAAATATATAGATATTACATCTAAGAAATTAGCAAATTAACCTAGCAGTGCACTAATAATGTAGTTACAAGATTAAGACAGACTTAAATATTCAATCTGCTATTCTGCCTTTTTATAAAGCACATTTGTGTGTGTGTGTGTGTGTGTGTGTATGTGTGCGTGAGCATGCTCTTTTTACAGTTTAAAAGAAGAAAATGTTAACAACAAATCTATTCTCATTACAAATGTTAACTTACAAAATCATAGGATTCTTACAAATCTAACTTAAATAGCTTCTACTGAGCTCTAAAGTTACTACCCTTGACTATTAGTAGAGAGAAATTTAATCATTATACTTTTTTAGATAAATACATCCACTTTGATGTCCAGATTTCATATTCAAGCCTTTAGTTTCTTTCTTAATCTCCTCTGGAAGGCTACAACTTGAGTGTTTATACTGGTTACTCTCCATTTACAAATATTTTTAACATGATAAAATAAAATACTTGCTAGCCAACAAATAACCATATTTTATGTGCCTCTCCCCTGAGCACAAGTGAGGAGACTGACCCTGGAAGGATATGGAGACAAGCATTGCCAAAGGAGGGGGCTTTTAAAGTCAGGATTATACCTCTGGTAAAGAAGGAAACCATGTCAGAGGGATTCTGGGGCATTAAGTTATTCAACCAGTGCAAAGAATGTCATTCAATTTCTCTACTTTTTTTGAGGCAGTTGAACAGAAGCTAGAACAATTCTCCATGAGTTGTTTTTTGCCTGTATCACCATTTCAAAATAAAAAACAAAAAAACAAAAAACAAAGAATGGCTACAATTAAGAATTCTAATGATTTAAAACAAAGTCTATGTGATTAAAAATTTCATTCAGGGTGGCTAGGAACATAGAACATGATCTTTCATTCAAAAAAATGTCCTATGTAGTAAGATGCGCCAAAAAAAACCCCACAAAAAAACAAAACAAAACAAAACAACAACAACAAAACAACATGATAAAAAATGGCAAGTCAAAATAACTGCATCATTTTAATTTGATCTGCTGATGGGAATAAATGGTAGAAGGAGGAAGATAAGGCAGGGAAATGGACATGGACTCTTTCTTTCTGAACATATCTTTGACAAGAATACCAATAAAAGCCATCTAGTATAGAAATACCTTAGGCACCATAACATGCTACCAGGAGCTTTATGCTATTATAAATGTTACTTGTGAGCTATGGAGACAAAAAGTTAAAGTACATATTAAATTTCACCTTAACTATCTACCTCTCTCAATATACTGAGAAGCTGAATCGGTTACTCTGTCAACCTAAATAGAATATAAACCTAATAGGGAGGCTTCATCTTTGACAATTCTCTCATTTCATTGACATACAGCTTTCTTTGACATCATTGACATCATTCTTTCATTTATCTCCCATTTTTAAATAATTTTCTTACTCCAGAGGGCTAGAAGTATGACATAACATGTTCAGAAGAAGATATGCATATTTCAACTGCTTTCAGTTATTATGAGAATAATTAAAATATACTTAATTTTAGGCAAGCAAAAATAATTAATATTATGACATATATATTATCCAAACAACATAGTTAACTAAATAACATACTTTCCAAACAAGGAGACATTTGTATAAGAACTACTAAATTCCTATATAATGCTAAGAGAACAGACAGTACATTCTTCTAGGCAAACATGATTTTTTAAGAATAAAGACAGCTAAAATTTCATAGAACGAATAAACTTTAAAATCATTACAAATTCCATTTATCGTTATAAAGATATAAAAGTGATCAGTTTAGGCACATGTTTTTCAAATTATGTAGATTATAATTATTCAATCAGATTGATGTGAAAAATAAGAACTTCTAACCTTTTCTATGTAATCTGGCCCTGTATTTGATGATTTGTTAAAGAACTAGGGTTCATGGGAAGGATACATCAGAAACAGATTGGCTGGGAGGACCAGGTGTTGGAGGATGATGCAGGTTCAAGGTAGAAATCATTTGTCTCAAAAGCCTTTCATACTTTTTTCCATATCCATTCATACACAGAAGGGTAGGTCTGTGTGTGTGTGTGTGTGTGTGTGTGTGTGTGTGTGTTACTGTGTTCAAGTCAACATTTAGTTTTGGCATAGAAATAAACAACTACGTTGTATAATGTTTTTGAGATCGTTATGCTTGTAAAGCTTTAATTATTTACAATATGATTCACTATCCTTTTCCCTGAGTCAAATGATATAATGGAATTTAACATTAATAGCACTAGGCACAGCTACTTAGAGAAATAATTTCTCGTAACAATCTAGCTGCCCTAAATATTTTACACAAAGGGCAGCCCTAATTAGAGGACATTTTGGGAAATACATGTTTTTTAATGATCCAAGTTTGTGTTTAGAGGAAAACTAAGTGTATTTAAACTTGCCATTTCTGCCCATGACCACTTGAGGGGAAATCTAGTTTCCATAATTATGATTCACCGACACCTGAGTCATCAAATGATGTTTTATGTCCTGTTTGATGTTGATGGAGTCTTAGGAGTCTATTAGTCTTTTAAAGATTTTCTTTAAAAGGAGTCATAGTTTGCCAAATTTAAAATCTAACTAGTTTTTAAAACCTTATGCTAATTTTAGAGTCAGATTTCACTGAATTCAAACGGAATTCAATGAAGAAAGCATTTTACTCTCATTTACTTAGGCTAATAAGTGGAAGAAAATGGAATATGTTTCAAAGAAGTTACAGAAATTAAAAAGCAGAGCTTGAATAGCAAGGCAACCTACATTTGATTATAGAAAAATAATTAATAAACCCATCCTAACAATTGAATCTTCAGTATAGAATAAGAGATGAAGCCATTTTTGGTAATCAGTAACCTAAGGGAATGTGGTAAAGATCAATTTAATAAGCATTCATTGATATTTTAATAATAAAGGTTCAGACTTGAGTACTCTGCTTTCAAAGGGCTTCCAGTTGAGAAGAATATACATAAGTAAATACTTATAATATAACATAATAAATGAACTGATAGAACCACATGCGGAGGAGAAAGTGATGGCCTTTCTCTGGAGGAGTCGGGGTAGATTATATATGAGGAGGTATAGCATAATTGCACACTGAACAGTGAATAGTTTTCCAAAGAGACAAAGGAACCAGATCCCTAGATGCCATGTAAATAAGTGTAGACAAAGCTTAATAATGATGGGAGCCATTCAAAATTTTAATGTAGAAGTGACAAGATATGTGTTTAGTAGTCAATCAGACTGTAAATTGTTTTATAATGCTTCTCTTATGCAAATGGAGAAAAAATTAATACATTCATATTGTGACTGAGCTTAAGGCATAGTTTCCTTTATCTACTTATCTTATGTCCTATGAAGAGCCAAATACTAAATTGTTTGTATGTGGAAACAGTGTAAAAATTACTCATTCTGAAAGAGAAATTGTTTACTTGTCCCCAGATCTTTTCATTTGGCTTCCCCAAACAGTTTTAAACGGTCATTTATGTTGAGTTAAGTACCAGTAATTCAATTCCATGACAGGAACACAGACAAAGCAGAATCCCAGTGACGGTCTTCTCAAACAGCTTCTCAGCTCTATGTGCTTTTATATATCATCCTTCAGAATAAAAGATCACAAGAAGTTTTACAATAGTCTCTCTGGATGATTAAGGTGATTCCCAAAGGGGCCAAACAAAGAATGATAAATGGTAAATCAAAGGAAAGTAAGCTTTACTGGCTAATCCTTCCTGGAAGACCAGCTGCAATAAAAAGGGAATAACAGGATGAACTGAAGTAGACAGAAATGGTAGGTGGGATTTCGTGTCATTTGAGCTAGTAATTAGATTTTATTGCTAGCATTCAAGTAACTCCCCTGCTTTGGCCATTCTCCTTTGCACATTTCTTTCTAGTTAGTGGTCTATTACTTAAACTGATATTGTAATTAAGATAGTCTTATGTATTACGCTCATAAGATTGGATACTATTTTTCCTTTTCATATTAGTAGAACATATTTCATTGATAAACATTATAAATTTAATTTCAAAATTGGTCTGATGCTTTTACAGGATTATCTTTCTATTTCTAGCTTTGATTTTTTTTTTAATAAAAGAAGAAAATTCCTTTAAGAAAAACAAACATTAAAGGAGAGTTTTTTTCTTTACACTAATATTCTATCATGACACATGAGAACAGAGCATTCCAGATAGACAGTATTTTCAAACAGGGAATGTCAATAAAAGGTATCTTGAAATGCTCAGTAATCAGATTTATAGAATAAAAGCAAATAGAACATTAAAGGACTGAAATACATGAATCTACCAAAATATTTACCATGACCAGTAGTTCTCATATGCCACTTTTCAAAATTAATTTCTCTATAATTATATTTCAGTCTACTATTGGTGTTTCCTTAGGCCAATGTGACATTGACTGCTCCCCTACTAAACTTTGCTTATTTTTAAAAGGCTAATTATAAGAAATTGAAGGAAATAAAAGTTGATGCCTACAAAGATGAATAATGAAAGTAAGTTGTTGTGAATCAAACAAGCCATATTGAAAAGAGCTGGATAAAATATATAAGCATTATATGGTTTCAGGGACTTCCAAAGACCACAGACTGTGGAGCATGCTTTGTTAACCAAAAGGAGGTTAAGTGCTATCCTTCCAGCAGTCAACAAATATATATTGACTGTGTGTCTATTGTGAACATAAAATAGAAAGACGAAAATGGAGTAGATATAAATGTTGCACTCAAGAAGTTTATAGTGTGTTCTGTAAGTATCTGTGTGAATGAAATGAAATAAAAAATAGAATAAGATGGCCCTGCCACATTGTCTATTAAGTTCAAACAACTCAATTGGTTTTTTTCACAATTTCAAGGCATCATACTGATGTGTTGTGATGGAATCCATAGTAGAGCGGGCCTATAATTATAATGGGTGTGCCATAATAATTATGATCATCATATAGTTAAAATTGCATTGGTGCATGTAGCTGTAATTAGTCAAATGACTACTCCTGAAGCAAGATGTTGGAACTAACTTGAAGTGTGAGCTACTTCATTATGCATATAATCACAGATGGGTGGCAAACCATTGGAATGTCATGCCTTTCAAACCAATAACTGTGTAGTAAGAAAATTTCCTACCTATCCCTCCCCTCGTCTGAGCAAAGACATAGAATATATTCCCTGAATACTGCTTTGGTGTAGTAGGTAATAAGATGGCATCCACCACGTACAAACAGTCAAGAATTTGAGAGCTCACGGTATGTAAGCAAGGTAATGACCTATACTTCAGGTTTTTCAGGTCTTGAAAACCCGTAATCTATATAATGTAATAAAGCATTTTGTTAAGGTTTCCTTTTTATTTCAGCTTATAACAGATTTAATTGATATTTTTTCATTATTGTTTTTTATTCTTTCTAAATACAATAAAGAAATATATATGTGTATATATATATACATATATATATACATATATATATAAAACATATATATATATACATATATATATATATATAAAACAAAGCAACATTCTTAAAAAATCAATATATGTCAACTGTACAAAAGAAACTAAAGGAAAGGGGATTTTCATCAGGAACTGTTGTGCTAGACAGACCTGAGTAAGATGACAAAGTGGTAACAAAATAAAAGAGTTTCAATGAAAAAGTGAACACTAGGAAGGCAGGATGTGAACCCACTTGTTCACTGGTGATTTTCTTTCTCTATAGTCCCCATTAAAAAGCTTTAGAGAAAAGAGTAAAAAAAATGCTTATTTTTAATAGAGGTGAGGAAACTAACTCATTAGAGCCAGAAAGTTAAATAATTTCTACATTCAGCGACTTCTCTGCTGGATCTAACATAAATTTAGAGTAAGGAACGTTAACCACCCGTACCTTTTTCGGTCTGGTGTGACTTAAAGACCTAAAAGTAAGTCGATGACAAATGGCTTTTCTCTTTCTTGTTTGTAGCCCTTAGAACACAGCTCAGAAATTATACAGGGAGAATGCACACGTAACCTCTCCCTCTCCCTCCCCCCTTTCATACTAAACAATTCGCGGTAAACAGAGTACAGGAGGTATGAGGAAGCACGGAAGGCCTAGGACAAGGGACAGTTCATGTGCCCACTTGCATAAATTTTACCTGACTTTCACTCCTGCCTTAACTCTTGAGTATAGCTTGAGAAGGAAAACTATTGTGTTATTTTAGATTACTGACTACAGTGCTGGTTTTATTTACAGTGTTTCGACTGAGCAGAAGCAAGGCAGCAGTCGCAATTACTTTATTTTGACAGAACAAATATGTGTGCCATGAAAATTTCTGGATCATGTCTGATATTAAAACAGAGCCATGAAAATAGATACTTCTGATGAGACTTTTCAAACAGTGACTGTCAAAGGTTAGCCACCCAGAAAGAAGATTTAGATTAAAGCTATAAAAAGCTTGCTAGTGGAATTACTAACTGTTGGAAAGTGGAAAAGGAATTAAATCTATAAACACAAAAAAACAGGGCAAGATGACAGTGCATGTGAAAATTTCTGACAATGCTAACCATGCTCTAATCAAAAAATAAAAAATAAAAAATAAAGCAAATGAATTTGTACTAGATTCATAGTGGGCCAAAAGTATATTTACCTTTAAAAATTGAAAATTTTAAGTATTTCCAGGTTAGAAAATTGCAATTAGTAAATCCACGAGATAGGAGACAGAATC
This sequence comes from Panthera uncia, assembly GCF_023721935.1. Lineage (NCBI taxonomy): Eukaryota > Metazoa > Chordata > Mammalia > Carnivora > Felidae > Panthera > Panthera uncia. The sequence goes on from NC_064816.1 coordinate 84,854,623, forward strand.
AGTGCGTTTATTTGTTTATTCAAATATTTATGAGTACCGACCATGTGCTAAGCACTACTTAATAAAAGAATAAAGAAGTAAACAAACATTCATAACAATTCCATTTGGAGCAGGGGAGGGAAACTAGTAAGTAAAAATGTTATTTTGTTGGGGCGCCTGGGTGGCTCAGTGGGTTAAGCGGCCGACTTCGGCTCAGGTCATGATCTTGCGGTCCATGAGTTCGAGCCCCACATCAGACTCTGTGCTGACAGCTCAGAGCCTGGAGCCTGCTTCAGACTCTGTGTCTCCCTCTCTTTCTGACCCTCCCCCGTTCATGCTCTGTCTCTCTCTGTCTCAAAAATAAATAAACGTTTAAAAAAATTTTAAAAAAATGTTATTTTGTTAAAAAGTAATACACATCCATAGGCCAAAGATGATACAGTAGGTTCTATTCTCCCAACATAGCCACAGTATCTCCCATCTGGCATTCTCTTAAAATGTAGGAAGAGATGTAAATGCCACTCATTCTGTAATCAAAAGGTGACATCTATTGTCCTATCCCTGGCACCTTGGCAGGCTTGTGACTCTGCTGGAGTAATATCGTGTGACATTTAAAACTAGGTCATTGAAAGTTCTATAGCTTCCACCTGGAATTCCTGGGACACTTGAATTTGGAGTCCTGAGCTACCAGTAAGCAGACTGAATGTCTTCAGGTCATTAAGCCACAAGCAACTCTAAACTAACTCATATGGAGAAACCATACAAAAAGGCTCTGGGACTACGGAAAGAAGGGGATGAGGGAGGATCCGGCTAATTTCCAGTAGCTTCAGCACTCCAATGTGTTAGCTTCAGCCATTATCTGACTGCATGAAAGATGTGACCCAGAATGGCACAGCAAAACAATTCCCAAACTCCTGATCTGTACAATCAAGATATCTATATCAAGAAGATGTGTGTTGGAGTATAGTTAAAGCAGAGCTTTGAATGACATGCACAGATATAAAGAAAGATGAGCCATCACTTTGCTACATGAAAACACTTTTCCTAAGCTGTCATCTTAGGAAGGTATAGAAAAAAGAGTAAGTTAAATCTAAATTAAGTAGAAGAAATAAAGTGACAAAAATAAGAGGAAAAATAAATGAAGTGAAAACTAACAAATCGACGTTTAAAGTTAATAAAATTAATAAAATAATGAAGTTAATAAAAATGTTAAATCTCCAACTAGATTGATCAAGAAAAAGGGAGAAAAAAATCACAAGTTATGAACAACAGGACTGAAAGAAAAGGCATCACTTTAGATCATACAGACATTAAAAAGTTTATAAGGTGATTTGGTGAACATAATTACACTAATACATTTGACAAATTAGATGAAATACGTGAATTCCTTATAAAGCATTACTTATCAAAACTGACAAAAGAAGAAAGAGAAAAATCTGAATAGCCTCATCTAAGTAAAGTAATTGAACTCATTGTAAAATCCCTCCCACAAAGACAACTCTAGGTCCAGATGGATATACCACTAAATGTTGTCAAACACTGCAGGAAGTAACAATAATAATCTTACACAAAACCCTTTCATAAAATAGAGGACAGCACAGTCAAATTCATTTTATGAGACCAGCATACATACCTGATAATTAAACCTCATAAAGACAAAGTGAAAGAATATTGCCTCTAGACAGATCTTGTGAATCTAGAAAACATCCTTAAAAAGCCAGTAGAAAATCTAATATAGCAACATATAAAAAAGGTATATGCATGGGGCACCTAGGTGGCTCAGTCAGTTGGGTGTCTGATTCTTGATGTTGGCTCAGGTCATGATCTCACAGTTTCTGGGATGAGCCCCACATCAGTCTCTGTGCTGACAACATGGAGCCTGCTTGGAATTCTCTCTCTCCCTCTCTCTCTTTCTCTCTCTGCCCCTAATTGGGTTCTCTAAGTATATAAATAAACTTAAAATAACAACAGCAAAAAGGTATATGCATCCTAGCCAACTGCATACAAAACTGTTACACAGTTCTTATGCAAAATTGTTCAACATTAAAAACAAAACAACAACAACAATTGGTACAATTCATCACATTAATAGAATAAAATAAAATGTTTTGAGCATCTCAATAGAGAATGAAAAACTTTTGATAAAATATAATTCTAACTGTATTTTTATAATTTTTAAATTTTTTTTTACTTATTTTTGAGAGAAGAGAGAGAAAATTAACAGTGGAGGGGCAGAGAGAGAGAGAGAGAGAGAATCTTAAGCAGGCTTCATGCTCTGAGCTATTGGCACAGAGGCTGACGCAGGCTCAAATTCATGAACTGCAAGATTGTGACCTGAGCTGAAGTCGGACTCAACCCATTGAGCCACCCAGGTGCCCCAATTCTCACTATTGATCTAAACTTTCAACAAATTATGATGAGAAGTAATGTTCCTTAACCTTATAAAGACCATCTATGAAAATCCTATAATTAACATCAAAATATGGTGAAGCATTTAATATTTTTCCTTTATGATTAGGAACAAGGAAAAGAGGTCTAATGATTCCATGGATCTTTTCAATATCTTCATCATCATCAACTATTTAATTACCAACCATTCACTATCAATGTTATACTTGAACTTTTAGCTAAATATAAAGGTAAGAAAGAAATAATAAAAGCAGAAAAAAATAGAAAAGAAGTAAAACATTTACAAAAAAACATGATTTATCAGTAGAAAACTCTAAGAAAGCTACTAAAAAGAACTAGTAGACTTCTACATAGACTTCTACATAAGGTTAGCACAGTTATGGATTCAACTCCCATATACAGATATCAACTCTAATTGTATATACTAGCAAGAACTAATTTAAAAACATTTTTTTAAGTTTCTTTTGAGAGAGTGGGAGACTGTGAGTGGGGGAAGGGCAGAAAGAGAGGAAGAGAGAGAACCCCAAGCAGGTGCTACACCGTCAGCGTGAGCCTGACATCAGTCTCCATCTCACAAACCATGAGATCATGACATGAGCTGAAATCAAGAGTCAGATGTTTAACTGACTGAGCCACCCAGACGCCCCAAAACAACTTTTTAAACTATCACAATAATATCAATGACATAAAAAATATTTAACAATTAACTAAAGTTGTCAAAGCTTCACTGAAATACCAACTAGACCTGAAAAGATTAATAAGTCCTAGATAAACTGAATTTCAATATTGTTAAAATACTCATTCTCAACAAATTGAGCTATAGAGTCAATGCAAACTCAATTAAAATTTCAGCAATGATATTTGAAGAAACAGCAAGGTAAATGTAAAATTTATATAGAAATGGAAAGACAACTTGGAATCTAAAAAAAGAAGAACTTTTGAAATACTTAAACTATCTGATTTAAAGACTTAAATTTACGTTCATCAAAACAGTATGATAATGGTACAAGGATTTAGATCTGTATCAATGGAATAGAAAAGAGAGGACTACCATAAGGCTCACATGTAAATTTTTTTTAATGTTTATTTAATTTAGAGAGAGATAGAGCATGAACGGGGGAGGTGCAGAAAGAGAGGGAAACACAAATCCAAAGCAGGCTCCAGGCTCTGAGCTGTCAGCATAGAGCCTGACACAGGGCTTGAACTCACAAACAAGGAGACCATGACCTGAGCCAAAGTTGGACACCTAACCAACTGAGCCACTCAGTTGCCCCAAGGCTCACATGCATATGTTCGATTGATTGTCAACCTAGGCACCAGGGGAGTTCAGTGGCAAAAATCTATTTAAGAAATCATGCTAGAACAAGTAGATAATGAAAATAAAAACAAAAAATGAACTATGACCTTAGCTTCCAGTACAAAGAACAGTCAAAAGCTAATATAAAACTAAATATAAGCTACAACCATAAAATTAAACATGAAAATATAGGGATTTATAGTTGCAAATTTGAGATAGGCAAATATTTTTAGGTAGAACACAAAATACATGAAACATAAAATAGAGAAAATTCATAACCTGAACTTGATTAAAATTGGAAATTTATGTTCATCCAAAAAGTCATATACAAATAAAGGAAAAGGGAAGCCACACAATGGGAGAAAAGACAGATATAAAAGAATATATATTGTAGGATTCCACTTATGTAATGCCTAAGACCTGATAGACCTACTCTATTCTAATTGCAAATCACAAAGTGGATTCCTCTGTCAGGGTGATCAGGTGGGGAAAAGTAACAGGACAGAGGGCTGGGTGATGGAAATGTACAATATATTTTTAAGAATGATTATTACACGTGCATACTCAAGTACCAAAATTGTCAAAATCCACTGAACTGAACACTTAATATGTGCTGTTTGGGGTTTTAAAAATACGTATTTTGATCTAAAAGACATGTTAAAGCAAGGGAGTGAAAAATATACCACACAAACATTAAGCATAAGAGGGATAGAATTGATAAATCAATATTAAGCCAAGATCTCAAGAAAAGTAGTATTACCAAAGAGGAATATTTTGTGATTATAAACACTAATAAGAAGACTCAACAGCCCTATGTGTATATACACATAATAATAAAACTTCAAAATATATTAAGAAAAAATTAGAGGAACTATATCCATAAGTTGGAAACATGCTTAATAACACAACAGGAACAAACTATTGATACATGCGAGAACATGGATGAATTTCAAATGTACTGTAGAATCAAAATGATACATGCTCTATGATTCTATTTATAGGGATATTCTGGAAAAGACAAAACCTTAAGGACAGAAAATAGATCAGTGGTTGCCAGAGACTAAGAGTGGAGAAAGGGTTTGACTACAAAGAGGCATGGGAGAATTTAGGAAATGATAGCCTGTCAGAATGGCTAAAATTAAAAAGACAAATAACAAAAGTTAGTAAAGCTGTGGAGAAAAAGGAACGCTCCTGCAATGTTGGTAGGAATGTAAACTGGTACAGATACCGTGAATAGCAATGTAAAGTTTCCTCAAAAAAATTTAAAATGTAATACTATATGATCCAGTAATCCCACTACTGGGTATTTGCTCAAAGATAACAAAAATGGTAATGTAAATACATATATGTATACATATATATATATAAATATATATATATATGTATACGTATATATATATACATACATATATATACACATACATATACATATGTATACATATATATATATCCTTATTTTATTGCAGAATTATTTACAATAGCCAATTATTTACAATAGCCAATTTACAATTTACAATTATTTATAATAGCCAAGATATGGAAGCAATTCATGCTTCCATCAGTAAATGAATGGATAAAGAAGATGTAACATACACATCTTCTTATATCATACATACATATCATACATATCTTGGAATATTACTCAGAAGCAAAAAGGATGAGTTGAGATTGTGCCATTTGTGATAACATGGATGGACTTAAGAGGGTATTACACTAAGTGAAATGAGTCAGACTGAGAAAGACAAATACCACATGATTTCACTCATATATGGAATTTACAAAAGAAAACAAATGAATAAACAGAAAACAGAATCAGATCTACAAATGCAAAGAACAGTTGAGAGTTGCCAGAGAGAAGGGGGATCGGGGGATGGGCAAAATTGGTGAAGGGAAGTGGGAGAGACAGACTTCCAGTTATGGAATAAATAAGTCATGGGAATAAAAGGTACAGTATAGGAAATCAACTGTGGTCAATGATATTATAAAAGCGTAAGGTGACAAATGGTAGCTACACTTGTGTCAAGCACAGTATAATGTACTGAGAAGTTGAATCAGTATGTTTTACATCTGAAACTAATGTAACACTTCGTGTCAATGATATTGGAATAAAACTATTTAAAAAAGACTTGGTGAGCTGTACATTAACCAAAACTATATGGAGAAGTGAATTCCGAGTAATGGAGTGCCCAGCTTGACCATGTTGACAACAAAAAGTATCCAGCACACCAAGTAAGACTAGGGCTGGAAGAGGTTTCTGCCCATCATGTAGCCATGGCAGGGATAGCCAGGCCCTCACACCTGCCATCTGCCCAGGAGGAGACCCTGGTTGGAAGCATAGAGCAAGCTGGAGGGAAACCTGTGCACTTACTGTATGCAGTTATAACAAAGTTAAAATAAACACAGAGAACAGGGTAAGGAAATGGACAAACAATTATTGACCACTCTTTAAAGAATTTTACTTTACAGAAATAGAAACACAGAGCAGTAGCTGCAAGAAGAAAATATATCTTGAGTGGTTTTTTTCTTTCTTTTTAAAAACAGAGAAACAACAGTATACCATATTCTGAAAGAGAATCCAATTAAGAGAAAAACGAAGAAGAAGAAGAAGAAGAAGAAGAAGAAGAAGAAGAAGAAGAAGAAGAAGGAGGAGGAGGAGGAGGAGAAGGAGGAGGAGGAGGAGGATAATAAAAATATAGGGAAGAGAGAACGATTACTTTGAGTGGATGGGAACAGACCTCACTGGAAAGTTGGGTCTTTGCCAACAGCACTGACAATTTTATCTCCAGTTACATTCAAGAAGTTGGAGGAGATAAACACAACACAGGTGGGTGGGTAGACAGGGTGTGAAAGCTTTTGGAAATCATCTTTTCATTGCTTTCATTTTCTCAGTGAATAAATGCAAGGTCATCAACTGCCAGTGAAGATGAGGGAGGAATTATCACAAGTTTAATGTAGAGAAGGGGGGGGGAGGGAGGGTAGTGAAGGACTTCTGCAACTTAATGTAATTTCTAGGCAGCATGAGCTTACTTGAGGTTCGTGACCACCAGTTTAAAGACAGACCAGTCAGCATGGGTGTGGTGTTCAGCTCTATGGGTTCAGGGATGAAGTAAGTGGAGAATTGGTTTTAATTATAGTTGCCAGGCACTTAAAAGTGAAAGTTTGGTAACAGAGGCTAGAGTTTATAAAAGATAGGGATTTTAATGATTGACCATGAAATTTAATCTAGAAATAACCTTTAATGCATTGTGGGGCTCATTTTACATGTCATGAGAAAGTAGCAATGATTAATTTTTTCAACCATTCTGGCTTCAGTTATATTTAAAAGACTATGTCTGGGTTGTTATTTAAATATTTCCTATTCAACAATGTAAAAAATGCAACAAAAATATTTTGAATCAGTGAAGTGCATATGAGGGATCATCAGAAAAAGTAAGTGTTAATATTACATTTCCTGAATCAGGTAAAACTTTATTTACCACTTGACATTTTCCAACACAGTCTCATAAATATTAGCTCATCATTTTTCAACTGTGAAGGAGATACACCACCTATTATCATGTCCACTTTATAAGTGAGAAAGCTGATCGTCTACCTACGTACTTACAATGATTTGAATGGCTTGCTCATCATAATTTAGCTTATAACTTCTTACAATTATTTCATGATAATGGATACCTTTCAGCTAATTATTCACATTGAAAAAATTTTTCTTAATGTTTATTTTTGAGAGAAAAAGAGACAGAGACAGAGACAAGACACAAGTGGGGGAGGGGCAGAGAGAGACAGAAATACAGAATCAAAAGCAGGCTCCAGGCCCTGAGCTGTCCTCACTGAGCCCCATGTGGGGCTCAAACCCGTGAACTGGGAGATCATGACCTGAGCTGAAGTCGGAAGCTTAACTGACTTAGCCACCCAGGTGCCCCATAATTATTCACATTTTTAATGTTATACTCTCAGAGAATATCTTAATATTCATTTTAAAGGGCCCCATTAAAGAGTTATTGGGAATCATTATTCCCAATCAAAACTCAGGCTTTCAGAGTTGGACCAGGGTTCACATTTCAGTTCACCTACTTAATTGCCAGGAGGCCTTAGACAAGTTATTTAACTAAGGAACAATTTCCTCTTGTGTAAAATGGGTATTTGACAAAATTTACCCCAGAGTTTTGTGCTGTTTAAATATGATACTGTATGAAAAGCTTACATGATTTCTAGCCTATTGTTGCCATTCTATAAATAGTAGTTATAATTTTATAATTTATGCATGATTATTTATAAATGTTTATATGTATACACATAAATTATTTATTAACATATTCATAAATAATCCCCAAATAAACTTTTTAGTCCTAAGTTTCTTGGTTATATAAATACTTGTTCAGTTATAAAAATGTAATTAATACTTGCTTACCTTCATAGTAAACACACACACACACACACACACACACACACACACACACACGGGTATAAAATAGTTTCTTCTGCAAATATTTTCTCACTTCCCTGAGGTGAACACTTTGAAAGGATTCTTGTCTAACTTTGTTCCTTTACATTTATAGCAATGTGGTCATATTTGCATGCCTTCTTCAAAATGGATTCTTTTTAAGGGGCCCCCTGGGTGGCTCAGTCAGTTGAATGTCTGATTTCAGCTCAGGCCAAGATCTTGGATTTGTGAGTTCAAGCCCCACACTGGTTCACTGTTGTCAGTGAAGAGCCCACTTTGGATCCTCTGACCCCCTTCTCTCTGCACCTCCCCTGTTTGTGCTCTCTCAAAAAAAGAAACAACAATAAAAAAAATTAAAAATGGATTCCTTTTAAACAAACAACCTATCATGGAGAGCTCTGTTTTCTAAACCCAATCACATTCCTTTTTAAAAAGTTTAAAGAATTCCATTACATGAGACTACTCTCATTTTTCTAACTGTTCTGTTTTGACCAGCATTTGCTTTGTTTGTAGCTTTTCAATATTCCAAACAATATTTTCAAGAATACCCTAGTACATATCTTTTTGCTGATTGATCAGAGTGTACACTTAAGATAAATCCTCAGAGTGAAAATTGCTGGTTTAAAAAAAAAAAAGTTAAACATACATACATCTCTCCTAGACCAATGCAGAAACTTTTTTGCTTCCCTTTTGGGAAGCAAAATATCCCCTTTGGGTGATATGTAAAGTCAGGTCCATGGGTAATGAAAGTCCCAAGGAAAATCCCCTGTTGTCAATTTTGAATCATTCTGGAACAAATTTGCCCAGCTATCACAAATAACTCTTAAATTGATTACAGATGTTTATAGCCCTCAACTATTGTTGAATAAGTGAAACTAAATCATTAACCTTAAGATTCAGATTAGTCTTTGGGTGATAGTAGTGACTTTTACAGAGCATGACAATAGATAGAAATTGGCTTTCTATATGGTGAGTACTTCATGCAGAAGGAGCGAAGGTCTTCTTGTCTGGGAAGTCTCAAACACTCCTGACATCCAGTGCTGATTTATGAGGTTGTATGGTTTGAAACTGTAAAGCAAATTTATCATAGCAAATTTGCCCTGGCAAAACTCAGTGATTTGAAAATCAGTGATGACCCAGTTGTACGGTGAGTTCATGCTGACTGAACACTTTACTGGAAATAGGAACATAGTTTCATCTTTTAATGCATTATCTAATTTTCCTTCTCCCAAGTTAGGTTGATGAAGAAGTTAAAAGTCTTCCTTTTAACTTTATTCAGTATTGAGATATTTTCCTCAAGTAAAGGAACAGTTACATGACTGAAATTTGTAATCTCTGTTCTCCTCCTCATACTCCTAATCTGAAATTAATTTAATAGTATTTAACATGTCATTTTTAAAAACTATTTAAAATGTTTTAAATGTTTATCTTTACTATTTAAAATCTATCTTTAACATTTTTTTTTACTAATCAGACTGGAGTACAGATAAAAAGATTCATGTAAGGATCACGCTTTTGTTATTTCACTCGATAAAGCTTGTAAGTTCATTTGGCAAGACGCAACAAGCACGTACCCAGTAGACTCAAGATTGTTATTTTAAATCAGGATACAAAGAAAAGAGACAGTGGTTAAAATAATTGAGTTTCTAACACAAACCACTTCCATGTTGCCCCGGATGAGTGATCTGCCATAAGACTTGTTTTATGAACAATAAGGTCATGGAACCATAATGGAGGATTGAATCCTGTTCTTCAAGTGTCAATAATGCCAACACCTTGTTAGTATGCTGTGACCAACTGAAAGCATTTGTATGTTTTTCCCAGAAACGCTCATTAAATAGTAGGTAGTAGCACAAGTGATAATATAAATCTGGTGTTTCTGTGGCCCAGGTTTAGTGTCATAATGATTTCTATCTCATTACTTTACATCTTTTCTAAACCTAGTAATTCCTTTTTAATTGACCCTCAGTATGAAATATGATGTCATGTTACTATTGAGTAAGGAGAATTAGTTAGGTTTAAGAATTAGGGTAAAAAACCTTTAAAAGCCAAAATATGTAGAAGGACGTTCCGCAGACTGCTATGTATTTTGCCAAAGGCAGGGCTCCATAGGGTGCTGCCCATAAAAGACCTGCCAGCAGCAGCAACAATTCACCTGCCTCTTTTCCCTGCAGCAGCATGATGGGTGCAAAGTTCATCTGTCCCTGACCACAGGTGTTATTTTTCTTTTTCATTCACAACTTGCCTGAACTTGGTGCACTGGGTCACTTGTCACTCTCTGTGAACATTTGTGCAAGTAAACCAGGGTCTGTTTTCCAGAAGTATATCTTTGTAAACTGTCGGGTCTTTCCTCTTCTTGTTAATATTGGAAGTTTACGGGTAACATCCTCATAGATTTGTAGGTCATTTTACCAGTGGTAGCTTAAAATTTTATATGTTAACCTAGTCCATAACTCCCTGTTTGTTTGATTCATCTTTATCAAAGACAAAGGAATGTAGAGAGAAAATAAGAGTTGTATCTTTACACAAATTGAATACCTGTTGTCGTGCAAATTAAACAATAACAAGTGTGGAAAGAGACATCCTCTAAGTCTAGTTTCAGAGGAAATTATGGTTGATAAGACTTTATTTCACATTTTGAATGACAAGTAGACCTCATCCTAATTCACACAGTGCAATGCTACATTTTTCTGTGCCAAGTCAGGAAATGGCAGATAATGGAGCCACCTTAAAGAAACACTCCCACTATTCAGAGTCTTTCAGTATTTACATGATCTCAGGAAGGAGTAATCTGTAATTTATCAAGAATAGCTCTTTGCCTTTCTTGGCAAAAAAAAAAAAAAAAAAAAAAGTTTAAAAGTTCATTTGTTAATAAAGCCAAAGAAAGTTGTGAAAAGATCACATCAGTGAATCAAACTTAACTTGATTAGATGATTTAATTCTAGTTACAGGTGTTCTTTTAGAAGATGAAGAAAACAGGGGCGCCTGGGTGGCTCAGTCTGTTAAGCGTCCGACTTCCGCTCAGGTCATGATGTCACAGTTTGTGAGTTCGAGCCCCACGTCCAGGCCCTGTGCTGACAGCTCGGAGCCTGGAGCCTGCCTCGGATCCTGTGTCTCATTCTCTCTCTGCCCCTCCCCCACTTGTGCTCTGTCTCTCAAAAATAAATAAAAATGTAAAAAAAAAAATTTAGGAGATGAAGAAAACAATGCCTGTCCTTCTTGATATTCTAGTATAATCAAGGAAAAGCAAACTGCTCTATCAAAAAATGAAGTATATGCATTGAAGCAATCATTACAGCAAAGAAAAATGAATCTATAATATACATGCACCAATCATTTATTTATTTTAATTTTTTTTAATGTTTATTTATTTTTGAGACAGAAAGAGACAGAGCATGAATGGGGGAGGGTCAGAGAGAGGGAGACACAGAATCTGAAACAGGCTCCAGGCTCTGAGCAGTCAGCACAGAACCTGACGCGGGGCTTGAACTCACGGACCGCAAGATCATGACCTGAGCCGAAGTCGGACGCTTAACCCGACTGAGCCACCCAGGCGCCCCATCAATTCTCTCCTTTGTATAATTCAAAGGGTTAACGGTTCTGAACTTTTCCTAAAAAAATGAAGGAAAAAAGCATACATGTAGAAGATTTAAAAACTGTAGAATTTTAGTGCAGTTTGGGAATATTTTCTCTTTCTGCCTTTATTCTTTGTTACAATTAAGTTGGATTTTATTTATGGAAGATGTCAAGTGGCATTACACTAAGACTTTAAAATATATACACTGTGAATTAGTAAAACATTTATCAGCCATAGATAAGTCCCTGCTTGGCCTTGACCATAAAAGAACTAAGGTGAGAGTGTGTTTTTTTGTTTTTTTTTTTCCCATGTCTCTTTGCTGAGTACTCATTGATCATACAGTTCATGGTCAGGCCATTATTTTAAGGAAAGACCTGTGCCATTAGAAGGAAAGTGACTAGTTGTTTTACGCAGAGAAGTTCAGGGATTGACAGCTCTAATCATTCCAGCAAGCTATACATTCCAAAAACAATAACTTTAATTATAATTTTCAAACTCATGATATCACTGATAGCATGAATATATTAAAAGTTATTTATAGCATGACTACACTATAAAAATAGAAAACATTTACCAACCATTAGCAGGTATTGTCTATTCACATTATATTTATGATGTCTTGGGCTTTGTGCAAAGCATCAACAATAGAAAAACACCCAAAATGAAAACAAAATCCTTATTCATGCTGCTTACCACAACTATCTGACTCTGATTTTTCCTGCCATCTGGTGGCAAGATCAAAACTCAGAAAACATATGTTCAACCGTATAAACAAAGCACTGTGACTTTAAATCTATGCTACTATACAACAAAGTACACTCAAATTAATCGTATATGATCCCAGTAGTAGATATAAGTCTGGTAATTATATGTGTAATCCAAATAAAAACAGTTCTTTCAGTTATATTAACAAATAGCACCTTGAAAATTTAGCATGGTTTTTAAAACTATCATTGAGATACCTTGCTACTCTAAAAATAAGACCTCAAATAAAAATGAACAATTTAGCTGGTATCACATTTGTATGTCAATAGTACTTCTCATTTTACCACACTAAATGCTTACGACAAATTTAGTGGACAGTGCTGTACCATATTAATTCCACTCAATGGAAAGTTGAATTTGATTAAAATATGGAACACAGTTTTGCAGCAAGAGTATGCTAAAAATAAAAAATTCTTAATTTTTAAAATAAATTTGATGGGTGGGAATGAATACCTCTTTCTCAAGATGTTTACAAATTCAAACACGAAGTTTAAGACAAAAATAAATACAATTTTATATAATTACTGTACGTTAAATAGCTTAAATACATTCCTTTCAGTGAGAGTACAAAATTTATGTTATAACATTATTTTCTTTACCTTAATAGCTTTACTTTTTAAAATATTTCACATCGTATTGAACAAAAAATATTTGAGAGTTAATAATTTAATACTGCTAAATGTTGAAAACAATACTGCTAAATGTTCCCAGAAGCTTGATTAATAAAATATTTTTATAACCTCTACAATAACCGAAAAGGTATAAGAGATACTGTTAAGTTTAGTTAAGCAATCTGAGTCGGTGACAGCAACAGTTAGCAAACTTATCAATGACTCCCCCACCCCCCTGCCCTGGGGAGATAAATCTCTGAAATTTCAGTATGAGCAATTTCCCCGTACAATTTGGTCTGAAGTCTTGTATCAATACATGTGCATATAGATAAAGAGAATGATATTAAGTTTATTATGTAAAACTTAGAAGTAAATGATGAGAATTTCCTCAAATTAATAATTAGAAACAACTTTTAAAAGTTATGAGTTGTATTTTTCTAAATTTCAATAGCAAAAGCCTGCTCTGTTTTGTATATGGGAGAAGAGATAGAAAAAGATTTAACCAATGCAGTAACAAAAAAATACCTTAACTTTCATGCTAATGAAATTTCTTTCTTACCTAGTAGGCAGTAGGCAATAGCTAAAATAGCTTGTGAGACAGCTGAATGGCTGATTCATGCAGGTCATATGGATACATGTTCTGTCTACACAGCATAAACTGAGATGGAAATTTGGCAGCTACCCAATTTATGTGATCCTTAACAATTCAGGCCTTAAAGTAGATTTAACACTTGTGAACAAGATGCCTAAATATAAGGATGTTTTGGATGATATTCTAAAATTATTTTATGCACTTCACAACTTGTTAAATTGTCCTATGGGAAAAGAAAATATTTAAAAAGCAGAAAATAGCTCCCTTTCTTATTTCTAATCCCCTATGCTTATAAAGATATGCCTATAAAAATAAATTAGATCCTCAGACATCTAGGCTCTTTGATTCAAGTCAATTTAGGGGCTGGAAGATAAATGAACTCTTAATATGGTACAATCTATTATTCCACTTTGAAGGCCCAAAGAAAACTCTAGGCTGTAGAACTCTTGGGGTCCTAAATTAATATAGGAGTCATTCATCAAAATTGTTGAGTACTTATGTGTCAGATAATAAAATGAAGCCAATGGCTAAGGAGGCACCATCATCTCTTAACATTTAAGAATGAGCTAGATATCAAATGATAAAAATCCTACGGTGTAAAACTAGGACTCTAATGTCAAGCCAAGTGGAAAGATTTAAATTTTACAAATAGTGAGAGTTTAAGAAACATGGATATATTCATTTTGTAACCACATAGTTATGTATACTACAGTTAAACCTTTTAAAAATCACTGCATTAAATACATTTGTCTATTAAAAAACAAGTCCTAATTTTCTTTTCATACGACGTCTACATATAATCACAGTGCTTTTTGCTTTATTTATAGTTTACAGTTTATTTACAGTACGTTAGTACTTTGTAGGGGTGCACAGATCTCCATTTGTACATTAAAAGACTAATCCCTGAGCGATTTTGTAATTTAAATCTTCTATCCATTATGACGACGAAGACCTGAGGCTAATAGACCCAAACTGACTTGGTTTAAGTCAGCTGTTAAGTGATAAAGCCACAACACTCAAACTCGGACCTCATGCCGACTTCTGTGTCTCACTAAATACACCTGAATTTTGGTATCAAAGATAAATGAACCCCAATCTCAGATGCACCACTGAACACCTAGTACATTGAACAAATCTGATGATAATGCTATCTCTAGTGTGGAATGGAGTGTCAGGAAGGGTGGAGAACAGAAAAGCGGCAAATTTCCAGCATCTCCTGAGTCAGTTATTCCTCAAGTACAGAATAGACTCTTGTTCAATTACATACAAATGAATTCCATATCTATGTAGCTACACACGGACATTTGTTAAATTTCAGTTCTGCCGTTCCTCTGCTCTACCATGGATAATGGAGATCTGAGTACAGAGCAAACTCGAAGGAAATCGCTGAATCTAGTTAATGGATTAGAAAGTAGAGAAAGATTTATTATTTAGAGGAGGAAGTGTTGTCTTTTTTTTTCTTTGTTAGTAACCGAAAAAACAAAAATTGTATCTATTTCATAAAGTTTCAAGTAATTTGAATACATAGGAAATTTGAATTAAAATTACTTTTTGTGGAGCACCTGGGAGGCTCAGTTGGTTAAGTGTCCCACTTCAGGTCAGGTCATGATCTCATGGTTCATGGGTTCAAGCCCCCATATCGTGCTCCTCACTGACAGTGTGGAGGCTCCTTGGGATTCTCTCTCTCTCTCTTTCTCTCTGCCTTCCCCACTCTCTTTCTGTCTTTCTCAAAATACATAAACTTAAAAAAATAAATGATTTTTTGCAATAATCCTTAAAAATAAGCCAAGAAAATTATTTTAAGTGAGGCATTTCTGCTAAAGAAATAATCTCAAATGTTTCTATTTAAACAACTAATTAACATATTTTAAATTGAAGTTAAAAAAAAAAAAACAACCCTGAATCTATTTGAAGTGTTCTGACTTGAGAATATAAATATATTTGATATATTTGATATAATATATTTGAGATATATACACACACACACACACACACACATATATATATATATATATATATATATATATATATATATGTATATGGGGAAACATGTTTCTAATTCTTAATCTCTTCAAATATATCAGCCAATCAATCCTTGGGGGAAAACAATTACTGGGCAAAAGAAAGTACACTTATATGTTACACAGTTATAGGAAACAATCAGATGGATAAATATATACATACTTATGTACAGTATCCCCCCAGGCCCCATTCATGGGAGATATTTTCCAGGGCCCCCAGTGGATCCTAAAACTGTGGATAATACTGAAACCTATATGTACTATGTTTTTCCCATATAGACACACCTATGATAAAGTTTAATTTATAAATTTGGCATAATAAGAGATTAACAATAATAACTAATAATAAACGAGAAGAGTTATAACAATATACTACAATTAAAATTAAATGAGCATCATCTCTCTCTCTTAAAAACTATTTTAGGGTACTGTGCTGCCTCTTCTAGTGACTTGAAGTGATAAAATGCCTCTATCAGTAGAGGAAGGTGAATGACACAAGCATGGTGATGAAGCATTGGACTACTACTGACCTTCTGATGATTCATCAGAAAAAGGATCATCTCCTTCCAGACCAAGGATGTCTGGGGGTAAGTGAAACCAGGGAAAGTGATACCACCAGTCAGGGGGGGCTACTGTATGTAAATGAAATGAGGGGTATTGTCTTGGCATGCGACCAGGTCCTAAGTGTACTTGGCTTCTAGTCCTGGTACTTCTGTGCACTGATAATGTTGCCTTACGAAAGATTTTATGTTTACCACCTATCTCTTCAATTGTGTGGATGCTACGTTACATTCCAATTAAAGGCAGTAATTTATATAAATCGTTATTCATCTTCTCAACACAGAAGCGTTACAAGCACAGGAAATGCTTGTTTGTGAAATGAGAAAGAAATACCTCATGTTTATACCAAGGGAGTGATTTTCCTTCTGCCGCCTTTTGGTAAAAAGAACATGTTTTAACTGCTCATTTGACGTGTGCCACAGCTTTTGTCAGTGTCCCTCTTTAAAGAGAATAAACGGGTATTTAAAAAATTTATTTAACTTCACTATTTAACATATTGATGTCATTAATTCAGAGAAAAAAGTTACTAGTCAGGGTAGCTCTTTGTTTCTATGCAGATGATAGAAACAAATCAATGAAATTGACATTTTACTTTATAATTTTGATTGCTTTTTCTAAAAGATTCCAGCAATTACTTTTCTTTGTCTTACCTTTCCTTGAGGAAAGGACCTCTAGGCTGTCAGCTCTGTGGCTACAGGAGTCCTCCCACCTCTCTTCCAGGTCCAGCCTCTAGATTTTACACAACTACTTGACATCTCCCATTCTTATTAAATTATCTTGAGTGTGTATTGTATACCGTCACCCTCCAGGTTCCTGCCTTTACACTTGATATATACATATATAATTTTGTGCTTGCTCTCTACAAAAATCCTCCAAGGACTCATTACATTCCAACATGTAACTCAGTGTCATGTTGTATAAAGTTGTTGTGGTATCAGTAAGAAAAGGTCATGTAAGATGTGAAATGAGTTTCAGTTAAAAACACATATTCATATTTCTAAATACTCTAGCTTCAAGTACTGAAAAAGTTTATCTATGGAACTGTTAAGAACAAGAAAGATTCACACTGGATCTGTTGATACAAAGCAAATTCTCCATGGGATGCTGATTGGTACATTTTATTTATGCTTTGTTTCTTTATAATAAAACAAAAATAGTAATGATGAGCTGCAATGTTTTAACATTCTCTCTAAAGGACTCAAGTTGTTTTCCAAAAAAGAAACAAGCAAACAAACAAAAAACAAAACTAACTTCAACAACCTTTGTAGCAGGTTATTAACAATAAATATTATCAACCCTGATAGAGATGAAGGAAAGTAGATATGACTCAAGTCAATGGTGTGAGGAAAATCGATCAAAAATATGTAAGGTCTCAATTACGGATTTCTCGAAGATTTCCTTGACAGTCTAAACAATTTTTGCATTTAATAAAGTTTTTTTTAACTTTCTCAGAACACTTTAATAATCTTAAGGAAATACAACTTTCTTCATATTAATTATGATTTACTTCATAAAATATAAATATTTGTTACATATAAGCTTTCAGAGGCATTAGAGAGGGTTTCATGAACTCTATTCAACAATGCTAATAGCTGTAATGTTCAAAATGTTAAGGATTCTTGACTGAGAGTTTTTAAAACTAATTTAAAGACGTGTGTTGTAATTGCAGATGTTCTCTTCCACTAGACTTTATAATCCTGAAGACTGAATGGCAAATAAAGCAAGGGGACAGAAGTTTGGCTTTGTTTCCTTGACTCAACATATTCAGTAACTAGTAATATGGTACTATCTTTGTGTCATAAATTATGTTTTCGGGAACTTTTCCAAAAATGTTATGAAGTATGGGGAGGTATAATTTACTAATCAATCCTGAGGGGAAAAAATGACAAGTAATAATAATAATAATAATAATAATAATAATAATTTGGGAAGAATATTATGCAATTTGGAGGCTATTCTGCATCAATTTTTCTACCATCTAGCTGTAAAGCAAAGGATATAAACTCATTTACCCTTTCCAATTTCATCATTTGGTAAAATTGAGGTAAATTATTCGCCACTTAGGTCTCCAAGACTTTTCAATGATGCCAGTATACATGTGGACTTGGATAGCAGCAGTTTGAATTATATAACATTCTGTCCCATTTGATCAGTATTTTACAGTCTACCTGTAGCTTTACTATATGCTAAGTTAAGACACGCAAAGCTCTGAAGACACAGGATATTCCCCCCCATTCAAGAATAAGGAAGCCAAGGCTCTAAAAGGAAGTCTGTGTAGGAAGTAGAAGAGCCAGAATTCAGCGTGTTGGTTTCAGGTGTTATTTGTGACTCCCTGAAACTGACACCGCGGTGAACCAAAATATAAAATTGAATCATATCAGCTTCACTGAAATGCCTACACTCATACGCAAAGATGGACTTAGATTTCAAATCAGGAGAATCCCCAAGCTATGCAGTTGGAAAGTGGGTTTATTTATTCCTATACTTTTAAAATACATCTCTTTGTATAAAATTATTTTAGCATCCTAAATATAACCTCAAAATTCATAGAGTATATATCATTTTCTTATTTAAGAAAGCGTAATGTACTTCAAATATACTTCATTCGAAATGCCATCTAATACACACGACGCTCTATACATGGGATGTGAAATGAATTGCAGATTAAACATGTTGATAAATGTTCCTAGTGAGCAGTCTGTAGCTGCCTTATGTTTCAGTCACTTATATCCTCAAAATTTGGTTCTTACATTCGGTATGTTTAAACATTCAAAAAGAGAAAATTTCAAGGATCTCCACTGACTATCCCACTGTGTCCTACCCGGAGTAACATAGTAACAGAGTAAGAAGAAGACAAGATTTAACTTTTGCAAAATTATAATGTTGCCCCTTGCAAAGAGCACATTTTTGGTGGGTAATTTTCCATCATGAATATGTATTTTTTGATGCACAAATACTTGGAAAGCTCTTTTTTACAGCTGTCTTCACTTCTTTTGAATAAGACAAACTTTGGATGCATAATTCAGAACACTTATGCTTGAAGAGATAATATTTTGTGCATTATAATCAGCATAGGCCATGAACAAATAATGGAGATTTGTGCCTTCTCCACCTTCCTTTAAATTACGCATAGACCTTTTATGACCAAAATCAACAAAGGCTTTCTGAGAAGGGTTAAACTACTTTAGAATATATAACTACTAATGCTTAGCTAATCTGAATACCATTAAGGTGGAGTCAGTTCAAATGAAAGAAAATTAAACCACACAGAATAAGTGAATTCGTTTCACGTTTATAAAAAACAAACATAATTCATTTTGTTCTTTGATTCTAATTTCTCATTTAATCCTGGGTTGTTCAGTTCTCTCACAATTTTTAAGTTTACCATCTTGGCCACAAAGACCAGTGTTTCAATAGCAGGACTTAGAGGTTTAGAGTCTACTGCCTCAGGGATACTGTTAAAATTTTGTGATATTCAGTTTCTTGGACATTTTTTTGATGCTAAGCTATCTTTTGAGTTTCTTTTTATACTTTTCAAGTGCTGGTGATAGCCAATATATCTTAATCATTCCCCTCTCTCTCTGTGGATATATAGTGCCTCATATATGACTATACCTTACAATTTATAAAGCATTTTCCCATCTGGTATTACGTATTGACATGTTACATACTGAATATTTTTCCCCCTCACAAAAGTATACCTTACTATCAAAGCAGTCTGAGGAATTAACGAAAGATATATGGCCTGATTTTTAGTTTATATTACATTTTTAGGATATTGGTGCTGTAATATTTTACAGTGCAGCATATAATTCAGGGGTTGATATTAATCAAGCAAGAAAAAAAATGACAAAATTTTACATATAGCAACTGTGACTTCTGGAGTCTTCCCAAGGAATTTTATGTAAACAAGCCAAAGTACCCCTGAAAGAATGTGAGGAGCTAATTTTTCCTGATCACTGATACTGACATTAGCTTAACAGGATCATTAAAGACTCCTGTTTTTTGAAATTAGAATAGCTGTGGTCTGTTCTTTTGTCTGGCTGGTTTCCTTTAAGTCACATTTATCCTTCCTCACAGTCTGGCATTCTTAATTAGTCATGTTCCTCAAACCTTTGAGTGCGTCTGTAATAATAAAGACCTTTCTAAAAGCAGAAGCAAGTTACCACATATGGATGCCTACACCATCTAGAGTTCACAGTCAGGATGGATCCCAAGTTAAAAGGACAAGAGGGCTTTAGTGAAAAATGGTTAAGAGTCTGCTTTATAAGCTATATTGCATATGTTCAATCCACAACTTCTCAAATTGTAACTGACATCGTCATGTCTCTCCAGGCAGAAAAGAAGCATCTCTGAGTCCCTCCACCTACGTTATTGACCTCACTTCCCATATTTTCAAGTGCCCTTGCTCTACTCCTTTTTCTTCTCCTCTTACTGATTGAAGTTTCCTCCATTAAATACACTTCCCCTCGATATTTTAGTTTTTGTAATTTCACTCAATATTTCTCCAATAAATAGGCATTGAACTTTTTGAAACTGTAGTCTCACTCTCTATTCTCCATGTTTTCACTCCATTCCTCAACACAGTGAATGTACATTCTGCCTGCACCACTTTAAGGCAACACTTCTTGATAAACTTACCAGTGACACCTCATATGCAAATCTTATAACCACTTAAAAAATCTAAACCATTTCACCTCAGAAGCATTAGACTCCATTGAACTTTGTTCTTTAAAACTTTACAATCTAAACGTTCACATTACAGTCTCCTCAGTGTTAGAATTTGTTAAAGTTCCATCCATAATTTTACTCTTAGAATGACTTGTACTTTATTCTTTGTTGAACACTTGTTCAATTGAGAATCAAATCAAACTGGCCTATATAAAGCTTTCTCTCCCTTCATGTTCCCATAAAATATTGTACTTACTATATTAATAGCATGTATTGCAATATAATTATATGCCTATTTCCTCCATAGATTACATGTATCCATGTTATTCTGCCAGGGACTAAGATCACTACCCAATATAGATTAGACATTGATGAATAAATAGCTAATGCACTAGTTAAATAATAAGTCCTGGGCATGGCTAATGATCAAGAAACTTTTATCTCCATTAAATATCATTTTCTCTTCAGATACATTCCTAGTTTTCTTTTCTTTTTTCATTCCTAGATTTCTTGATCTTCAAATTCTAATGAAAGAAATGCAACTTAATTTTTTTGAGCTAAGGATAAATTAACACATGTAATAGTTTCTACTTACTGAATTCTTACAACAACCCTGACAATAAAGTAATGTTATCCCGATTTTTCAACCTAAAAAAAAGATCTATAAAAGTCATAGGCCTTTTAATTCCCTTGTCTTTGGAGATGTGCATAGGGGCACTTGTACCCCAATGTTTATAGCAGCACTCTCAACAATAGCCAAATTATGGAAAGAGCCTAAATGTCCATCAACTGATGAATGGATAAAGTTGTGGTTTATATATACAATGGAATACTACTTGGCAATGAGAAAGAATGAAATATGGCCCTTTGTAGCAATGTGGATGGAACTGAAGAGTGTTATGCTCAGCGAAATAAGTCATACAGAGAAAGACAGATACCATATGTTTTCACTCTTATGTGGATCCTGAGAAACTTAACAGAAGACCATGGGAGATGGGAAGGGGAAAAAAAGGTACAAAGAAGGAGAGAGCCAAACCATAAGAGACTCTTAAAAACTGAGAATAAACTGAGGGTTGATGGGGGGGTGGAAGGGAGGGAAAGTGGGTGAAGGGCATTTAGGAGGGCACCTGTTGGGATGAGCACTGGGTGTAGTATGGAAACCAATTTGACAATAAATTTCATGTTAAAAAAAGTCATAGGCCTGAGGTTATACAGCAAGTGAGGGCAGAGTACAGAGAAGAACTCAAATCTTTCTCTTCAAAATTGTGTACTGAAGTTAATAGAGGAAATAAAGAAAAGAAGGTTACTCTGAGGAGCTGATGTTTTCGCTGATTGCTGAAGGATAAGGAGTCTGCCATGGGAAGATAGGGAAAGAACATTCTAGAAAGAACATTCTTCTAGAAAGAAACATTCTAGAACATTCTAGAAAGAAAGGAGGACCAGTACAATGGACGAAGTCATCAGCATGCTTGATTGGCTTAAGAGCAAAGGTAGTGAATGAAGGGTCTCATGGAGTGTGATAATGCCAAAGTGGTAGGCAAGGCATACATCGTTTGGACCTTAAAATCTACAGTAAAAACTCTGCATTTTCCCCTAATTGTCATAAGAACATATAAAAACATAATTAGTGGAGTAGTGATATGATCTGTTTTCCATTTAATAAAGTTCATCATAATAAATGCATGGAGATTAGACTATCAACAACAGGTATCAGAGATGGAGAATATTACATAAAAGAGATACATGAGGAAGTCCTATTCAGTTGCTTTTGGAGCATAGAGGTATGAGGAAGACTTTTTACTATATAACCTATACTTTTTAAAATTTTTTTGAAGCTGGAGCATGTACTCCTTCTAACAACATAAAGAAAAAGAGGATTGAAGCAGGAAGAGTTGTTTCAAGTCTATCTGATTATACAGGCTTTTTCTTCATTCTTATCAGGGACTGGAGTTATATGAGGAGTAAACATAGAGACCTGAGATTGTCTCATATAAATATATAAATATATATATGTGTGTGTGTGTATATATATATATATGTGTGTGTGTGTGTATACACCACACACACACACACACACACACACACACACACACACACTGGGTGGCTCTAAGAATAAAGAGGCTTAAGGGTAATAAACACATAAGTTTTGATACTACCACTGTTGATATCTATAATCACAAATAAATGTGTCTAAACTGTGCGCACATTTAAACAAATCAACTACATTTTCCCATTATCATTTACTTGTATATTAAATGAGATTATGGGGTAAGAGAATGGGAATGGGGGATCGTTGTTCAATGGGTATAAAGTTTAAGTTATGCCAGATTTTCTATAAATCTGCTGTATAACACACTGCCCATAGTTAACAATTCTGTAATATATACTCAACAGTTTGTTAAAAGGGTAGATTTCATGTTAACTGCTCTTAACCACAAAAAAAAAGAACACAGGAGGAATCTTTTGGAGATGATGAATATGCTTGTTACCTTGACTGTGATGATTGTTTCATGGGTGTATGCATACTACAAACTAATCAAATTATGTCCATTGTTTTTGTATATAGATTATACCTTAGTAAAACACAAATAAAATATGGGAAGATTAATCTGAGATCTGCAATTTTCAAATTATTCCTGGAAGTCTTAAGTGTTCTGTATAAGTAAATATAATTTTCAATTTTTAAAAATTTCTAATACAAGTTTGACTACTGAGCATGGGTGACTGTTTCCAACTGTATATGTTTCACAGGAACTCTCAGAAAGATCCAAAATTCAACATACTATCAATAAAATATTTGATTCTTCTTCATTTATTTCTTATTGCTCAAACAAGAAAACTAGAAAAGACATTTTGCATTTTTTATTTCAGTACATGTCTGTTGGTCCTACATTCTACCCCTAAATATCTACCAAATCTACACTCACTTTGGTTACTGCTTTCATTACAAACACTAACATTTCTTTTGGAGGATATTAAGTAGCTTCCTAAACAGCCTCCTCTCATTTCTTCCTCTTCGCCAACACATCTGACTGAACCTTAGCTCCGAACTATCTTCTGGTATGTAAATCTGATCATTTATCTCTCCTTCTAATGGCTTTTCAATTTATCCAGGATCTACTTCATAGCTTGGCATGGCTTCTAACGCTGCAAAAAATAACCAGTCACTATTTACCAACTATTCCTTTTGGTGCTTTAATGTTCAACTGGGGTATGTGGAGTGAGTTGGACTCTGACACAATCAAACTAAAACCTCATTTTTTTTCTCTCTCCATTTTTCAAAAACATTTGTCATAATGTTTACCTTTCCCTGCCCATGGAAGAAAACTCTGACAAGCCTATGGATTTTCTGTGCTTTCTTAGGTAAAAGATCACTCAAGCCACAAAACACAGCCTCAATTTAGAATTAAAAAAAATCTATACATACATGAATGCATACATACATACATACATACGTACATACATACATACATATATGCATATTCAAGATGAACCTGACTTAGCAACAAATCTTCCACCTCAGGTCAGCTCAGACTGGAGGCTAAAATAGTACCTTGGACATTGAAGATGGGAGAAACCATCTTCACTGGAACACATTTATGAGTGATCCAGATGTCCCCAGCTGAGACCCTCTTCTCTGGAGTTCTCTCTAGGCTTGAGGTGATGGAGATAACACCACTTTACCCCTTTCTCCCATGAAAATGGATGCCCACCAGGTGGCAACCACTCTTTTTAATAAAATTGCTTCATAAATCCTCCCCCCTCTACTTCACTCTTAGCCTACAAACAAGTTGGATTACCAGTGTTCAGAAATTTCCTTCAAAAATCTACATGTGGTGATTTAGCACCTTATGTGCAATTTTGCATTTTTCAGTTTTCGGTGTCTTGTTGGAAGTTTCATTTTTAGTTTGCATTATTTAATTTACTCCTTAGCATAATATAAAGGAGCAATCTAATTGTCTTTGTGGACACTGAGGTTAAGAGGAGTTAAATTAAATTTTTTTGAGTTGTAGACCACATAAATGACGAAGTCACAAATCAATTCCAGGCATTGGACTCTGGGTCCATGACCTTAAGCACTGAACTGTTATGATCTGGCCTCTATCTACTTTTTAAGCCACTTTCCATTTTCCATGCATTCCAACATCAGTGACCTTCTTTTCCTTAACCAACTGTTTTTTTCACCTTTTACCTTCATACAGACCATTTTCTCCACCAGAAATGTGCCTCCCCATTTTCCTTGATAGTCATTATCTACCTAACTCATTCAAGATAATGGTTTTCTTGACCCCACCAGAAGGCTAAAGCACTTCCTTCAACACACCTGGAAGTAACAGTAGCATTATAGCAATTTCTTTCTTACTTCTTATTCTAATAATCTGCTTACATTTCTGTCTATCCTGCTAAAACTCTGAGCCTAAGGCAGGTAGAGACTACATTTTGTTCATGAAAACCTGGGGTGATGTTTGCTGAATGAGTAAATGATAGACTCTATGTAGGCTACCACTGGGAAGATGAAATAGTTGTTGTGACTTCTGGAGAGAAGAGTAAATTCTTGGAAATGATCTAGTCCAATAAATTCATCAAAGAATCAGGAAAATTTAGAGTAGCAGAGGGAAAGTTGCTTATTGGAGGTACTCACTATTGTATTTTAATTTGGAACTTTCTCTTTCTCCATATCTTGGGAGTTTTTGCAACCCTTATTGGTACAAAACTTTCAGCAAGGTCATGTGGCACAATGCCAGCATGCAGAACATTCACTCCCACTTTTCTAAGACCTAGCAGATGTGACCAGGCTGTGCCAGGACCACCTGGGAGTCATTCCTAAGTGGCAAGCCTTGTCTCACTTATGGAAAGGTTATAACTACAATCCACAGCAGGTGCTTAGTTTACAGCATTTAAGGTCATTTACAAAGGCACTTTGCTTGGTTCTTAGATGCCATGAAGCTCATATCACAGTAACCGTGTTAGCTTATATTGTTCCCGCTCTTTGTTTTTATCAACTATTTAAGTCAATGGTTTTCAGTTATCCATAACTTTAATGTTAAGTCCTTTTCAGAGATTAAGTATAAATTATGAATGAGTGAATGAATGAACAAAAGTGTGTTATCGGTTAAGAATAATTTAAAGGTAAAAATTAGTGAGAGAGGCAGAGAGATTTCTTACCTTCATATTCAACAAAGGCTGGCGCTAGATTAAACAATCTGGTCCCAAGGTTTTTCTAATAAAAGACTTATGAATATTGGATTCATATCAAGAGTAGTTTTTGTTTTCTTTTTTTTTAACTATCTCTTTGCAGTAAAATACAACTATTTCTGAAAAAGCTAGGTCAGTCTTAGTGTCAAATTGTGCATACTTTTCAGGTTTTGTTTGTGATAATATTGATATGTAACAAAAGCACAGGCAATTTTCTCTTTTTTACAGTTCATTTCAGGAAAAATAAATAAAATGGTCAACATTTAAGGAACTTTTATGAAAAATTTTTGACCTGGCAAGGTCAGAGAAGTGATTACATCTTTAAAAAAAATAGAAATAGGCTGACCTGAAAGGCATCCACATGTGTTTTAAAAGTAATGCCCATGTTTTATGTATTGATATTTTTGAATCATAAACTCTCTATCCTTCTCTAGAAAAGGGAACGTGTAGTTATGTATATGAATGATGTAATATTACTTCCTGTCTTTGGGAGACCTTCGATCTTGTTAGTGCTGCTATCCTGTTTGACTAGAACCCTGTAATCTTTAAAGAATGTTTTTGGTCATGGGCCTTCACCTTCGAGTGATTTCATCCAGATACAGTTTCCATAGGCTTTACTGGTTTAAACAGAAGAAAAGAGCAGACCATCTGAACAAAATAAAATGTCACCATTAAATTGGTTTTTGTAGCTTAAGGTACAGTGTAATGATATTTTTCCAGCAGCTGCTTTCAGTTGGATTTAAAGTTTAGAAAAAGGTTTGCATCTGATACAAAATAATAAACTGCAGGTTGTGTTACTTCCTTCTTTTGTGTCCCAAAACATAAGGAAAGTCTTTGTGCTTTTACATGGTAACTGATGATCATTAAGAATTTCTTTTTTTTTTTTTTGTTCACCTAAATAATTGCCCATATGTGCTAAATGGGGTATATGTGAAAAGTGCTTTTGAAAAAGTGAAAGCATTCTTCTAATAAATATGACTGTAGCTTGGGTCAATTTGTGTAATTCCTCACATATAGTTGGTTCCTTCTATGAAATGGTTTAATTACTTATGTAAAATGAGGTGTCTTGGTGATAAATCTGCTGTTACCACCAGGCAGTAAGGAGTTCTTTCACATAATCACTATAATTAATTTTATTTCCCAACCATTCTGATAGTTTGTTCTATTCACGAAGAATACAGACTTTAGAAAAATACAAACTCAAACGTAATCTGAAATAATGGCTATCTGTGCTATTAGTTTCTTTAAAAATTGTTAATGAAATAAATGTAAAACAAAAACATTAACTATTCTAAACAAAAATTAAATCAGAGAAGATTTTATTACTTCTGAGATTAGCGGAGTCAATAAATATTCACCAATTACTAAATTTACAGCTAGATAATCTAATGAAGAATGGGAAGGACAGAAAAAAATCATTGTAAGATTCCTTAAGTTCTTGTTACACTTCATAAAAAGTTTATAAATCCTCTATTGTTTCCATTATCAGAAGTTGCAAGGCCAAAATTAAATAAGCTAAAGTGTTTTCCTTGTAAATAATGTCCTTGAAAAACCTTGTTTTTATTTTTCTTTAATTTGGCCAAACTTGTGTTCCTCATCAAAAATACATTTTATTTTAGATTAGAAGTAGGCTGTGTGATACAGCATTTGAACAGACACAAATGAGCCTGTGGAGAGCAGAAGATAGTTACAGTTGTGAAATATCATTTGTTTCAGTTGTGAAATATTGTTTGAAAATAAATTTAAAAAACTACTCTGGAAGGTGAGAACATGGTAAAATACAGTGTAGGCCTTGGTGGGTGAGTCTTACCATGCTGAGAGCCAGTGACCTAACTTAAAGATAATGTGTGATGCATTTAAGAAAAAGACTCTCAGTTAATGCTAAAAGCCTGAGGCTTATACGTAAGACAACAGCTGGTACTTAGAGATAGTATATAGCAAAGTTTATACACAGAAATCTCAGCACTCTTTCGCCAATTATCTTTTAATTTCTTAATACTTCTTATTTAGTATCATTCCTTAGTGTGAGCTCTAAAAAGACTACCATAGGAATAAAAGTAGGCCTGTCTCTCAACCTTGTTCCCATTCACCCATCTGGCTGCCTGAGGTATGAATTCTTTTCCCTTCAAGACCACACTTGACACTCCTTTTTTTTCATAATTGGATTTTACAGGTAAAATTACCGGGGTCAGAGGCAAAAATAGGTTATGATTCTCTACTGGCTAGCAAACAATACAGACGAAATTGTTGAGAGCAGACAGAGGAAGAAAAAAGAGAGATGGTCCTCCTTTAGTAGGTCTTCCAATAAGCAAGTAAAAGACTGAAATGGGAAATGATGGTATTTTAATCATGGATGACAACAAAAACTCTCAAGTTCAGAACCAGTAATACACTTGAAAGAAGCCGTTTTTTTAAGCCAGATAAACACTGGAATTCAATCATTTTTCCTATCTTTTGGGATGTTTCTTTTTGTCCTGAGCCACAAACTATTAATACTTATGAGTGGGCTTGTAGGGGAACTGATATTACACTATGTTTTCCCACCCCACCCCCCAACACTATTTGTTTTCAGCAGAGTGACTGCTCGATATGATGTTCCAGGAGACTAACATTTTGGGACTCATTGTATTTATGTCTCCCTTATTAAACAGATTAGAAATCTTTAAAGGGATCCAAGAAAATCCCTAAAGGTGGATCTTTAGGTATCTTTTTAAGTATGATATTTTTATTAAAATATCGGAAGTGTTGGTTAATGTCAACATATCTCATTTTTCCAAGGCACAAAGAAAGAAATACATGCAGGAAGCATCCAAAGACCTTGACATCCACAGTGTTGTTAAAAAAGCAAAGCTTAGATTTGTAGGACAATAACTCCAGTCTTTTGAGGGATAAAAATAGAAATTGTGTTAGCAACCTATCCCAATGGCTTTCTAGCCTCATGGGAGGGAGAAGGAACGAACGCGTTATGAAATCTAGACCTGGAATTGCCAGAGTGCAACAAAACCCCTAATTCCCCGAGCCGAAAAAGACCGTCTCAACCATCCAAACTTCTATGCATCTTTTCCCCCCTGGTTTCTAGGGAAACATGCTTTTATACCTAAGGCTGACTTGGGAAATCCATTTTTAGACTCCAGTAAAAATTTGCTGCTTATAATTGTGAGCAACACACTAGGAATAGTGGCCCTCCAAATCACCTCTCAGATTTTTTTTTTCCCCTTAGTAGCTTAGGTGAATGCTCAGGATTATTATTAAGTGCACTGACTTGACACTGATTGCTAACTAAATTTAATAGAGTTTTAAAGAGACTAACTCAATGAACAGCGGTAGATAGCTCTAGGGGTTACTTAACCTCAAATTGAGTGCCCAATCTAACAAAATATTAATATATATGAATGCAATAAAAAGGAAAACACACACACACACACATATATGTGTGCTTTTATGTCCATATAAATAAAATCAAGAGAATATTAATAAATATGAATATCAATATATGTGAATATAATAGAAAGAAAAACACATATTAATATATATGTGTGCGTGTTTTTATATCCATATAAATAAAATCAAGAGAAATGGCAAAATTATTTCATGAATTGAGGGAAAGTTGGCTTAAAGTCAAAGGCTACAAAAAAAAAAAAAACCCAAAAAATGAGTTGCATTGTCTGATTTCCCCACTCCAACACGTTTCAGGAACTATGTAAATGTTGAAGAAGGCTTTAGACTGAAGGAATATGGATTTGGGGGTATGGAGGTAGTAAAGTAAACTCTTAGACCTTAAAAAAGCAAGAAGAGCTTACTCAATAGCTTATTCAAGAAATAGGTTAAAATTTATTAGTGCTTTGCATTTATATTGGTCAAGAAGGTGCTGATATTTGCTCTATCTTTTAATCCGTATTTCACTTGTCTTTTTTCCCATCAAACTCTCCAGACTTTTTCAGATAAAACATGACCCCACCCATTTATATTAGATAATACATCCAGTGGTTCTCAAATTATAAAATACTTTTAAATACTTTAGAGGTATCATATGCCAGAAGAAGTAAACCCAGTCACAAATCAGTATTCTGCTTTTAAACTTTCACTAACACACACTTCACTATACTATTTCACAGGAATATAGGTCCACTCAACTAAACTATCATCAAGTTACGTCAGTAGACTTTAACAATGGAGAAAGGAAAATCTGAAACATCATGAAACCCTGACATTCAAAAAGTAGAATACTATCTCCGCAAAATGGCAAATAGTGTGATTAACAACAGCTTTTACTATTGAGAGATGTAGTCACCATTGGTAACATTTCCAATAATGGTGAGAATGGCAGTAACAAGGATACCTGGTGTTACAAAACTGGAGTCAGACTGCTCTGGGTCTGAATCACTGCTCTTCCCAATGCTAGATATGAACATCAGCAACTCAATCTCTTTGAGCCACCATTTATGCTTTCCTCATACAGATATGTTTGATGGGGGAAAAAAACGAACCACACACACACACACACACACACACACACACACACACTCACAGATAGAAACATGGTTAGGCAAAATACTTGATACCTAAGTAGTTATTAAATATTAGTTTCCTTCTTCTTATTAACATCTGAAGTTTTTCACATAAAACTTTATGCTTAATCCCTTTATCTCCCATGATTTTAACTTAAAAATGATTATGATTACAAGAATAAAAGAAATGGGAAAGATTTAAATGCTATCCATGGATACATCTTCGTATTCTACATTTAGTTCTAATATAATGCATGTTTTAATTACCATGAGAATAGCTGAATAAACATATCTGATCATTTAGACGGTTTAGAAACTAAGAGAATTTCCAGTCATTAATAAGAATCCCCACACTGTAAGAATTACCTTAAACATCAGATTCAAAGAGGATACTTTTCCATGAAAAGAAAAGCTTAAAAAGAAAAATATAACGGATAACACTACACTGAGGCAGGAGTGAGTTACAGTTCTATTTTCCATACCTTTAGTGCAAGAAAGCCCAGATACCTGAGACACACATGGGTCCAGATCTTTGAGATCTGGATGAATTCAAAACACTACATGGCTGTGTATGTTCCATCATGGTGACAACGAGGGCTCTGGGTCTCTACTGCTAGAAGTGAGAGAATCCTAACTCTGTCACTTTCCTTATCTTTCCTTATCTTTTGGCCTTGGGAAAAAAACAAGAACAAAAACAAAAACAAAAACAAAAACGACAGTTTCTGTTGGATCTCTCTGATTCTAACGTAATGTTTCTGTCGGATCTCTCTGACTCTAACGTAATATTAAAAATAATATGATTAGAGAATATAAATGAAGTAAACCTGAAATTTCCTCACTAGAGGAACCAGTTTTCTATATTTTAAATAAAAAGAAAAAAAAATGGATGAGAGACACAATTGTGTGCAAGCCAAAAACAGCATCACACAGAAACTTCACCTAGAGCAGGACCTTCCTGTGTGGTGAAGGTGGTCTTCGAGACAAGTGAACCCACAGTTTGCTCTTCTCAAAAAGGCAGGTTGTTCTCTATTGAAAGAACTACAGGAAGCACAGGTGAGAAATCCTGCTCCCTATTTATATTGTATAGAATTCCAGGGGAGTGGGTTTTCTCATCCAATCGTTAAGCTGAGGAGTGTTCCCTTTTTCATTTTTTTTTCTTTTCAGAGAAATATTTTGAAATTAGTACAAAGAGTTCCTCCTTGTAGGAGCCTTTACACTTGACATTTTATCCTCTAGGTAGGTATAATATGGAGTCTAACATTCCTCCCCACCCCCCCACCCCCTTAGGAGGGTGAGAGCTGGTGCATCCAGAACCCAAAGGAGAGGAGAACTGAACTATTACTATTTGGCGTTAAGACAGTGTATTTCCTCTGAAGGGTGTGAAGGGCATCATAAAATGTTAATTAATAGCCAGTAGTCTCCAGGGCCTCCCTAGAGATGGCAAACTCAGGGGAGGATCCTCACACCCTCACTTCTACCCTGGGAAAAAAAAGCAGCTCCATCCACAGTCAAAATTAAGAGAAAATACAAAGGGCCAGTGGGAATGAATGTTTATATTTGGTCAGAAAAATTGTCCCTCTAGCTAAGGGACGTGAGAGCTTCGGAAAAATGGCAGAGGTTGGAAAAAGTGAAGACAAACTGGAAATAGGAAAACGCCTTTAAAGGTATAAGTAAAGAAGGAAATAGAGGAGATGAGGAAGAAACAGTGAAACATCTGTGACATCATTTTTCTTCCAGCAGGCCTCAGATGGGCTACAGGCGCCAGAGTTCTCACCCCCGCCCCCAAGAGTGCTGGGTCCCAGGAGTGCTGGGGCTGAGGCCAGGAGGGGTAGGGACAGCCCCCCTCGCATTCCCTGGTGAAAGTATATTTTACTATACACATTCAACCTGAAATTTCCTTGCAATGATGAAATGTTAGAGAGGCAGACTCTGTTTTCGTAGTTGGTTTGTTTTTTATGTCTGCTTATGTGTTTGTTTGTTCATTTGGTGTAAGGGTGTGGGTGAATGTGATGAGTGGTTAGCTGTTTCTTGTGTTGGTTTTGGGGTAGCGGTAGTGCACTGACTTGCTGTTTTAAGGGTAAAAACACATATGAAACAGATATCATTTTCTTAAATTCCTTTCTACTTAACGTTTGAAAAAAAAATCTCAAGTGAGAAAATGCAGTCATACAGATGTTGGAGCTGACTTTACTGGGTTGGGTTGGACACTCTGACCTCAATCTTTTACAGATAAAATGAGATCAAAATGAATTTCAAGAACAGTCTTTTAAGAAGGAAATTCACAGAATACGCAACCGGGTGATTTTGCTGGGAAGTAGGAGGCATCCCCATGTTCTTTCTTTTTCCCCCAATCTTTTGTACGTAATTAATTCTGAATAGATATTTTGTTAACTGATAGGTGATGTGCATGGGATTTACTTATAAAACTCCTAGTTTATCTGTGACACCCATTCCTGCTTTCACTTGAAACAGTATTCATGCAGGCAATTTCTGATTCCCATGAAAGTCTTTTTTTTTTCTTTCTTTCTTTAGAACCTAGGGATAAGGGGAAGTTGGTTTAAGAATCTTTTAAATATGTCTCAGCTGTCCAAATGTAGAGCCACCAACCAGGTGGGGGTGTGCAAAAGAATGCAACAGATTGGCAGAATCTGAAGTTACTTTTATGAAACTAGACTAACAGTGCTTAATTTGAAGAATTAAATAATTTTATTCAGGGGTTCCTAGGTGGCTCAGTCAGTTAAGCGTCCAACTCTTGATATCAGCTCAGGTCGTGATCTCATCAAGTCTGGCTTATGATTCTTTCTCCCTCTCTCTTCTGTCCCTCCCCTACATGTGCACATATACTCTCTCTCTCTCTCTCTCTCTCTCTGTCTCTTTCTCTCAAAATAAATAAATAGATAAAAATTGTTATAAAGAAAAAAGATTCAATAAATAACATGAATATCTAATATATGCTAGGCATTCAGGTGACTGAGTGAAATGATAAAAATACTAAACAAATTTAAAAATTTGCTTTTACTAATACTGAGTATATTGTTTTGCTATGTAAGTATTTAATAAAGTACATTTTTAGAATCTTGTGTTTCTCATGCATGAACATCCAAACTGGTAAGTAACAAAAAGGTGATAGAGTAAACATAGAAAAGACAGAGGTTAGAAAATAATATACATTTTATGTAGTCCAAACTCTCTAAGTAGTCCCTAGAACCTGATGTAAGACATTGGCTTGTACAATATCAACATGGTTTAATTTGTTTTTAATTGTGTTATCATTAAATTAACCATGTCTTGCAACTTGGAGACATGGCTACAATTACTTATTATTCCTAACCAAGTTCTGTAAAAAAAAAAAAAAAAATTAAGATGACATTTTAATCAGTTTTCCATTATCTGATCTCACATATTATAGCACTTGATAATCATATTTAGGGAAAGAAATTTGTCTTATTCCTAGTTGTTCCTTTGTGAGTAAAAAAGCATGATAGAAGAGTACCTGTTACATGTTTTTAAAAGAAAATAATAATTCAAAATATACCCTTAATATGTTTACATCACGGTTTCAACAAGTGCAATGACCTATTCTTAAAGTGACATGGTTCCTTAAGCAACATTACTCAAATGAACAAATGTATATATTTTAACAGACAGTCTGCAAAGATGAAGGACAGAAATTTACTTCCATTTACTTGTTCAAATTTGGAGCTAAATCTGCATTTATTTTTCCTCACCTTGTATGAAAAGAATGTCAGTGTGTATGGTTATGTCTATTTATCCATATATATAGTGATGTGAGGGTATGGAATCTACTAAACAATAAGTGAAACTGTTCATTTATGGTCTTAGTG
This sequence comes from Panthera uncia, assembly GCF_023721935.1. Classification (NCBI taxonomy): domain Eukaryota; kingdom Metazoa; phylum Chordata; class Mammalia; order Carnivora; family Felidae; genus Panthera; species Panthera uncia. Next base: position 84,889,099 of record NC_064816.1, read on the forward strand.
TCTGTGTACTTTCAAGAGCCTCCTCGGGGGCCAAGAATGAACGAATGGCAGAAGTGCTTAGAGAGGCAGCTAAGCATATGGAGAGTAATTGCTGTGAAAGCTATTGATTAATTCTCAAAATAGGAGGTCCGTTTTGGATTGGATGCCTTTGTGGAGCTCCTTCTGCCTGAACTCTCTTTTCTCGAGTCCCTCTCTCATTATCACCTTCTTCCTCAGTTAGGTAACTGAAAATTCCAAGGGAACAGCTAACCAGCCAATGTTGAAGTAACATCTTTGTGGAGTTGAAGTCATCGTGTTACACTGGTTTGTTTTTCCAGTGAGATTTCACATTTGTTAAAATATACCTTGAAATGCAGTTGTAAGGGAGACCCTCCCCTGCCCTCAGTTGCTCACACCTTCTAGTGTCAGTTCCTTCTGGGATTTGGAGCAACACTGAGCACTTTGGCAAATCTAAAAATAATCAGTCCATTAGTATCAAATTGCTTTCCTGAATACAGCAAGGTGCTCTCTCTCTGCCTCCCCAAACGCCAGCCATCCTCCCACATTCTAGTCCACCTCACCCTAATATGTATCATGTTCAAAATACAATGGGAACTTCACTGATTTACTGCTTTCCCTCCAAAGATTGAGGCTGTAAAATATCATTATGTATACAATTACACACAAAACTTTTTGCAACTTTGTCATGTCATTTTACTACAACTATAGGTTGTGAATATACATCTTGGTAAAACAAAACTAGGATATAAAACAAACACAATAAATTGGAATGCATTAACTGACAGGTGACATTTTGCATCTTTCCATTACCATTATTATATATTTTTTGTGAAACACCCAAAATAGAAAACATAAATTTTATAGACTATAAAGGATTATGATTATTCTCCTTATCATTTCATTAAAATTACTTCAATAATAGGGGTTATTTCTATTGATGAGCATACTTAAAGAATAAATCTAAAGTGTTATGTTTAAAAAAGGAAATGCCTTTATTCTTCTGTCTTTGTTATTCTCTGACATTAGATATAAAGTATTTCAGGAAGCCACTATTCTTAAAGTAAGTGATTGTGCCTACATATCTGAAGTTCATTTTAAATATGATTTTAGTAGCAGCTATAGAAAAAGTTTATTTATTTTTCATGTTTCCAGGCTTAATTAGAAAGTGGTATGTAATGCACTTGTGATTATCAACCTTATAAATGGCACTTTAAAAAAAGAACATTGTTTAGTTATTTCCTTACCAAATATATCCCAACATGCTCTTCAAAATATTTTTTCCAATATTGTATCTTTCTATGAACACCTGGAAAATTAATTAGCATCTACATAAAGAAATAGAGTCAAGTGTTCCCTTTCAAAATACATTTTTTTATAGCCACTCATAGAACAATAAGAAAAACATTCTAAAAGATTCTTTTTTGTGCTAAAGAATGCATTCAGTGGGGTCTGCTTTGGGGGATTGTAAGGGGAGAAACCTGGGGTGCTTTAAGGTTAATGGACAGTGATTAAGGTTAATGGCTGAGTGCTTAAGGTTAAGTGCTGTATTTACATAGCTGCCAATTCTCTTTTTGAAAAAAAAGTGTTCATGTCTATCAATCAGTTCCAGCTAATAGCCAATTAAACAGCAAATGGGGTATAGAGACAGAAGGTAAAGACCCCTCAATCTGCATATACAGGGTGGAAACTGTCAATCCTCAATCAAAGAAGTGTTTATTGAACACCTACTTTGCCACGGCTGTGTTGCACACAAAGAAGTAGACGCCCTGGTCTCTGTGTCCAAGAAGCTTAGCATTTAGCAGGGAATGGAAATGCCTCTGTACAGGCAGCTATCAAAGAAATGACCCAAGTAATACATGGTACAGAATTCAGAGCAGGAAAAGATACTACCTAGCTCAAGGCTTCATAGAATTGGGAAGGATGTTTAAATTGTGCCATAAAATAATGGTTTTCCAACAGCTATATTTCATTCTTTCAAAAAGTGTACAACCTCAAGTGTGTCAGAGACAGCATGTGCTATATACATACTTGCTCTGGCAAAGTTTAACCATTCAACTACATCCACAGTTTATCAGTAATATCACTAAGAAATTCACTGGCAAGGAATATTTAATTGCTCTTCTTTTTCTCATGTAAAATCTCAAGATCAACTTAAAACAAGGACAAGCATAACAAAAAAAAAAAATAGCTAGAGCAAAACGACATTAGCACACTAACTTTGAGTTCAGTGTAAAGGTATTTAGACTAGGTAAGTCAGAAAAGTTTAGGCTAGCGTAAAGGTCTGCAGTATCCGGCAGTTATCCAAGGCAAACTGCATCACTAACCCCCAAATGACAACATGATTAATTATATAAATGTAGTTTACTAAAACAAGATTAATGTTCATCTCGGCAGCAGCCACTGGGAACAATACTTCATACATGGAGCAGCCTCACTTTCCCTCAATTAGCAACATTCAGTCAGGGCCTTTTCTATTTCTCTTTTCCTTTTTTCACTCCCTCTGAATTTCCAACTGATTTCAGAAGGAAGGTATGCTAGGAGGATGTAGGGGTTAGGGGCTAAGCAGGAACACCTGGAATGGAAGAGAAGGTGAAAAATGGACTTGTAACACATAAGCATGAAAAGCGAATTTTAAAACTTCTCTTAAATACGATTTGCATTCCGTAAGGTTCTTCTATTGGCTGGTTTCAAAATATTTAGAGCATGAGAATAGAACAGGCAAAAGTGAGTGGACAGCAAAAATTGACACCAAGTTGTCATAGATCCTCCTCTCCGGACTAAGAGTGCTAGCCAGGGAGCAGCTTCCTGGGTCAGAGCTGGCCAGAGACCGATCACAACTTAGAGGTGGAAAGGAACGGAGCTCAGCACTTGCGGGGAAGCTCATCTCTTTCAAATTTTTGCTGAAGCTTCAAAAATTAGAAACACCTTTGAATCAGAGGAATGCTCTTACTAAAATGTAAACACCCGAAGTGTTAAAGGCTTATGAATTAAAATATACCCATCAAACTGTTGAATGATACTCATTCAACATTCTGTGTCTTTGCTTAATTGACTTCCCGTCCAGGACCTAGCAGTAATTACTACACCCAAGGAATGAGTGTTTTGATTTAGGAATTACTGGGGAAGAGGGTGACAATGTCAAAGAGTAAAGACTAAGAGCATGGAGCTTTCTGAACTGGAAAAAAAAAAAAAACTGCTGCTGTTGGCAGAAGTTCAAGTTTTGGGGTAATCGGAAGTCAGTATGAAGTCTATGAGCAAGGGGGTGACTCAACTGCTGAGAGAAGGGAAGAGAAATTGCTCCCTGAATTGAAAAAAGTTGTGAAGTGAAGGGAAGATTATCAAAGATAAAGTTCCTAACACTCAAAATTTGCTAAAGGTCAATCCCATTCTTTGTATTTCCTAGTTCTCTATGCTTCTCAGTAAAGTCCACCCTAACTGTAGGGGTGATCAATGAAAACATGCTACAGTAAATTTAAGTCTGCACTGATCCATGAGCCATTCAAATGCTCATTACCTCTATCTTCTTTTGCTTAAATCTCAATTAATAATGGCTTGTGCTGCACAGGTTGGGATCAAATCTAATTAAGGATACAGACTATTTCAAAGATCTTCTAACTTTGAGATATCTTGTTAAAAGAAATCAAAAGATGCTTTAAGCATAGTATTCAAATTAAGAGATCCAGCCACAGCTGATGTTAAAACTCATTATCTATTAAATAACAAATGTGGTACATAACAAACAAAAAAAGATCTAATAGAAACTTCATATATCTCTGACAAATTTTCCAAAGACTTATAGCTCTAATTTCAAAAGGAACATGAACTAATTACAATACGTTTTTTTTTATTTCTTTAAGTAACATCATTCTTAATGTGGTTTCATATTTTTTCTCTTATTACACATAATTTAAGATAAATTAAGTTCACTATTTGTAGCTAATTACACTGTACCATCTCCATTTCATTATGGGGTCTACAGTTTGACAGAATAAAAAATTATCTAGAATAGAAAAAAAGGCAAATTATTATCTATTTAAAGTGCAAGAAATGGTTTTTAATTCCTTAATTCATGATCAGCACTTAACAGAAACCAGAAAAATTAACTAAAAGAATCAATGTCCTTTTTTTCAATATTCAAATAACTTGAGGATATTTAATTACTCAGGAGTTTATTAATTCAGTCAAGACTGACTTTAAGTCATCAAATGTAGTATAAAAAATAAAATTTTTTAAATATCAGCACATATCTCTATAAGAGTAATATATCCTTGTTATCTTACTCAAAGTTTTTAAATTAAGTTTTAAACGGTGCTGTTCATTATTACAAATGAAATAATGTGTGTATACATATTTTAAATTAGAAACCAAAGAAACTAGGTGCATTATCTATTTAAAACTTCTCATTTTACAAGTAAAAATGTAGCTAATGTTATTAAATGATATGTTTTTAAATGATCTGTCCATGCTAATTTTAACTTTATACAAGTATAATCTCTGAAATTTGGTAAGTTGTCTAGTCATTATCTAAGACTATGTATATAAATGCACACACATTTTATAATTACTGTATAGCTAATATCTATTCCTAGACAGTAAACTAGTAGATACAACCTGAATAGCATATTGTTTCTTAGTGTTCACTTGTTTAAATATCACTAATATAAATTCCATTTTTAAAACATTATTTATTTTGAAAGAGACAGTGTGTGCACACGAGTCGGGGAGGGGCAAAGAGACAGGGAGAGAGAGAATCCCAGGCAGGCTCCACATTGTCAGTGCAGAGCCCCATGCAGGGCTCGAACTCACAAACCATGAGATCATGACCTGAGACGAAATCCAGAGCCAGACGCTTAACAGACTGAGCCGCTCAGGTGCCCCAATATAAATTCTTAGCAGTGCTTTGAGAAGTAATTAGGATTGGGAACCACAATAACAAATGCACTCAAAATGTTTTTAATGTGCCCAGCCCTTAGTCCTTTCAGAAAAAAATAGCTTGAGTCAATCCTTAAACTTTAATGGTCACAGTTGCAGTTGCAGGAACTTGCCAAGTTATCATCTGCCCATGATACTGCTTCTCTCCAGAAAAGCCAGAGTTCCTGCCAAATGCACTTTCTTCCCCTAAGACATGCTGACATATAACATTATTGCTGCAGCCACAAGTGACGTACCATGGATGGGTCCTATTAGCCTGTTCCCATATTAAAGGTGGTCCTCCAGAACTAGTATCCTGAGCTTTGGAAGCAATTCCAGGCGTATCTTATGTGAAGCCTTAAGTATTTAAAGCAGTTACATAATTGATTCTGAGCTTTAGTCTTAGAAAATGTAGTCTTCACCTTCCTCAGTCTAATCTCGTATAAAGGATAGAAATTTCCCTTGGATCTAGATCTTTTTCAGCCCTTCAAAATGTTGGTGTGTAGGTATATATAGTTTTTAAAGTTTACAGAGGGGCAGAGATGCTTAAAATATTTTGGAAGCAAAATCAAAACGACAAATGACAGCAGGTCTCTGTGCAATAAGTGTAACTGCAAATGAGGTTTTTAGTTTTTGTAGACAGAATGGAAATATGCCATGGCAGTCCTTCAAACGAATCTTCTCGAACTTCATGTTAACTATCTGTGGATAGAGAATACAATGCACTTTCCCCTTTGTCATGCCAATTTCATCTTTTATGAGCTGTCTAGTTCTATTTTCCTGAAACATGATAAAAATTAAAAGGCTAATGGTATTACTAGGAAAAGTTACCTATGGCACAAAGGACCTTGACTGCTACGCTGTATATAGACTGGGAAAATTGTAAATATCTGATAGTAAGACTCCTGACAGGTTTCCCCGAGTATGGTGACTATTTTCACTGGGCAGACCACCTGCAGGAACTTAGCTGTACCCCTGTTGTAACAGAAGATATCGGTTTCCTCAGGGAACAGGGTTTCTAATCCTGTGTTTCCCCTACCCCCCGCCCCCATTTTGATCTTCTCTGCTGTCACAAGGGGAGCCGCTGATGCTGTCCTGCTGGCAGTCTGTTGTCATCTCTTATCCTACCTCCTTCCCAGTGGGCTAGTGTCAGCAATAGCCAATGGCAGTTTTGTGAGTCTAGTGGTTTTGGAGAGTCTAAAAAGATTCCATGTGGGCAATATACAACCCAAGTCATACTAATAAAATAAATGTTTGGGTCTTGTCATAATAAAAAAGCAAACTTCACAATTTCCAAAATGAACAAATTAAAAAAAAAAAAGGTTAATAACATTATTTTAAAAACTTGTAGTCTACCTACAAGATCTCTATGTAATGCTGTCCGTAGCCACAGTCATTGTTTAAAGTAACACATTAAATATAAAAATACAGTGTTTCTATAGCAGCAGAGAATAGCAAGTGATTACTATAAATATTCAAAACTCTAAAGCAGCCAAAGTAAGCCAGGAAACAATTATTTGAAATTCACAGATTTTTTTTTCCTGTTGGTGCACACAAAAGTTTGTGATGAAATTTGTTTTTTAAATTATGAACAATAGTTATTTAAATAAAAGAAAAATCATTTTTATTTAAGAGAGCTATTACTGTGGAATGGATAATAGAAATCATTCATACACGGACGTATTTGCTTTGACACATAAACTACACACACAAGGAGCAAGTTATTTATTACATTATTGTAACAGAAATTAATGAATATGCCTAAAAACATGATATAAACACAAGGTCTGATATAAAATATACATCTTTTTCTACATGATAAAATCATCTATAACATTTGTATTCTCCTAAAGGTACCAAAGTAAAATGCCTTCTTGAAACACATGGCATTGATATCACACCCATTTCTTATATTTTCTTGAATCAAAATATGATGGCAATACTAAGACTTTTGTCAGGTAGGAGTCTTACCACATATATGGTGTATACGTGCATCCTTAAGGTCCATAATGTATTGAAATAGTTTGAGTCTCTAAATTCCAGTCCAAAGGACTGGAACTATAAAAAAAATAGCCTCTGTCCCAAGCTACCCTGCATGTGGGCATCCCAGCATGTTTGTGCACATTTGCTGCTTTCAGATAGTATATCAGCCTCTTGGAAATACTTTCATTAGTTTAATGTTATTCATAAAATTGAGAAAGTAAAACACATTGTTTATCTGTAAACTGCAAAGGACAAACCTCTTTTGCTATCAATATGAAGATTAAATGAGATAATGTAAATGACAGGACACCCTGTAGTTACTTTACATTTCTATATTCACCCACGTATATTTGCTTTTGTATCTTCAAGGTAATGAAATGAGTGCACATAAGCTTTTCTTGCTCAAATTTTCATTTTGTATAAATTAAATACTTGGTCACAAAATCAGCCTTGTTTCTTTTTTTAATGTTTATTTATTTTTCCAATATATGAAATTTATTGTCAAATTGGTTTCCATACAACACCCAGTGCTCATCCCAAAAGGTGCCCTCCTCAATACCCATCACCCACCCTCCCCTCCCTCCCACCCCCCATCAACCCTCAGTTTGTTCTCAGTTTTTAACAGTCTCTTATGCTTTGGCTCTCTCTCACTCTAACCTCTTTTTTTTTTTTCCTTCCCCTCCCCCATGGGTTTCTGTTACCTTTCTCAGGATCCACATAAGAGTGAAACCATATGGTATCTGTCTTTCTCTGTATGGCTTATTTCACTTAGCATCACACTCTCCAGTTCCATCCACGTTGCTACAAAAGGCCATATTTCATTCTTTCTCATTGCCACGTAGTATTCCATTGTGTATATAAACCACAATTTCTTTATCCATTCATCAGTTGATCGACATTTAGGCTCTTTCCATAATTTGGCTATTGTTGAGAGTGCTGCTATAAACATTGGGGTACAAGTGCCCCTATGCATCAGTACTCCTGTATCCCTTGGGTAAATTCCTAGCAGTGCTATTGCTGGGTCATAGGGTAGGTCTATTTTTAATTTTCTAAGGAACCTCCACACTGCTTTCCAGAGCGGCTGCACCAATTTGCATTCCCACCAACAATGCAGGAGGGTTCCCATTTCTCCACATCCTCTCCAGCATCTATAGTCTCCTGAAAATCAGCCTTGTTAAAATATACTTCTAACATTATTTAAGAAGTGAAAAAAAATGAATGTATTAGTGTTATACTATCTCATAGGGTAGCTAAGAGCAAAGATGCCAATATATGTCAATGTTTTATGTGAATATGAAGATATTTTTGTTAGTACAGCATTCCTGTTCTTCACCATGTGTCAGGCAATTGTTGGCTAGGACTATAGGGTAAACGAAGCTGAATTCCAGGATTCAGTTTTAGAGGCTCACTTTTAAATGGTAAAGGTTTTTGGATTCCTTTGTTAATTTTCTTTCATTTCTTAAATCCTTCAGAACAGGACTGAAAAGAGACCCACCAAGAAATGGAAAAATCAAATATGAATCCCTCATTAAGCTCACAAATTAAGGAAATTGAGAAGTGTTTGTTCACGCCAAGACATAATTTTTCATGGAAACTCCTATTTTGTTAAATGAAACTCAGGCTGAGATAAAAGTTTTCTGATTAAACATCACTGAAATATATTTTAATATAGGGGAGAAAATATGTGTGATGGTTTATACAACATAAGTTATACCAAACATAGAGTCCTCCACACATACAAAACCCTTTAAAAGCCAGGCAAGTCCTGAATGAGACATCACATGCTGAGCTTATGCACTCTCATGGCCTTCTATGTCTCATAAAAATTTCTCATTTTTCCTGGTCACTTTACAAAGAGCTTTTCACAATTCTTTCGTGTGCAAATAAATCAAAAAATGTTGAATGGCCGATATTCTATACATTTTAAAAACGACCGAATAATTGTCTAAAAGAGGACCTGAACCCCAGTGTTCTACTTCATGTTCAGTATTCCACTTTTAAGGATTTTAGTTTTGTAATTCAGTCAAACCCAAGTTTAAATACTAACATGGATATGCGTACTTAGTAGCAGATGGTTATCTAGGGAAAATAAATTCTAGAATGACTGAAAATACAGTTTATCAGGAAAGTTATGATGCAGCATGTGTAATTGTACAATATTAAGGAATAAAACAAAATGAAGTTGACTGCTAATGAAACGCCTCTTTGAAACCCTGAGTTTGTCGCACCTCCAACTTTAACTCTGAACACACAGCAATGATAAAATGTACTTCATAACAAAATTAAAAATTCATGCCACTCTCTAAACAGGATATAGGTGTCAATGAGCCTAAAATGAAGAGAATATTTAATATTAAGCAATATTAAGAAGAATTTTTGGATATTGGTTGCAGAAGTAAACCCATGGTAGCTAGGAGTCTGATTTGTGTAGGGAAACTGGGACCAAGAGCCTTCCTTCCACACAAAGCAAGGACATGCATGAATCGAATTGTGGTTGACTGCTGGTTTTGGCTTCAAGATGTATGAGACTATAGCAATTGTGACCACCAGATATGAACGGAACTGTCTGTCAGCACAATGTCTAAACCTACAGTGTTCTCAGTATTTCCCTGGAACATAAGCCAGTAGTAAGTAAGCCAGTATGAGACAATATCAGAATTAATTGTAGACTGGACCCCTGGTAGAAGGCTTGGGATGAGTCAGGCCAAAAAAAGGAGGGGGATGGGATTAGGAGACCCTCCCAGTGAAGATGACCCTACAAATGAAAATGAAGTGTTGTCTGGATAATCCAAAAAGGATTTATGAGGGTAAGATTAACTTCAAGAAGCTAGCCTGTTGATCTCTTTGAGTTATGACAGTGATAGGGAAGTCTCTGATCGAAGTTTTTCAAGTAATCATCAATCCTCAAGGTTTTTAGGGCTTTCAGATCTTGTCACTATAGATTAATTCTCTTAGGATCTTAAGATTAGTTTGAAAAAAAAAATTACTTGTTTTATTCTCTGTCTTCTTTTGTATAAAAACAGTCTATGGTTTTATAAATGCCAAACATATTTAAATATCTTCATCCCATACCTTTTTTTTCATCAGATATCTTTTATCAACACAAAAGGATATATGAGAATTAAAGTAACATTTTTACATATCCAGTTTTTTAAAAAGTGGGTTGGGTTCACTAAAAATTTGAAGTAATTTCCTCATTTTCATTAAATTTGCCATGCATAAAACTGCTTGTGTATATAGAAGTGGATCTCTCACCTTAACAATTATGATAAGATAGGCTTTTAGAAATAAAAAACTCCCTGTAAAATGAATATTCTGTCTTTATCTGGGAGAAGATACACAAGCCCATAATGACAAAAGTTATATTATGAAATAGAAGGGTTTTTTTTATCATAAATATTTTGTTTTTGAGTTCTCTACAAAGAATATTCTCAATCATATTGATAAAGGTCTGTCTGGGGGAGAAAGTGTTCCAGCAGAGGGTCATACGACAGATATAGTTCCTTGGAAAATCTGTATCTGAAATAAAATATTTCAAATAGGTTTTTTCTAGGCTATGCTTACATGACACAAGTATTCACAGATAAAGAGAAATTCAATGATCATTCTATTAAAAAAAAATCCAGATGGTCCTACTAAGTAACTAAGGCCTGAAAATCTTTAAGAGTGAATAACTGCTCACTTTTTTTCACTGCCGTAGTGGTTGGTGGGAATGTGTTTAGGTGACTCTCATTCAGAGACCATTGTGAATAGCATCACCCCTGTTAAGTTCAACAGTGGATTGGTTGGAAATATCCTGAGTTGACAAACTCTTCTCAGAGACCTAACACGAATGGAAAATTAACAATTGAGTGAGGGTAGAAGGACCAGTTCTTCTCCCAATGAGATAATAGCTATAACTATTGAAATGAGATAATGTAACTATTGAAATGTACTAGTACAACTATTGAAATGTAACTATGAAATGAGATAATAGCTGTAACTCCCATACTTGTCGTAAAACCTCTGAAAAGTAGTAGGGTTTATACATACTGAATGATGATGTAAACTGAAGTGTGGTCTTACTCACTGGCATTTAACGATTTATGTTTTGTTTGATTGGGTCGTCTATCTATTTCTATTTATAAATCTCTTTCAGAATTCAAGTCGTCCTGATCAGGTGATCAGAGATAAAGTCAACTTGGCATTGATAATGAAGTCACCTGTTAGGGAAGCAGTTCAGTCTAGTTTTTAGAAGATTTATCTGTCCTCATGCAAAGTTAATTTGAATCCAAGTTCCACTGCTTACCAACTTCATGGCACTGGTCAAGTTCTTCAACCCCTCTGGTTTTACTTTTATAAATGGGAATAGAAACAGTACCTACTTCATTGGGCTATCAGGACTAAATAAATCATGGGTACCAAATGCTCAGGGCAGTGTTTGGTTCCTTGCAAGTGCCCAATTCATGTTATTCATAGCACCCTATCTGGAAATGGTTGGCTTCTGATTCATAACAAAAATGGAGGCCTGGATAGAAGAGTACCCGGAAGACACTGTGGGCACTGATAAGGTGGGAGCACATCTAGGAAGCATTGTACCCGTTGTACAGTTGGCCACACTGTGTCTTCCTTGAGTGACCACTGAAATTTCACTGTCTTTTTCCCCATACTCTCTATCTTGATATGTAACATAGTTCCTTTGTTTTAAGTGAAAATGGAGTTATTAAATCCTGTGTTGATTTATGGTTAAAAATTAAAATTCTTCAAGGAAGGAGATCTCTTAGAATAAGTTGATATATCCTGTGATTTCTAAAAATTTTCCTCCAAGTATTTTAGAATTTGTGTGAATAAATATAGCGTATATATTTTCCACTTACTTCCATTATTTGTATTGTCGAATTATTCCTACTGCAATCTTATTTGAGAACATGTACAGATAAAGCCACAGCGACACAGAACACTTACATAAATGAAAAGACAAGGGTATTTATTTAAAATGTAATTTGTCAATTGCTTAAATTTCAACAGGATATTTATTAGTAAAATGTAATTCCTGTAAAAAAAAGTATTTGTTTTACTTTTAAGTTAGACTTAACCTTAATGCTTTTCAGCATAAGATTTAACTGGGATGGTTATAACAAAGCCACTGTTGTAAATTATAGATGACTCAATTGCTTCTTTGAGGATATCAATAGATGTAATTACTGTCTTATCACCACTTAGCTACATATCCTTAAATGAATTTCACCATTGGTGAAAAATCATTATTTGCATGAGTTCTTTGTGTATATTTACTTGCTGGCATATAGCTACCATTTAAGCATAATAAATCTTGTGTAAAATATCAAACCCTTCCTGTCACTCCATCTTTATTCCCACAGTGACTCTTCAAATTTATTAAATTAACTGCAACTTAAGCAAAGGCGATATATTCTAACTCTTTGGATAAAGTGTAAAGTTCTCATTCATCATTCTATGCCTTCAATAATAAGCTTGAATGATTTTTTCACTTACTTATTTTTTTACCGAACCAAATATTCTAACCAATGTGTTATCATCATATAAAATTAACCACAAAGTATTTAAAAAGTGCAGCATAGTACCACTTGATTTTTATTATACTTTGAAAGGCAAATGAAGTAAATCAAGGAGAAACAAATCTAAAGGCAGTGCTGAAGTGAAGTTCAGCCTTTGAAAAAGGCTTCCTATTAATCACAGACCTGACCTTTTCATTAAGGGGCACTTGTTGGAGTCATTGACACGGTTACAGCATTCATATGTGTGAACTGTACTCCATGGTATTCATGTACTGGGGAAGGCATAGTGAAATTAGATTCTCTCCCTGTAGGGGGTAGACATTGACCGCTATTCAATGCCAACAATTGTCGGTTTAAGTATTTCATGAAGAATGACTTTTAAACTGCATTTACTCTACCATCAGTAATGTCAAATGCAATTCTTAAAGAAATATATTTAACAAGCAATAATTAATTAAACCTCTCATAGCAGCAACTTTATCCAAGATAAATCATTTCTGAATATACACAAAGGAGTCATCAGGATTCTACCGTCATGGTTTTTAAACCATCAATTTCAATGATGTCCATCTGTAATAGTTAGAAAACAAAAACAAAACGCTGGCTGGTAGGGAATTATTTAAACAATGCAACAGTGTTTTATCCAGTTTCACCTGTCTATGTACCCTATATATGTACATTGTCTTTTGAGACAACAATGCCTTCCAGACTAATTTTTTAAAAAAGCCTAAGTTAAAAAAAATCCTTGAATGATTGCAAAGAGCTATTATGACGTGCTGACAGTTTTTAACTGCATCCTTTTTAATATTATTATCTTTGGGCAATATGTGATGCATTGAATTTAGAATCCTAACTGGAATCTTTGTCAGAGCATATGTCCCATGCGTTTATTTCTTACATGGAACATCATACATTTGAACAGCAAACACATTCTTTCACATTGGCTGACATTCCACCTGAAAAAGTCCACCACAGTTAGCTTGTTAACACAATTCAGGATATATGGTATAGTAGTAAAAAGATTCCCCCATAGCCAAGTAAAAATCAGAGTAGGGGGCTCAAGGAACAGGGCTGCATTTAGATCAAATCTGAACTTGAAGTTCAAATATAGTTTAATAGTGAATCTCAAGTTGTAAATGCAAAGTAAACGCAAAGTGAAGGCTGCTTTAAACCAAGCATGAAAGACCAAAAAGTCAAAGTTGAGATTTCCTACATCTGGCTTTAATATCTTTTCCTATGCTATCAGACAAATGACCTTTGTTTTGTTTTGTTTGTTTAAAAATTCATTATCATTGTCATTGCTGCTACAACTTAATACTGCGTTTAGTTTTTAGCATCTTTTCTTTGGTAAGAGATTGAGCTGTAGAATGGATTTGTTGAGCAAAAATTTCAGGCAAATGCCATACATTAGCAAACAGTGACATAACAATACAGCTATGCAGAAAAGTTGAAAACTATTTTCGAGAAAAGTATGTGCTTCTTACATATTTTTTTTATTGTCAGAACTGTGACGAAACACTTGCTACCATCATTCCTGACAGCAATAAAGGACATTTCACCCAGAAATAGTGAGTAATATGCCAGGCTACAGGATTGAATTAGCAATATTATTAGCACCACATTTTAGTTCCGAGACCTTCTGAATGAGGAAGGCACTTGCAGAGTATTTAAGCTTCAGTGACAGTGCCAAGGCACTGTGCAAAACGAAACCGGAGGAAATCCACAGGGTTATGAACGCAGGCTTTTTGCTAGTTCACTTTTGCAGTCTTTAGAGGATTCCCTGAGAGTAAACATCCTTAATTAATTCCCAAGTAAAAGAAGAATAAATTTTCCACTTACTGCATTTGCTGTCCTTTGTCCACACGCTGAAGTCAAAGAGCTGTTCTGCTGTTCTTACCTAGCTCCAGGTTGCCCTCCGGATTAGGCATAAATGTGAGCGGCAGGAAGCGTGTTGACTCTGTAACTGTACAAGGAGCAGCCCATCTCACTGCTGCTAGCGAGCCGGTCAGGACAGAGTGCTAAACTTCAGCATGAGAGCACGGCATCTATTACCCCTGAGGCTCTACCATTTCACCTACACCTGGGCGGATCTATCAAGCTTCATCTCTATTAGAGCTATTTGACTCTGTGGTTTAAGAGGGAGGAGGAAAAAAAAAAAAAAGAGGCTTGCCGTTGTCACACTTGTTTCCTATTAAAAGGCCTTACGGTGGATTGAGTAATTGTGTACGAAGGTAGTCTGGCTGGCAGATGTGTGCAGCCCCAGCGGAGCCCTAGATTCAAGGCAGATGGGTTGTACCAGGGCGCAAACAACATTGAGAGAGAGAGAGGCGTGATTAAAACAGCAGGCCTCTGTTTTATAGTGCTGGAAGTGGGGTAGCATTAAAGCTCCTGGGAATCAGAGTTCCCCAAATGGCACTACTCTATAGAAAGAAAAACAATAAATTCAATAAAAAAGAAAGATGTTCAAGCTACAGAAGTTATAGAGGTATTTATAATATTCACTTTAACTATTAATGAAGGATTAAATGAAGCACCTTTCCCCCAATACTCCAACTGAACTTAATTAAAACTACTCAATCATGGGTCATCATGGGTTATTGATAGTGTTAATGTGATGGATTTGAAACAGATCCCTCATTCTGCCGCATAAGCCATGGTTATCTTTTTAATCTGAATTAAATTGCTTTAAGGAGATTTACACTGTCAGGCAGATTGACATTCTGCAATAGGACTTTTTTTTTTTTTTTTTTTTTTTTTTAATGTGGTTGAGGCCAATGGTTAAAAAAAAAAAAAATCCGCTTGTAGGTATTTCTGCCTGCATACCACACATTATCTCAAGCACCTTAACCCATGGAAACTTTAGGGCTTTCTGTGTCACCTCTCTGACAATCAAAACTAATCAGAATGTGTATAATAATAATAATCAGAATGAATATAATTCACTTTCCCAAATCAGAATCGTTTGATCTATTTTCCTATGTCGTTGAGAGCTACTTCCCTTTGTTAAATAGTGCACAACTACTATTATTAATAATGATGATGGTAATTAAACAGTTGCTACATGCATTATCTCTTTTGAGTCCTACAATGACACCTTAAGGTCAATATTGCTATTATTATCTCTCTTTTTTTCACCTGAGGGAAAGAGTTGGAGTTGGTCACATAGTATGATTTGGAAGCACAATACCATTGGATCTGACTCTAGAATCTTCACTCTTCACTATGTCATACAGTCTCTGTACAAAATAAATTTTATCCTGCACAAAATAAATGATTTTCATCGCTTTCTTTTATAGAAAACTTGGAATGGATTTTTTTCTTTTATTTCTCTTGGTAGTTATAATTTAGAACTAAATACTCAAGCTTTGTGTGTCCAAATAGAAATATTGTCCAGCCCACAGAGAAGTTGCACTAATGGTTCTAAGGATCAATGAGGGGAAGAATTGCTTAAGAACATGTAATTTAAAAATAATTCATTGACACAGTTTCTTATAGTTAAAACATTTGAGCCAATGTTTTTTTAATTTTTTAAAATGTTTTATTAATTTTTGAGAGAGTGCAAGTGGGGGAGGGTGAGAGAGAGGGGGGACAGAGGATCTGTAGCGGGCTCTACGCTAAGAGCAGCTAGCCGGATGTGGGGCTTGAAGTCACAAACCTCGAGATTATCACCTAAGCCAAAGCTGGACGCTCAACCAACTGAGCCACCCAGGTGCCCCAGCAAATGTTTCTTAATATTTCTAACTAGTACACGGCAAGTTAGTGGAAGAAGGAAGAACTAAGAATTTCAATAAATAAATAAATTCTTAATTTTATATTCATTTTACACATTTCCCTAAATCAATCCAAATCTATTTTTTGAGTAATAATTTCTTATTCTCCCTCTAATGTTTTACCATTTTCCAGTGAATTAATGCTATATTTGCTCTAATAGAAGCTTATTTTACTCAGTGGTAAAATTATATTACGGAGTATATGAAAAAAAATTTGTTAAAAACCCCTCTCACTTTATTTCTAGAGACAAAAAGACAGAAAATAAGTCTGAAAATAAATTTATACTTCCATGAAAATTTTATTTAAATAATGAAACTTAGGGGCGCCTGGGTGGCTCAATACGTTAAACGTCCGACTTCAGCTCAGATCATGATCTCACACTCCGTGAGTTCAAGCCCTACATCGGGCTCTGTGCTGACAGCTCAGAGCCTGGAGCCCGCTTCAGATTCTGTATCTCCCCCTCTCTCTGCCCCTCCCCTGTTCATGCTCTGTCTCTCTCTGTCTCAAAAATAAATAAAAACATTTAAAAATTTTTAAACAATGAAACTTAGATTTATTTAAAAGTTTTGTCAAAGATAAACAAAATAAAAATCTGGTCATGAATAACAGCATGGTCTTATGCTATATGCCACATTATACTGACATCCATATTTATAGTCCTCTGACTTTGGATGTTTATAATACTCTGCTAAATATTAGCAAAAATGTATTCCTTATATTTCTACCCAAGATATGAGAATAAGAATAAATATGCTTTAAAATGCAAAAAAAAAAAAGTATTAAAAGATGATGAAGGAGAAATATAAGGTATCATAAAAGTGGGTATTGAGCACCAAGAAAAAGGAGCAGAGATAAAAACAAGGAGTAGAGATAAAAATACTGGAGACAAAGCAGACTGTGACTTAAATGTAACCCAAGGGGCCAATGCAACTTGAAGAGACCTAAATGGTTAACTACTGTTTGTACATAGTCACCATTAAGGAGAGGGCCTTTTAAACAATGTCTGGTTATTTTACAGTGTGTGTTTCTATGTGCAAAGATTTGGATGTCCTAAAGACATTATAAGCAAACATTGATATTCAAGTTACAGAAAATATGCTACTGAAAGAATACAGATGTACCTATAGAAATACTTACTGAACAGGAGAGCAATTAATCTTAATTTTCTTTAGTTGGATTTAAGTAAATTAGGTTAAAGTTTATCTGTGACTATTTGAAATCTGTTTGATGAACATCAGCCAAACTTTAGCATTTTCAGAGTTCAAAAATTTTCATTGGAAAAACAAACAAAACTACATCATGGTTTTATATAAAATGCCATGAATACCTTCATTGTGATTTTTTTTTTTTTTTTTTTTTTTTTTGTATCTTGGCTGAAAATGGGACATATTGGAAACATCCCAAGAAACAATGTCCTGGGGAGTTTCCAGTATAACTTATATACCAAAGTTTGGGTAAGAATTGGAGAAGCATACAGACTTTACTGTGATTTATTTCTAGGTTTATTCACAACCAATCATATAAGCCTATTCTCAAGAGAGTCTTTTATACCAAATGTTGTCTAATTTATGAACTAATGATCTAATGCTTGCTGTTCCCCACCCGCCTTAGGAAGGTAAAAATCAGAATTTTCCCAAAAACAAACCCCTTGTCACTGATTTTCACTCCTTTGCATTGAGTTTGTCACCATCCCACCTACACACAGTATCCTCATTAGTTGTCCTGATAGTGACTATGGGCACTGTGGCGATCATATGTGGATGTGATGTTTGATTCGTAAGATTGTTTCAATAAATTCCAAATGTGATCTGCCATTTCCAATTCATTATCAAAATATTTTGTTAAAAATAATGTACAAATATTTCTGTTTTATATTTTTATTCAAATATTTAAGATATTATGTAAATGAAACCAAAATTCATGGTATTTTTATATTATCTGGTTCAAGATTTTATTTAAAAAAAAAAAAAAAACATGTGTGTGACTTGGGCCAAGATTTAAAGCCCAAATGGTGAATAATTTGCGTTCCAAACTGCTTACTTTCGAGTTTAAGGCAATAAAAAAAAAAAAAATGCTTGTGCTGATCCCTGGTAGCAAGTCAGTATTTCTGAATAAAATTGCTTCAACTCTTAAATGTAAATACCCTTTATATGAATTATCTTCAACAATATTCCATATCCTTCCATGTTTCTAACCCATGGTTTCAATACTTGGCCTTGTTAACAAAAGAAATGAAACACACAGAGCCTCATTAAAGCGTGAGATCAATTGTGTCTTCTACATAGAAGTGTTTTTATCTAGTGTGGTTTAGGTGGTTGCAATTGTATGTAAGGTGAAGATGGGGCAGAAAGTTGTATTCCTGCTGGTTCTAGAACAGGGGAAATTGTTATTTTTTTGGTTGTTGTTGACTCTACAGCTCTAAAATACATCATGCATTGGCAGAAAAAAAAAGTGTATATCCCAAACATTAAGTATTCTATTAACTTGATGATATGATTTTAATAGTACAGGATAATATGTCAGTAAGACAGGGTGCACAGGATTAGAGCAGAGGAAATATCTCTATCAGTAGTTCTGAAAAAAAGTATACCTACGTTTGTCAGGTAGATGTGAATAATCAAGAATTTCACAAATACTTAGGAGAATTTTTTTTTATGAGACCAGGCATGATATAATTCTATGACAAAAATACTTCCAACCCTAGTCATCTTCTTACTCTATTAGATCTTAAATACTTTCTTTAAAATGCCCTCTGTCCAAGGTCAAGAGCATTCTTAACAAATTTTTACTGTGGTAAAATGTTAATGATCTAGGAGGAGGAGGAGAACAGTTCCTCCCCTAGAATATTTTCTTAAATTGTTCTTTATCCTCTGGATTAGTTAAAGACATTAGCTAGTGGTCACTGGAAGGCTAGTACAGTACACCTTTCAAAGGACCAGTTGTATCACAGAAGAGTTTTCCTGGGAATTATGAACAGTTTGGGGTATCAAAAATGGAACACAGAACATCAAAAAGGCTCCAAGTTGGTTGAAAGTCTTAATTCCATAAACCCACATGAGGAGGTGAAGCCAAGGAAGGTTTATGTGTGGAAAAAGATAGACCAGGGTGATGGAAAAATTGGGCAAAGGCTGGAGGTAGGGGACACAGGGGAATTTAAATGAAAGGAAAGAGATCTAAAAAATAGTTGTACCAAGTTTAGAATTTTACTTAGGCCAATACGAGAAAATATATAAATTAATTGGAGAATGTTTGTGACTCAATTAATCCAAATGCTAAAACTATAAAATAAAATAATTATTTTCACCATTCTTCAAGATATGTCAGGCAATTTTTAATTCAGCTCAACTGATAACAGCCACTTCTTATTAGCTATTACTGATGTAGACATCATAAAGAAGCAAAGCAAGGCATAGTGTCTGACCCCAAGACATTTTACAAACTACCTGAGATGAAAATATACACACACAATAAATTAAATGAGATTTTATGATCAGAAAGAATGATACAGACAATAAATTTAATAAGAGTTCAGAAAAATGAGAAATCAGTGTGGGTTGCATGAATTCAGAGGTACAGAAGGACATCATGTGGTTCAGAAATGATGACAAAAACAGACTATATCAAATAAAGGGTTTGAATGGGGGAATCATGGAGAAAGTCTGGGAGGGGCAAGATTATGTAGAACAAAGAAACATTGTTGGAAGTTTTCTGGTAAGTGTCTGGCATGATAAATATATTTTAGAAAGATTAATTGGAAGGGATTAGAAAAAGGCAAGACAGCCTTTGAGTCTGCTGCAATAACTCAGGCACTGACCTACATTTCTCATTTGATTATCAACTTTTCACTCTGCTTGAGACTATCCCCACAGACATATATACTCTAGTCCTCCTCACATTCCACTCCCATTTCTACCCCTGTGTTCATGCCATGCACTTGTGGTTCAGTGGAAAGTGAGATTTAACAAGTCTTTGATTTAAATCCCTATTCCATCACTTAATAGTAATTTAACTTCCCCAAACCTCAATCATAAAAAAAAAAATGGGATTTTAATCTGTGCTTGTGAAGTTTACTTGTGATGAGATCATTGAACTGGAACTTTATACAATGGAATGAATATAAGCTTGTGGTTGGATAATCAACGTCGTTCTCTGTATCCCT
The DNA here is from genome assembly GCF_023721935.1 of Panthera uncia. Taxonomy (NCBI): domain Eukaryota; kingdom Metazoa; phylum Chordata; class Mammalia; order Carnivora; family Felidae; genus Panthera; species Panthera uncia. Next base: position 84,909,439 of record NC_064816.1, read on the forward strand.
GATACCTGACCTCATGTTCGTATCCTAGTACAGATGTCATAAATATTTTGAAATGTTTGTATATCTTAATATTTCTCAAAGCATTTATCAGAAACACAGAAAACTTACTGAACTTCATTCTTTAGGATGACTAGATGGATTTAACTAATGATAATAATACTAAAAACAAATGAACAAAAATTTGGATTCAAAAGAAATTCCAAAGCTAGAAGCAGCAAGACTTCATAACTAATTAGAGATGAATGAAGAGGTTGAGTGAAAATCAACCCTACAAGTAACTGGGGGAAAAAAAAACACACTAGTGGATTGAACAAGAGCAATATTTATTCAATACTTCTTTGTTCAACTAAGAGCAAGGTAGAAGCAGCCTTCCAAGTGTTGTATGGAATAATTTTTCAAACAGTAAGATATCTACTATCTTTCCTTCTGCTGTGGCATTTTTGGCTAATAATAGATGTCACTTTAAGGTCCAAAATTGCTGTTGAAATTTTGGTCATTGTTTTTGTGATGATCAGAAGGAAGATTGGCAGGGTAAAGAAGCCCATAAGTGTTGCTCAGTTTCCTTAAAGGGAAAATCCAAAAGGTTTTACCCAGCAACCTTTGCTTATATACTAGCTTCACAAATGTAACCAAAGTTGATGGAGTCATTTTAATTTCCTGGAATATAAATAAGGAGTTTATTCCTGGAAAAGACAAGTGGATGCTTTGGATAGGAAACCAAAAATCTCTTTCTTACCAAATGAATTGAATAATGATATTTTGGAGACACACATATACTTGGGTGTCAAAAACATTTTTCAGGTGGATTTTGTAAAGCATTAACTTTAAGGATGAATGAGCAGATGAATGATGAATTACAAGATGTTATGTCCATGAAATGGCTGAAAAAGAGTTTCTGATTATATAGTAAGCAAGTAATAAAGCAAATTAGGAGCATCTAATTAATGAAACTAGGCCAGTCAAGTCAATAAACTTCCAAACTCCATTTAGACCTATTTTTTTTTAAAGTAATAGTCTCCAGAACTTATATAATGAGATCTTTTTAATAATTAGATATGTATTAATATATAGACACATAAATAAACATGTACATATAGATACATATATGTGTCTGCCTATCATAACCCAAATAAGGATCAGATTAAATTTTTTAAAAAAATTTAGAATTATGTCAAAAGTCATCTATATGATACTCATTTGACTGTATTGATCAATTCCACCAAAAGGCCAAATTAAAAAAAAAATGTACTATACAATACAATTGTATTTACAAACAATTATTATACAAACAATTGTATTATACAATTGTATTTTTGGAGAATACAATATTTACCAAGATACTTTATTAAGATGCTTCCCTCAAGTATTTTTGTAACACAGGAGAGAACTGAATGGTTATATTATATGACTTGTGAATACTTCCCCCTCCTATTCTGTAGGACTTTTCCTTCTAATAACTGTGAACTTCGATGCATAAAAGTTTTACAATTTGATTTAATTTAATTTCTCTTTTTTTTTATCTTCTTGCCTGTGCTTCTGGTGTCATAGCTAAGAAATCAACGCCAAATTCAATGTCATAAAGCTTTTTTCCCATGTTTCCTTCTAGGGGTTTTATATATTTAGCTCTTACTCTAGGTTTTTGATCCATTTTGGATTAATTTTTGGATATGTCATTGGGTAAAGGTCCAACTTCATTCCTTTACAGGTAGATAATAAGTTTTCCCAATACCGTTTCTAAAACACTGCACTTTCCCCATTATATAGAGATTTTGGCAATCTTCTTTAAAATCTTTGATGATATATATGAGGGTTTATTTCTGGACTCTCTATTGGTCTATATGCCTGTAATTATGCCAGTATATACTGTTTTGATTACTGCAGCTTTGTAGTAATTTTGAAAGCAGAAGCTGTGAGACCACCAACTTTGTTCTTCTGCAAGATTGTTTTGGTTATCTGGAGCCCCTTGAGAGTCCATATGAAGATTAGAATTGATTTTTCCAGCTCTTCAAAAGACATCATCAGGATTTTGACAGAGATTACATTAGATCTATGGATTTCTTTGAGCTGTATTTACATATTAACAATATTAAATTTTCCAATCCATAAACATGAGATACCTTTCCATGTATTGGTGTCTAGTTTCTTTCAGCAATGTGTTGTGTTTTTCCGTCTTGCTTAATTGTATTCTCTTCTGCCTTCTTGCTTAATTGTATTCCCAAGTATTTTATTATTTTGATGCTATTTTAAATTAAATTAAAAAAATATATGTTTAAGAGTAATTATGACAAAAGTTGTTGAAGACCCTGATATTCTCTCTTTTCCCGAGTCCTATACTCCTTTCCTCTCATCAAAATTAATGCTTATCAAGAATTTGGTATTTATAGCCTTAAATGCAATGATATTAATTTACCCTAATAATATGCCTTGAGCTTTGAAGATTACTTATTAAAACTCAACATTATACTTTCCAGATTTATTTACATTAGTACAAATAGATTGAGTTCATCATTTAATGAGTTATAAAGGTTAGCATGTGACTTACATAATTGATATATTAATTTTCTTACTGGATTTTATTTAACTTAATCCAATTTTTCACTCTTATAAACTGACAGAGGACTTATTCTGTGCCAGACCTGTTCTTAGTACTTGTGATGGGTTGAATAGGGTCTCCCTAAACTTTATGCTCACCAGGAACCTCAGAATGTGAATTTACTTGGATGTAGGGCCTTCGCAGGTGTAATTAAGCCAAGGATCTTGAAATGAGATCATCTGCATTTAGGGTCAGCCCTAAATCTAATAACTGGTATTCTTATACGAAGAAAAACATGAGACAGAGACCCAGAGGAGAATGTAAAGACATGTAAAGACAGAGGTAAAGATCGGTAATATTTTCACATGCCAGAGAGGATCAATGATTGCTGGAAACCACCGGAACCTAGAAGAAAGGTGTGGAACAGATTCTCCTTCAGAGCCTCCAGGAGGGAGGAACCAATCCTACTGACACCTTAATTTCAGACTTCTGGCCTCCAAATACACGATATCTCAAAATTGTGAGAAAATTTCTGTTTTGTCAGCTACCAAGATTATCATAACTTGTTACAGCAGCCCCAGGAAATTAATACATTACTTTGAAGGTATTAACTCATTTATTCTTTAGAAGTGATCTTATAAGTGAGGAAAGTGAGGCTACAATATACTAAATAATTTACCAAAAGTCAGAGTTGGTAAGTGACAGGAATAGGTGGTCAAACTCCCAGTCTTTAGAAACATGTTGCATTGCCTCCTAATCTGGGCTGATTTAGTAATTATACACATTTAAATGTATCCTAGCTTACTTGCTAGCACTGACTCCCAAGAATGACTGCTAAGGCTTTACTTTCTACCTTATTCATATTAGAAAAAGATGGCTAACTGTACTTCCATACTTCAGAAATATTTCCACAAGCTGGTGGAAAAGAAACTGTTTTTCTCTCACCAAGATTTAAAACTTGTCACACAAGTGAGTGGAGGGTTACTATAGCACATTTTGATTATACATATTTAGACATTGCTTTTTAAAGAACACTAAAGGAATCTGAAAAAAAACCTAAAGCAAATGCTAAAAATCCTTTAGGCAGGAAGTATCAGAAGAGTGAAAGCTGGTTTTCATTGTTCAAATAATCATTCTACAATACTTTAAGATTTCACAGTGGCATGTTACATGTGTCGTTTTATTTATGTGATGGAAAAGTACAGGCAGTACAACCTATTTAGTAAATCCAGATTTTTGTAGAGCAGTAATCAAGAACACAATCTCTATTATAATATGTATTTTAATCCAATCATAAATTAGTAAACTTTCTAAAAAGATTTTTAGGAAACTCATCTGTTTCCTCATGTCTTTATTTTACCAGTAACACGTTCAATAACAAAGCAATTGTTTGTTAATACCTTAGGTTACCTATAAATATGAGGGTTTTTTTTCTTTTTTGTCTTTTTCATTTTCTTTTGCAGAATGTCTTCCCTGATAATTCCATTTCTTATAATTTTCAGCACTTTTAAAGTTCATTTCTTTATTTTTGAGAGAGAGAGAGAGAGAGAGAGAGAGAGAGAGAGAGAGAAAGAGGAAGAGGGGGAGAGAGAGAGGGAGACACAGAATTCGAAACAGGCTCCAGACTCTGAGCTGTCAGCACAGAGCCCGACGCCGGGCTCGGACTCACAGAACGCGAGATCATGACCTGGGCCGATATCGGACGCTCAACCCACTGAGCCACCCAAACACCCCTATAATTTTCAGCACTTGTAGACATTGGTTGAATGTTGAGTACATGCGAAATATTTTAGCATCAATGTCCATGTAAATTTTATCTTATATTCTGTTGCTTGGAAAATGAAAGTAACTTTTTCCAACAAAGTGGTTCTTTCTATTTAGAAATAACTGTGAAAAACTTTTATGTACCCTACTTTCCCTCATTAATGAATCTTGCTGCTAACAATTACTATTATTTTTTAAGGTTTATTATTTTTATTTTGAGAGAGAGAGAGAGAGAGAGAGAGAGAGAGAGAGAGGAGCGGGAGGGGCAGAGAGAGAAGGGGAGAGAGTCCCTGACAGGCTCTGAACTGTCAGCACAGAGTCTGATGCATGGCTTCATCTAGGACCCTGAGATCATGACCTGAGCTGAAATCAAGAGTCAAGAGTTGGTCACTTAACTTACTGGGACACCCAGGCGCCCTGCAATTATTTTTTTAAGTTTGTTTGTTTGTTTGTTTAGAGAGAGCGTGGTCCCACGCCCCGTGAGAGTGAGTGGAGGGGCAGAGAGAGAGGGAGAGAGACCCAGAGAGGGACAGACAGGTGGAGCCCGACGCTCCACCAACTGAGCCACCCATTTGCCCCGATACTAAAATTATTAACTAAACTCAAAAGGACCACTGTGCTGCCAAAGTTCAGTATTTAATGGGTGCTATGCTGTAAGTATCTCTTGTTGGCTCTCCTCAGTTCCCTGCACATGAATGTAATATAACAAAGTGAGTTAGAAATGTATATCTTTATATACCTATACTGACAAATAAATTAACAGATTTTTATTGAGTACCCACTATATGCAAGTCTGCTATGGGCAGTGGCGTAAATATAAGTTGAAACATTATTAATGCTATTCTTAAAAGACAAGTAAATTGTACTTAAGTTATTGGTAGTGTATTTAAAAATTGTTCTTTAGTTAGTTTTTCTGAATTCCTAACTATATTAGGTAATACTTTTAAGTCTCCCATTCTTTACTTTTAGTGGTGTTGATTATTAACTATGTTAATAATAATATTATTTTTTTTTAATTTTTAGTTAGCAAAGCCCACATATAATTATATGTTGTAGTCAAGGTTCTATTTTTGGATTGAGTTGTGCCAAAGGATCCAAAGAGGTTAAAACGATATCACAGTTAAATGCACAGTTCACCGGTATTAAGATCAAAACATGATTACAATATTATAAAGAATGTAGGGACACCTGAGTGGCTCAGTCAGGTAAGCGTTTGACTCGTGATTTCAGCTCAGGTCATGATCTCATCGTTGTGAGATCGAGCCCTGCATCATCAGCTCCATACTGGGCATGGAGCCTGCTTGAGATTCTCTCTCTCTCCCTCTGGTCCTTCCCAGCTCACACACTTTCTCTCTATCTCTCTCCAAAAAAATAAAAAAAATAAAAAAATTATATAGCTAGTTACAAGTGCTAATAAGGTTGCTCTTCATATAAATACTTTAAAAAGGTAGTAGCTATGAATATTACATTGGTAAAGAAGAACAGATTTGTAAAATAAAAATGCTGCTAATAAAAGCATATTATGTTATCAGCAAACATTATTATAAAATAATGTTGGTGATCATGTTGCTTGCTTATCAGGATACAAAGCATGAACTGAGATTTAAACGGTAGAAAGCCAGAGCTAACAAGGAGAAAGAGGTTTATTTGATTTAGGGGGACAATTAAAACCACTTATAATTCCTTAGAATCATAAGAAATCACAAAACAACATAATATTTGACAAGATATTTCCCTCTAAGGGCATAACAAGAGTTTAGAGTTAAGATTAATATCAGTTAAGAATTTTTTTCCCCAGTAATTTGGTTAGGGGTAGTGATAGCTTGAACTGAGGCTCTAATCGTGACAGAGCAAGGGAAAATACCAAGAAACAATATAATGAACAGGACTTACTCAAACACAGAAGACAGAGAATACAGATAGAAAGGAGACTTGAGGAAAAAAAAAAAAAAAAAAGACTTCCGTAACAAAACAACTGTATGTCTAATCACAGTGTGTACGAAAGGCCACACTGCAGAGTTAACTATAAAAACAACAACAACAAAAACATAATTCTCCATGTACACAAGAGATTCCACTTCTAAACAGCATCATCCACTTGTCTGCATTATTTTAGGGAAGCCTATAGCAAAATACTTTTCCTGAACACTTTTTGCTACTCTGTTACTTTGTGCCAACAATAGACTGAACGGCCATCCATACCCAGAGAAAGATTATTGATGAATAAGTGTCAGGTTGGGGAGACATAACAAGTGGTGTTTTGAAGGGGTCACCTTTGGTTCCTGGGATGCTTAAGTGTTTTTTCAATGACCTGGAAAATGGAATCGAGAATAGGCTCATCAAATTTGTAGATGATTTCAATCTCCTGAAGAGAATAAAGACAGGGCTACTTGTGGAAGATAGATTCAGTATTCAAAATGAACTTGGCAAATTAGAAAAGCAATGAGAAATGAACTGAGCCGAGCTCGAATGGGTCACATTCAAGGTAGGACAACAGAAGACACAGATCTAATCTCAAAGGACACACAATACTATATCTGTAATAATGAGAGGAAAGGTGATTTGGAATACTATTGGAAATACTCTCAACAGCAGTCCTGTGCCAAAAAAGAGTGAGGAGTGATACCTGTATATCAGCAGGACGCAAGAGAACTAAACTCACCACGTTCTAGGATTTTCTGTGAATTTAATCAAGGGGTCCAAAAAACACAAAACTTTTTTTTTTTTATTTGTTACTTCAACAATAGAGGTTTAATAGGTAGAATTCTCTGTGTTGTTTTAATGTTACATAACAAATAGAAATAATGGGAAATAAATCTAGTTCAAATAATATAAAAAGTTTTTTTAGTGTTTATTTATTTTTGACAGAGAGAGAGAGAGAGACAGAGCATGAGTGGGGGTGGGGCAGACAGAGAGGGAGACAATAGAATCCAAAGCAGGCTCCAGGCTCTGAGCTGTCAGCACAGAGACCGATGTGGGGCTCAAACTCACAGAACGCGAGATCATGACCTGAGCCGAAGTCGGACATTCAACTGCCTGAGCCACCCAGGCGCCCCAAGTTCAAATAATTTAAATCAAGCAATTTAGAGTACAGCAAAAAACAACTACACTCACAAAAAATACTTTATTTTTTAATATAAAAAAAAAGGTTTAATCACATTATATCCAATACTAAATCTACATTCTAATACTAATTCAACATTCATTCAAGAGATAATAGTTAACGTATGCATGCATACCTACTATGTTAGGTATTTGGAATGCAGTGATGTCTAAAAGAGAATTATTGACCTCAAGAAGCCTGTAAGGTAAGGCAGGGGTCAGCAAATTTTCTATAAAGGGCCAGATACTAAATATCATAGGCTTGAAATATTATATGGTTTCTACTGAAATGACTCAACTCTGCCATTGTTGCACAAGGGCAGCCATAGTTAACACTTAAACAAACAGGTGTAGCTATGTTCCCATGGAGGTTTATTATTGATAAGAAAAGACAGCAGGCTGAATTTTGTCCATGTGCCATAATTGCTCACCCCTAAGCTAGTGAATAAGATACATGTTAAACAAGTAAAATTATAATTTAAATACAAAGATGCCAAGCAACACAACACCTAGAGGCAAGCAAAAAGGCTTCTTTCTTTCTTTCTTTCTTTCTTTCTTTCTTTCTTTCTTTCTTTCTTCTTTCTGTTTTCAGTTTTTATTTAAGTCCTAGTTAGTTAACATATAGTGTAATATTGGTTTCAGGAGTAGCATTTAGTGATTCATCACTTACGTATATCAACCCACGCCAATTACAAGTGCCCTCCTTAATGCCCATCACCCATCTAGCCCATCCCCTGCCCATCTCCCTTCCAGCAAGTCTGAGTTGGTTCTCTATATTTAAGAATGTCTTATTCTCTATATTTAAGAATGTCTTATGGTTTGCCTTTCTCTCTCTCTCTCTCTCTCTCTCTCTATCTTCTTTTCCATTCCACAAGAAGACTACTTTGTTTTTAAGTTTATTTGTTTATTTTGAGGGGGTTAGGAGCAGAGAAAGGAAGAGAGAGAGACAGAGAGAGATTGAGAGAGAGAGAGAGACAGAGAGAGAGAGAATCTCTTGCAGGCTCCATGCTCAGCATGGAGCCTACTGCAGGGCTTAATCTCAAAACCCCACGATCACAATGCAAGCAGATATCAAGTGTCTGATGCTTAACTGATTGAGCCACCCAAGCACTCAGAAGACTATTTTGGAATGGATTGTTTGAGAAGGTTCCACTGAGAAAGTAAAATTTTCAGATGAGCTCTGAAGAATGGGTCATAGTTGGCCCATCCACACTAGCAACAAGTGATAGCAATGGCCCAGGGGCAGAAAAGTGTTTATGTGGAAAATGCCTTAGACCAGGCAGCAACACACATCAGAGGGTCTAGTGTGGACTGCCTGTTCTAAGTGGCAGAAATAAGATGGTAAAGGAGAAAAAAGCCACTGCCCACCAGGATAATATATTCCATTGCAATGAGGCAGTTTAAATATACACACACACACATATATATATATATATATATATGTATATATATGTATATATGTATATATATGTATATATGTATATATATATGTGTGTGTGTGTATATATATATATATATATATATATACATATATATGAATGTACATATGTGAGAAGTGAGAAGTGCTATGAAGAAAATGAACCAGGTTGATATGATGGAATCACCTGGAGGGAAGGGTAGTCATGGAAGGGCTCAGTGAATATGTGGCATTCCCTCAGACTGTAAAGAAGGAGACAACCTTGAAAACACTGGAAAGAAGAGAGTTCCATCCCAGGGACAAAACAAACGCCATGTCTCAGAGGTAGATAAGGCTGGCATTCTGTTATAGCCAGAAAGATAGCTGAGGTGGCCAAAGCCCCTCATGGCTTCTGTATTATTGGCAGATTCTGTATTTGCAAATCTGTCTACTCAGTATAAGGTATTTGTAACTGCCAGTCAATATTATGGAACTTTCATGGTCATTTGCAGATATGTACAAAATGGTAAAAATTTGAACCTCAAATGTTCATGTTCCCAGCTGAGGTTGAACAAGGTATCACTTTATCTTCTTGTTTCAGTTCTCTTACAGTAAGTGTTGCTTTTGTGGTCTATTCAGTGCCACATTTTTCACATTTTTATCCATTTGACTGCAGGTTTTGTTGTTTAAATGGCCACCAAGTATAATGCCAAAGTGTTGCCTAGTGTTTCTAAGTTCATAAAGGCTGTGGTGTTCCTTATGGAGAAAATACATGTGTTGGTTAAGCTCTGTTCAGGAAGTTAGAGTGCTGTTTGCTGTGAGTTCAATGTTAATGAATCAATAAAATATACTATATAATGTGTCTTTAACAGAAATGCACCTTAAACAAGATTACGTATTGATCAGTTGATGACAATTTTGTGACCAGAGGTTCATAGGCACCTAACCCTGTATTTCCCTTAGGTTCAGTATTCATTAATTCAGTATTTGCAGTGACTTTACAGAACATAACTACCATGGATAACGAGAATTGATTGTATGTCTCAAAAAGGCTACACTGAATTATGTTATGAGACAGTTTGGTTTATTATAAGGAAGCTTTTCCTATAGTTGTATAAAACATTGGCAGAGCTTTTTAGGGAAAAAAAGCAACTTCTTTTTCAAATGGTATATATATATATAATATTGTGTGTGTGTGTGTGTGTGTGTGTGTGTGTGTGTATTTCAGCCTGTAATTGAGAAACTTTTGCTTATAGATTATATATAGCAATTGGCTTATTTTATTTGTCATTAAATAAAATGTATTTCAGTTGGCTTTCTCTACCATGGCCTTGAAATCAACAAATAGAATTATGTGCATGTGTGAGAATAAAGACAAGGGTTTAGCGCAGCATGTGACAAATAATCCTTGTTCCAGTAAGTGTTAGCCACTGTACTGCTGACTTTGCTGCTGTTCTTTCAAGTGCCCTGTTTATAAATGCCCTATTTCCACACTGAGATGATATTCTCAAAGGACAGAGATAACAACAGCGAACAGATTAACCAGGATATGTTCCCTAAAAGTAAGTGTGACCTAGGACAGTCTCTGCCCATGCCTGTTGTTCCAGTCAGTGTCCCATTCTGTTGGTGGATTTTGGTTAGTATAACAAATTATCATGATACCAAGAGATATGTTGTTAATAAAAATATAAAACATGGAGTTAGTAATTAAGTAGCTGCCACTTAGTTTTAGAATCAAAGTTAGTTAAGGGGGCGAGGGACTGGGGAATGTTCTAGGCTAGTGTATTCGAAAAAGGAACCACGTAGTTGGTGGCTAGCATCAGGGTCAAAGAGAGACATTGGAGTTAAAAGTTGAGGAGAGCTAGAAGTTGTTAGAACTGTCAGAGAGGGGTGTTGGGAGTGATGGGGCAGGGGACCTGTGTTTATGATGGTATCATGAGGGAAGAAAGTAAGAGAAACACTGCACCAAGTGTTTCATCACTGGAAAAAGTTAGCAATTGCAACATGTGAAAAGCAGTTAAAAAAGAAAAAAAAGTGAAAAAACACAGAATCATAGTGATAGAATGGAAACAGAAGGGATTAAGTAAATGTAGGTACAGAATGTTGATTTCATTCTTTCTACATTTCTTTCATTCTTTTCATTTCCTGCCATCCCCTCCTTTTCCTTCATGATCTCCGTTATTTTAGGTACTATAGCCTTCAAAGCTTGAGCTCACAAGTGTTTATTTCCATCTCCTTTCCTCTCACTTCCCACCTCCCCCTGACCCACTTGCTCTTTCTTTGCTTCAGTTGGCTAAAATATTATTTTTCATTATTTTTCTTTTTTCCAAACTTTAAGTTAGTTACTTGCTTTCTTAAAAAAGTAAATAAAAAGAAAGAGACAGAGAGACAGAGAGAAAAGAAAGAAAGAAAGAAAGAAAGAAAGAAAGAAAGAAAGAAAAGAAATGGAGGGAGGAAGGGAAGGAGGAAGGAAGGAAGGGAGGAAGGAAGGGAGGAAGGGAGGAAGGGAGGAAGGGAGGGAGGGAGGAAGGAAGGAAAGGAAAGAGATTCTGTACGAAATGGAAGATACATGTGCGAGCTGGCTGTTTTCTGTCTCTCTTGCTGCATTTAAGGCCACTTTCCCCTAATCAAATCTGTCTTTCGGTTCCTCCCTAGACCCAGATTCTATAGGCTTCAAAAGTTGTCCCTTCGCAATGCCCTCCTCTTTGAGCACCTGCCCCTAGTCTTTGTTACTCCTAGTCCTTTATTTATTTCTTAGCTAAACATCACTTCTTCAGGAAGGTCTTCCTCGATTATACCAAGGTCAAGAAATATTATGGATTGCTTACTGTGCCACAGACCTTGTCTTGGGCAATGGGACTACAGCAGTGAGCAAAACAAACAAAAACCTCTGCCCTCATGGAGTTTACAAATAGGTGGGAAGACAGATGGTAAAGTAAAAAGCAAATTCATGTTATCTTAGATTATCAGAGCCTGAGAGAAAAATCAGATAGGAAAGGAGGATAAGGAGGACAGGTGGGTTTGGGCTTGGGGTGGTTGCAAATTTTAAAATGTTTAGGAAAGGCCTCTCTGGAAAAATAGTATCTGAGTAAAGATCTAAAGAATGTGAAAGAATGAGCCATGTGAAAAATCTAAAGTACAACAGGCTGAGGGAGTGTTAAATTCAAGGCCCATGAGGCAGAAACAGCAGGGAGGTTCAAACAGCTGGAACCTACAGTGCAAGGTCAAGCATTGGTGCTATCAGGCAGGCAACGTGCCAGCAGACCTCAGCTGACCATTGGCTCTGACTCTGATGCTCTGACTTACACTTAAACCATACTGCCACAGCGGCTGTGACCAGACTGTACTAGGGGGGAGCAGAGGTGGTATCTAAAGGGGCATCCTTGATCCCCATTCCATTCTTCTGCCATTTTTTTCTTTCAGGAAATCTACTTGTCTCTATTTCAAAAGCAGTTATGGAAAATAAGTGCATCAATTTATTTAGCACTATCTCTCTTATTCTCTGGAATAATGTTCTGTAAGTCCCTAAGGACAATATCTCTACTTTGTTTTTCAGTCAAATGGTGTTGAGGCTAGCTGAGTGCCAGGGCCCATGGTAGGTGTTCAGTAAATAACTGTTGTTGAAAGTTTAAACAACCTTATAATACATTATCTCTGCAATATAAATGAGTTAATTGAATTACTGGGAAGTGAAATAACTTCCCCCAGTAAAACAGGATAGTAGAAATTGAACTGAGGTAGTTATTTCGTTTGTTTTTGTTGGATTTTCCCCCTGCTTCAAAAGCCAAACGCTTTTAACCAATGTGTATTCTGTAAATATTATATATACTTTTCTCTAAAACTATGAATCAATACTTGAGTTATGAAGTATGATAGAACAAATTTAATTCAAGCAACTCCTTTAGATTTTTCATGTTAAGTAGAAAGATTCATATTGCATATAGTACCTTAACACTACATTTCCCAATATTATCCAAAGAATGTTACTCCATTACATGGAATGTGTGTGTGTGTGTGTGTGTGTGTGTGTGTGTGTGTGTTTGCGTGTATTACATTACCTGGACTATATATGTGTGTGTGTATATATATATATATATATATATATATATATTCCATGTGATATATATACAACATGTGTATGTGTATGTACTCCATTACCTGGAATATACATATATATATGTACGTACACACATACACACATAGAATATATATATATACACACACACACAGAATATATTCCATATAAACATGTGTTTATATAAATATATATATATATATATATATATATATGTGTGTGTGTGTGTGTGTGTGTGTGTGTGTGTGTGTGTGTATGGGGGTATATATACAGGGGGTAAAAAATCTTTCCTCTTCCTTCAATAATAAGGGAACAAGTTTCAAAAAACAATTGTGGTTTTTGTTTATGGCAGCACACGGATCTCCAGGGACTTGAATCTTTGCAGTATATCTTAGACTCAGTGAAGGTAGAATAGCATCACATTTCCAGGAGGTTACCTAATATTATAAAAGGCTCTTGCTAAATCTCAAGTGATCTCCAGTAACATTTTACTGCCCTGTTGCTATAGCTTTCCACATGTGAGTATATACAAGCTATCTGAAACTCCTCAAAAGTGAACTGCAACTGACAATACATCATTGGTACATCTTTCCCATTAAAAGAAAAAAAAAAAAAACATTTTGCCAATGTATCTTCAAAATTGTAATCTAGATTTTTTTTCTATTTTGAAAATGAAAAAGCATTGCAAACCAGGTTAAATTGATCTAAGGTTTTTAAAAGTTATTTTTAAATATTAAATCTTGCAATAATAGGTCTACCTGCTTCAATAAACAAAATTTCAATTAAGCAGTTTTTAAATGGAAAAATGGGGAGGGGATGTGATATTAGGAATTCTAGTTGATAGACTCTTAGAATCTAGAAATTATATAATCTGATCTAGAATAGTCACATGTTTCTCTATTTGACACATGTGATAAGGAGAAAATTAAGTAACAGAAATGGGGGGGATGCTTCCTAGCGACATTAAAGACGGCTTATTCAGAATCTTGAAAATACAACTACAAATACCAGCTGACCTCAAGTGAAGAAATTAGCCTGTGTGATATAACCTGTCCTGTGAGTAATGATATAGCAGTTTATTGTGCCCTTCCTCTCACTTAGAACATATTAGTCAGTGGTCAAACACAGGTTGCAGGGGAATAATATATACAGTGTTGAAGGATTGTTTTTAATTTCTTCTTTCGGTTTCCTGCTCAAGAATATATTAGACATTGTAAATAAGACCCAGATAAATTCCTCTCCTCATTCCTTACAGCACATTGAATCTCTATAGCATACTAGCTAATTAATTCTGACAATTCAATCATCAATTGCACTAAGAACTAAACTAATCCAGATGCTTTTCATTATATGATGAGCCAGACTGCTAGCTAATTGTATCTTAATTAAATTTATATTTTCTGTGAACAGACTTCTAAGTTCATTTTTTAAAGTTTATGAGGTGGTCATTTTAGAATTTTATAGTTTATCTCTTTTCCCTGTCAAAAAATAGAACCAATGAAGTAGGAAGTAGGAAGTCACCTAGAATCATATTATGCAGAGAAATTTCATATGCAGTTGTGTGGCTTACAGAGCCTTTCCCCGGTGCCTATAAAGTTTTCCCCAATTAAATATTGCCTTAGTGCTGTGGGCACACTAGCATTTTTATAGCTTCTGATATCTGGGATTTGGTATCTGCTTCTGTCACAGCTCCATTTATTTCTTCCCTGTGTCTTGCCACTTAGGAAGAAAATCTATTTTCTGAAAAAATACTTGTTCTACCGTTGGGAGTCTCAGAGAAAGAAGCAAGAGATTGAGATGGCCTGGAGCATATTGTTTATGGCAGTATCCAATGAGCGAGATTTTGTAGGTCTACATATGGTGCAAGTCTTGTTTTAATTCAGCCCTTGGGACATCAATCCAATAATGCTGCCAAAATACACTCTGTGAAGTTCAGTGATAATAGAGTCTGAGGATAGAATGAATGCTTCCAATATTTTCAACTTATCGGTGGCTTAATTTTTCTCCACATTTTATACATATGCCAATTTAAATATATGTTGTAGCGTTTGTGACTTTAATGATTAAGCCTGAAATCTCAGGCAATAGTAAATGTCTGTTTACTTTTTAGTGGTAATATTAAATTATGTCTTTACTATGTTGGGGTATTTTCCTTTGTTTATAGTACAACAAAAACACATGACATCTGTTCTTCTGTTAGGTGTTTGAACTTTTACAAACACAGGTACGGCTTTTTTTTTTTTTTTTTGGTAGGCTGAATGCTTTTTATACACAGAGAAATATAAAATGTCAAACATATTGTAATCTCCCATCAGAACTGTTGCTTTCTCTGGATCTGTTTCAGGGATTTTTGGCCCAAGCATAGAGAGGTGTCCACTGATTTTACAAGCCAAGCCCTGACATATGTTTTTTTCAGAACTCTAGAATGAAGTAAGTAAAGTTGTTCATATTTAGGTCAAATCAATGCTCAGGGGAAGAGCAAGTGTGTTCACAAAATCTGTATTACATCTGATGCTCTAGGCTTATATTAAGGTTTTGTGTGTGTGTGTGTTTTTCTTGATCAGGGTGTTATTACATCAGTCAATCTCATTGTTGTCTTTACCTTTTTATATGAATAACTGTGAATGGCAGCCTAGGTCAATGTAATCTTCATTAAAAGGCAAATTCTTGTACACATTTTGCTTGTTGGTTTTGTTATGTTTCTTTTTTCACTGTTACGCAATCAGAAGGAACTGACAGAAAGACAAGGATAGATCTCTTTTATAGAAAGCTACTATAGATTGCTTTTTATCTATTATAGATAGATAATGTCCTTAGTTTATCTCTAAGCTTGAAACAGGTAAATAATCACTTCAGGAAATTATATTTCCCAAATTTGTCACTTATGAAAAGCCTAAAGAAACTAGATACAAAGATTTTTCTCATATTGATAACACAAATAGCTTCTCAATCCAAATATAATAGAAACAAGTACTTTTAATTGAAATATATTGGATGTCATTTCATCAGAAACATACCAGAAGTCACTCATATTCATGCATTCTATTCATATAGATTAAATTTAAACAAAGATATATCTGTAGACTGAGCAATGGCAAATTCAATATTCTTTGCCTCACTCACAGTCATAGCCTAAAATATGTTATTTAGACACTCTATACTAATGTCACCAATTTATTTCTGCACATCAGAAGTTCTGTGTGAAATGATTACTGGAAGCCCATTTCCTATTCTTTCAATGGGATACATTATGATGTTTTGCACAGTGACCTAAAATCTTCCACAAATTTTCTAAAATGACTATGTATAAGTAACAAAGTGACTATATACAAATAACAAAACACCATGTCAGGAATGTGATATGTTTTAAAACATTAGTTTCTGATCTGATAAACAAAAGAATGATATGGGTTGTTTAAAAATTAGGCAGTAAAGGCTGTATACTATATTGTTTTCACACCTTACAATAAGGATTCAGTTATGATTCAGCCTATCAAATGTACTAAATATATTTGGAAAAAAATGAAAATGCTAATAAACAATTAAAAAGAAACTACATTACACACTCTATGTTATCCACCTTGATAATAAATTATATTAAAAAATAAAAAAAGAAACTACATGCCAAAGGAGGCAAGAATATACAATGGAGAAAAGACAATCTTTTCAATAAATGGTGCTAGGAAAACTGGATAGCTATATGCAAAACAATAAAACTGGACCACTTTATTACTCCAAATACAGAAATAAACTCAAAATGGGTTAAAGACTTCAATGTGAAACCTGAAACCATAAAAATCCTAGAAGAAAATGTAGGTAGTAATCTCTTTGACATGGGACTTAACATTTTTCTAGATATATCTCCTCAGGCAAGGGAAACAAAGGCAAAAATAAACCATTGGACCAACATCAAAATAAAAAGCTTTGGCAAAGTGAAGGAAAACATGAATAAAATGAAAAAGCAACCTACCAATTGGGAGAAGATATCTGAAAATGATATCTGATAAGGGGTTAATATCTAAATTATATTAAGAATATATATATATATATATATATATATATATATATATATATATATATCTTTGCACCAAAACCCAAAAATGGGCAAAGGATTTGAGTAGACATTTTTTTTCAAAGAAGACATACATATGGTTAACAGACACATGAAAAGATGCTCAACATCACTGATCAACAGGGAAATGCAACTCAAAACCACAATGAGACATCACTTGACACCTGTTAGAATAGCTAGTATCAAAAAGTCAAGAGATAGACTTCCAGAGAAAAGGGTGGAATAGGAGATTTCTAGGTTCACCTTGTCCCACAGATACACCTAAGTAACAACACTTACATGAGTGTATATAATGTAGAAAACAACACTAAGACTGGCAGAACAGACTCTTTACAGCTAAATGTAGAAAAGAGGCCACATCCAAGAGGGTAGGGGGGTGGAGATGTAGTCGGGAGCCAATCTGACCCACGATAGTATCCACAGGAGGGAGGGATGCCTTGGGCACAAAGAGGGGAGAGGAGCAGACCCCATACCAGTCACCCTAGGCATGGGAGAAGGTAAATCCCCATAACATTTGGCTTTGAAAACCAGACAGGCCTAACCATGAGTCCTTACAATCAGTGGGGCTTAACACCCAGAACTTAAAAAATCAGTGGGCTCCGCTCTAAGAGAGCCAGAGGGTAATAAGAAACGGGTCCTTGCCCTTAAAGAGACAGCAAAACAATCCTGCCACTGAGATATAGCATAGAAGCGGCAGTTTGAAAAATGCTTCAGGTATACAAGAAGGAGTTTATTTATTAACCTCAGAGTGTGTGCTAGAGGGGCAGCAATCTTTGGGAGACTTCTCTAAGAACAAAAGAGCTGGCAGGCACCATTTCTCTCCCTTCCCTGCTGCCTAAATACAAGGGCATCAGTGGGAAACAACACAGTGTGAACATGCTTCGCCTAGGTTACTAACAGCACACCCTGCCCCTGCTCCTTTCTTTGGATTCACCCCCTCCAACACACTCTCAGAAGGAGTTTTCCCTGGTAGCTGCAGGTCCCCTCCCCCAGTGAGCAAGCAGAGGCTTTGCAGGTACCACTTGCCTTACTCCCGCATTCTCCTTCAAATCCCCACACTCCAACATGTCCTTGGCAGGAGTCCATCCAAAGCAGTGCCACAAGCCTGGCAGTGCATAAGAAACCTCAGTAGGGGCCAGCACTGCTCCAAAGTGAATCCTTTTCTGGGGACAGGGAAAGATAACCATACACACCAGTCCAACTTCAGAAGGCTGGGGGCAGACATCTGATCTGATTGCAGGGCCCACCCACCAAGAAAAACCTCTCAGGGGACAATCCAGGGAGAGCACCCTGCAGTTCAGTGCTACCACAGCTCTAGCAAGTACCTGGCCTGATTCAACTCAAACCCAAGGTCGTCCCAGATTGGCCTGCTAACAACATAGGGACCAAACCCTGCCCACAACAAGCAAAGAGAGCCATTGCAAAGATGGACTGAAGGCAAAAGTGGCTCAGGCACAAGTGTAAGGTGCACCCAACACACACAGGAGACACCCCTGAAGCACCAGGTTCTGGTGAACAGGGGACATTGCACTGCAGGGCACTATAAGACCTTTCTTCATAAGGCCACTGCTTTCAAGAGTAGGAGATATAGCTGACCTTCCTAACATACAGAAACAGACACAGAGTCAAACAAAATGAGGAGACAAAGGAATATGTCCCAAATGAAAGAACAGGACAAAATCACAGCAAGAGAGCTAAACAAAATGGAGCTAAGTACTATGCCTGATAGAGAATTTAAAGTAATGGTCATAAATATAATTATTGGGCATGAGAAAAGAGAGGAGGACTTCAAAGATCCTCAACAAAGAGATAAAAAACATTAAAAAAAGAACCGATTAGAGATGAAGAACTCAAAAACTGAAACTAAAAATGCAATAGAGGGAATAAATAGACTAGAGGAAGCAAAAGGAAAGATTAGTGACCTGGAGAGCAGTGTAATGGAAAATAATAAAGCTGAAAAGGAGAGAGACAAAATAATATAATAAATGAAAATAGACTTAGGGAACTCAGCAACACCATCAAGCATAATAACATTCACACTATAGGGATCCCAAAAAAAGGAGAGAAAGAAAAGGTGCAGAAAGTTTGAAGAAATTATTTGAAGAAATAATTTAAAGAAATAATAGCTGAAAACTTCCCAATCTGGGGAAGGAGACAGAAATCCAGATCCAAGAGGCACAGAGTGCCCCCAACAAGACCAACCAAGGAGGTCCACACCAAAACACACAGTAATTAAAATGGCCAAAAGTAGTGATATAGATAATTTTAAAGCAGCAAGAGAAAATAAAAGTTACATACAAGGGAAACCCCATAAGACTAGCAGCTTATTTATCAACAGAAACTTTGCAGACCGCAGAGGAGTGGCATGATCTATTCAAAGTGCTGACAGGAAGAAAAAAACCCAAAAAACAAACCTGGTTCCAAGAATACTCCTAGAAGCAAGGCTATCATTCAGAATAGATGGAGAGATAAAGACTTTCCCAGACAAACAAAAGTTGAAGGAATTAATTACCACTAAACCAGCCTTATAAGAAATATTAAAGGTGATTTTTGAGTGGAAAAGAAAGATCATAAGTTGGGATAAGAAAACTAGGAAGTACAAAAGCAATAAAATTAAAGATATATATAAAAATCAGCCAAGGAATTCACACAATAAAAAGATATAAAATATGACATCATGTATCTTAAACGTGGTGGGGGAGGGGAGTAAAGAATGGGTTAAAACTTAATCAACCATCAACTTAATATAGATTGCTATATGCACACGATGCTATATATAAACCTAATGGTAACCAGAAATCAAAAACTGGTAATAGATATGCAAAGAATAAAGAGAAAAAATCTTTAATGTATCTCACTAACAAAAGACAGCAAACCGTGAGAGATGAGAGCAAGAATGAAAGGAGCAGAGGACTACAAAAACGACCACCAAACAAATAACAAAATTGCAATAAATACATACTTATCACTAATTACTTTGAATATAAGTGGAGTAAACAATCCAACCAAAAGACATAGGACAACAGAATGGATAAAAAAAAAAGTAAGATCCATTGATATACTGCCTAGCAGAGACTCATTTCAAACCTAAAATACATGCAGATTGAAAGTGAAAGGATGGAAAACCATTTATCATACAAATGGAAGTGAAAAGCAAGCATGGTAACAATTCTTATGTTGGACTTTAAAACAAAGACTGTAATAAGGAACAAAGAAGGGCACTATATAGTCATAAAGGGAACAATCCAACAGGAAGGTCTAACAACTGTAAACATTTATGCACCCAACACGAAAGCACTCAAATACATGAAGCAACTACTTACAAACATAAAGGAAGAAGTAATTGATAATAATGAAATAATAGTAGGGGACTTTAACACCCTACTTACATCAATAGACAGATCATCCAAACAGAAAATCAACAATGAAACAGTGACTTTGAATGACACACTGAATCAGATGGTTTTAACAGATATATTCAGGACATTCCATTCTAAAACAGCAGAATACACATTCTTTCAAGTGCAAATGGAATATTCTCCAGAACAGATCACATATTAGGCTATAAAATAAGTCTCAACAGATTCAAAATATTGAAGTCATACCATGATCTTTTCTGACCACAACACTATGAAACTATGAAACTAGAAATCAACCACAAGAAAATATCTGGAAGGAACACAAACCCATTTATCCCCTTTTCCAGGCTTATCCAAAGCTTTACAACATAAAATGGTGTGTATTTTGTCCCACTATACATATTACTATCAAATGCTTTATGACTTTCTGCTTATTTTTGTCATTACTTATTATAGTACGCAAAGTGCTGACGGACGTGCACAGTATACACATGAAGTCTTTAGTGGCTCTGTGTTATCAAACAGTATTATTTGTATTTTCTCTGCTATTGTAAGTACTCTTCTCATATGTTTTACTTACTTCCCACACTTCTCTTTAAGACTTGCTCAGATTTTTTAAAGACATTTTATAACATGAGGTGAAAACAAAGGCTAAGTAGAAGATAGACATTAATGAAACAAGTTCAGAATATCTATACAAGGAAAGACAATAAGGACACTAAGTGTGATCCTGTGATAGCTTCATGATGCTAGACACATTTGATAGCTAGATCTGCTGTACTAGCACTCAAGTACTTTGCCAACATCTACCAGTGATTTTGCTAATCATCAATTGTATTTGGAATGTAAAATGAAACTTTTCTTCCATACAATTTTATAAAAATCTTTAAGTTTGGAAATGTATATATGATATACATGTGACATATATGATACATATACTATATAAACATCATATATATAAAGTATACATATAACTTTTTTTCTCAATAAATATCAATAGAAAAGTATGTCATTGAGATATAGTTATGTTTTAAGGAATTTTGATATTAAAAACTAGGTAGTGTTCTATCAAAAAAAGGGTTAACTAGAGAGAGGATTTATAGTAAGCTTATATATAATTTTCATTAACAAAGTTTATGAAAAAATAACTCAAAAACTAACTTATGGAATATATATAAAACCATCTGTATTCCTGATTAAATACATAATTTGTATTATGTATTTGCTTGCTACACTCACTAAAATGATCTTGAAAAGAAGTGTAGACTTCATTGTAGACCAAATGCAAAGAATATACAAAATTATACCTAATTATGCCAGTAATATTAGAGACTAAAGTCAAGAAAATCAGAGTTCATTTCTTGTTTTTATCAATCAACCATTTTAATGAGAGCTGAAATTAGTCGTCCACGAAATTCCATTGTTCCCCTCCATCATAGAAGAATTAGAGCCAGGCATATGACTAGACTACCTTTCCCAGTCTCTCTCAAGGTAGATGTGCCCACATTGCTAAGTTCTTCCAATAATACAAAAGTCTAGATTTCTTTTTTTTTTTAAGTTTATTTATTTTGACAGAGAGAGAGAGATTGGGGGAGGGGAAGAAAGAGAGGAAGAAAGGGAGAATCCCAAGCAGGCTTCACACTGTCAGCACAGAGCCTAATGTGGGGCTCGAACTCACAAACTGTGAGACCACGACATGAGCTGAAATCAAGAGTTGGATGCTTAAACTACTGAACCACCCAGGCACCCCCAAAAGTCAAGGTTTCTAATGAGGGCAGATGTGCTTCCTTCACTTTGATTTTCACCTTTGATTGGTTGGAGATGGCAGATGACAAGGTCCTGAGAAAAGGCAGAGCCTGAGTCACGAATTACCATGTGAAAGACAGCCTTTCAGCCAGAAATGTCTATTTGGTATCTTTATGTGAACAAGAATTAAACTACTGTTTATGTCATTAATCATTTGAGAAACTGATTGTTATTGCAATAAAGCCTATTCTAATTATTACAGAAGCAAGTTAATACATTGGAAACTGTGCAAAATTTCAGCTTGTAAATACTTTGCTTTTTCACTGAGAAGCAAGAATTAAGCAAATACAATCTTTTAAAGAATTAGGAATGTAGAAATTTTAATTTGTGTGTAGACTCTACATATGCTGACTGCTTTTATATTTTTATTTTGGCTACTGAAAATCTTAAACATATGGTATGGTGACTAAACTTTCTGTCATTACTTTTTATTTTATTTTATTTTATACTTGTTTTGGGTGAAGTTCTCCCTCACACAGAGAACATATAACTAAAAACAGGGTCATGTCGTATATGTTTTATACTGGTTCATTCTGCTTGATATATTCTAGGCACATGGAAGGTTCATAACAGGTGACTGTTAGGTGGGGTTGAGAACTTTGATCTTTTCTGCCATGATCCCTTGCTAGCATATTTCCAGATTTTTGCCCATAAAGTTATCATAGGGAAAAAGATAATCACAGGGTGCCTGGTTGGTTCAGGCGGTTAAGCAGCTGACTCTTGATTTCGGCTCAGGTCATAATCTCACAGTCCATGACATTAAGCTCACATGGGGCTCTACACTGACAGCGTGGAGCCTGCTTTGGATCCTCTCTCTCTCCTCTCTCTGCCCCTACCCCTTGTTTCAAAATAATTGAACATTTAAAAAAAAGATAATCACAATAATCTCAGGCATTAAAGTAAAAATGCAAAATTTTAATGTTTTTCCTTTTTTTCCTCTTAGAAATGAAGATACTAATAATTTTTAAGAACTCATCAGGATACTAATTTATCTTGGAGTCACTTTGAGGTATTTAACATTTTTTTCCCTTTGTAGTTAAAGCGAAAGGTACAAAAGTATTAAGTATGAGTCCCAATCATCACCACACATTGTGTTATTTTAAATTACTTTATAATGGTTCATCATCAAAGAATTGAAACAAAATTTATTGTGAGCCATATTATATCAGTACAATAAGTAATTAAATTCTTATTTTTCTCAACACAGTATTTTAAAAAGAAGCTATCTTAGTTCCCAATGAAATGAATAGGCATCAAGTTATTTCTACTTAGGAAAGAGTTTTTATTCTGAACATAAATGGTCTAATAGGCAAGCGCAAGCTTTAAGGCATATATAATGGAATGAAAAGTGTATTTATAAACAAACTAGCCTAACAACGTCATTAAAAACAATGACATTTCATCAACCATTGAAAGTGCAGTGAAAAAAATTCCAGTACTGTTCTTGGTGTCTTTGTTATTATTATTATTTTTTATAAAGTAGTTCTCCATTGGTATTAGTAATTATTACGTGGGCAGAACAGGATCATGTTTGTTGCTACTTTTTATGTGGTTAAATCACTATAAACTATAGAAACACATTTTGAAAAATAGCCTGAATAATGTGTATTTGTCCTCCAAAGTACTGACTTTATTAAAGGGTTACATCTTTCTTTTTTTACTGGTTTTAAGGCCACAAACAGAAACATCCTTATATAATCAAACACTGTCTGGCATATTGTATAACTAGAAATAAACAAAACTAATTCTTAGGAGTTCTTTTGCTAAGTCACTATGCACTACATTTGAGGTTATTAATAATATTAATGACTTATATGAACACAGTAGTTTAGAACAAAGTTGCTATTTTGCTGAGTCATTTTTCAATGTCTGTTTTGGCATCCTGTTGAAATCAAATGGAAGAATACACCTAGTGATGTCTTAAAAAACAAATCAACAAAATTAGAAAAGAAACAGACTAGAAAGAACCAGACAGTTTGCCAAACATTCAGATGCCAAGAATTCTTTCCAGCAATCCATCTCCCTCCTTTTCTAGGAAAAAAAAAAAAATATCCAGGAGAAGGGACATTAGTTTTATTTTGAAGTACTTTTTGGCACCTGAAGTTATGCTAGCAATTCTTGCTAAAGTTAATGGAAAATCTATACAATGCCTAGCACATCTTAGATATTCTGTCCTTGGATCCCTGGTCTCATGTCACTTAACTGAAGTCAACAAGGCTACAGTAATGGATGGCACTCTCTTTGGGGAAAGTTTGTGTGGAATTTGAGATGATAATTCCTCATTTACACATGGGTGATGAAAAGCAATGCCTGCGTTACCTGAAAATCAGGAACAATGGTATTCTTGTCATCAATCCTACTTATTATATAACATTCTTATTTCCTGTTTCTCTCTATAACCCATGAACAACATTATGTACCTTAAGTAGCATGCTTTGTATATTGCTTCACTACTATTTGTGTTCTGTTACTATTTAATTTCCACAGCCATAGGAAAACACCCTAGTAGAATGGTTGACATCATTGTTCTATTGAATGTTTATCATTATTGTTAGGGCATTCATTGTACAGATTCTTTCCCATTCACAGGGAAAGTGTATTCAGCAATATATACAGCTCTTGGATGTACTCCAACACAACTTGCAAGGATGATTTTTGGGGGGCAGGGAGACATACATTTCCACTTTAAATCTACTCACTTTTTAAAATGTTTGTTTTACACACAATGGCTGCAAAGGAAAAACGTAGATTGACATGACAATCTCCCTTTTTCTTTCTATAAAGTAGTTTGCTATAAAAACAGATTAGAATTCTTTTGCATTACTTTTGAGGTATTGTCTTACATTAGAAGTATTAAATTTTCAGGAGTTAATCTTATATGTTGTATATTAGCTCTGGAAGAGACATATCACAGTTTTGGAAAGATCCATAATGAGGGTAGGCTTTGTAGTCTTTGTAGAGGGTAAGGTGTGGAAATTCAGTCTCAGCGGTTAGAGACACTGAGGTGCCACTTTCATACACATGGCTGAATATAGGCCAATCTCTTCTCACAGGATTGTATCTCTTCCATGTTTAATGTGTTTCTATACTCTGAAGTTATCTCATCCTTTTCTAAACGTAAAAGCTTATGATCGAAGTCGGAAGAAGATTGAGAAAGAATATCTAGACAGAAAGCCATATTTAAATGTCTTTTAATATATAAAAAGCAATTGTAGATTTAATTCAATACGAGCAGCTATTATAACTTTTAATTTATCATAATAAAATTTTAAATTCTCTTCTTACCTTTTTCAACATTATGAACACCCCCACAGCCTTAAAAACATCGAATCATACTGCTTATATGCACACAACTTGGCATGCTATTTACAAGGAACATTGGCAAAATATATATTTCCCTTTGACCCAGAATTTTCACACCTAAGAATGAATACAAATAAACTATGTGCATGAAGTGAGTGATAGAGATCAAAAACAACAGCTATAAGGATTTCATCATAGTATTATTCATAACAGGAATAAGTTGGAAACAGCCTAAATGTGAATAACTATTAAACAATCAGTAAAGTATTATTTGGTCAATAAAATGATGACTTGTTTATTTACATGCACAGGTGTTCTTACGATATCAAGAGTATAAAACATTATGAAATAGTATGTGGGGTTTAATGTACTTTTTATAAAATATAAACATGAATATAAGAATTTCTGGAAAGATATGTGATCTGCTACTTAAAGAAGTAATAATCAGATATCTATTCTAGAGATAACACCTCAGTTATAAAACATAAATATGGGATATTGTATAAGTGCTTCACCTCTTGTCTAAATTCTTTTTTGGAGAAGGAATGAAGGTAGTTAAAAGCAAACTGTTTTAACTTCTTTTGAGTGTTAGGGTTGAATTAACAAAATATTTATACGCATTCACAAGCCACAGCCTTTATCACCACTAACAGAGAAGATTGCATGACGCCAGTAGAAAGATTGCAGATAAATGTACCTTTAAGTAAGCAGTTCTTGGCATGTAAAGAGCAATAAATAAAATCAGAAACTCAGCAAAGAGGTCATGCACAGCATTGAAAACTTCTTCGGAATAAACATCTACTCATATGGGCCTTTTTACTTCACTCTGGATTTGTTCATTTGATTAGGAAACTCTTTGCCAAGATCTACTTAAAAAAATAAAACTACGAAAAGAATGCTGAAGCTATATTTAGCTCAAAGAAGACCTCTTTCTCAGTTTTGCTCCATTAACCATGGTTTCCTTTTTAAACATAGGAAGTTGTGTTTGGAGTTGCCTTCAATTTTGTCATGCCAATCAAATTTAGTTTGGGTAGAAAATGTTTTTGAAAGATTAAAAAAAACTGGAAATGAACCCTTGAAGATTCTCTTCTCTTGTGTAGAGTGAGAAGTGTCTGAACCCCAAGTCCTGAAGAGGCTGGCAGATTAGGCGGGTCCTATGCAAGGTGGTTGGACCAAACCCTCCAACACTGTGTCCTGGTGGAGAGAGCACTGATCTGCCCTGACCCCTAAGACCCCTCTCCTGAGGTGCCTTTTGTACCCTTTCATTATAACAATCATTCCCTACTAACCTCTTTTGTTTCGTCCTCCAGCCCTTCTTGGCACTCAGCCACCTGCCCAGGGTGCCCCCTCCTCTCTCACCTCCCCTCACCCTTGTGGCTAGCCAGCTGGCTGGTTTTGTACAATACTGTGTTGGTGCACGGTACTTTTTTTTTTTTTTCTTTTTTCCCTTGTATTTTAAACAGGCAGCATTGTTGGTTCTATTTAATAGACATGAGATAATGTCAGTGGTTTTAAAGTGACTTAAAAGAGTAATAAATAAAGTGATTAAACATGCAGACTATGAAAAAAAAAGGAAAACAAAGATGGAAATCTGCCGTTTGTGACAACATGGATGGCCCTTGAGGGCATTTTGCTAAATGAAATAACTTAGAGAAAAACAAAGACCGTATGATCTCACATATATGTGGAATCTAAAAAACAAACAAGGAAAAACCAAAATCAAAGATACTGAGAATGGACTGGTGGTTGCCAAAGGCAAGGCGGGTGGTGGCAGCATGCAATGGGTGAAGATGATCAAAAGGTACAAACTTCCGGTTGTAAAACAAGTAAATCATGGCATGTAACATACAGCATGGTGACTATAGTTGATAATACTGTATATTTGAAAGTTACTAAGAGAATAATCTTAAAAGTTCTTATCACAAGAAAAATATTTGTGTCTAATTGTGGTGATGGGTGTTAAACTAGATTTACTGTTGTTATCATTTTGCAATATGTACAAATATTTAATCATTACGTCATACACCCGAAACAAATATCATGTTAAATGTCAATGACATCTCAATAAAAATTTTTTTTTCAATAAAAACTTTTAAAAAGGAGGCTGGAGACAGGACTGTTGGGCTCATCATGAGACCACAGAACTTATGCCAAACCTTGAATTTCTATTCTAGAGATACTCACAGCCTATAGAGGATGAACACTGAATCCTCAATATTAGAGTTTGAACAGATAGGTGAACTTTGGAAGTTAGATGAATCAGTTTAGCCCAAGTGGAAATACCAGTAGCTAAAATCTAAGTAAAAAAGTAAAATGGTCTGAAGTACTAAACTCACATGAAAAATCATTTCTACCTTAAACATTCTTTTGGCCTTGTGTATATCAAATGCAGGTCATAACTCTTCCCTATATGCTCTTGGGTAGAAAAAAAATAACCTAGGAGATCAGTAAGGGAAATAATTGTGACCAACAAATATGAGGGGCATGGCTGCTTCTTCCATTTGAGCCGTTGCCATTTTTTCAAAGCTCTGGGTTAAGTATTTCCTTGGAATAAGAAATATGGAGAAAACATTAAAAATCACTATGAAGTTGACAATTTTGGTGGTGGAAACACCTTAAATACAAAGAATGAGAAAGAAATGAGCAAAATTTGTATGCGGGCCTGATGGATATCATTTTCATTTGACTTCACCCTCACACCTGTATAAAACATTGTTTGAATTCAAGGTATTGGTGTGAATATTCAAGTCTCAGTCAAGCCACCCGGGAATGTGAAGATTAATAATGCACGTCAAATAAGAGAAGCAAACAGTATGGACCCAGGTGTGAATATCTTTGCCTTGTTTCTAGCTTTAGTTCAGTATTTTTCTCTTGTCAATTAATTTCTTTTTGACAGGAAGCAATCTTTTATTCCGTTGGAGATGCAAGGTTTTAAGTTTTGACTCCAAGCAAAATAGCACCATTAAGAAATCCCCATTTTTTGTGTTTTGGTGGGGTTTTTGTTTTTGAGAAATAGATTTTCAAAAACAAAAAACAAAAAACACAGAAAATCCTCATGTTTAATGTGCTACCCTTGACCCGAGATCAAAATCTTGGATTTGTCTTTAAAGGAGGGATTTTTCTCTGCCCCACAGTGTTTATGGCCAAAGAATATATTTCCTTCCTTCATCATTGCTGTGGGGTTATCACATGCAACGGGCTTAAGCAAATGGCAAGTGCATTACTGTTACACACCCATCTCTGAGCCAGATGAGAAACAAAACAATTGAACCATAAATGTCATCATTAGCTTGATTTTATATATATGCACATATATTAAAAGTGTGTTTAGTGTACATATTTGGCAATAAGTCAAAAAATAATCTCCTAGCATTTTTAATAACTCTTAGTTAAGCAAAATATGGCATGAAGAAGTAATGCGATCCAGAAATCTGAGTAATCCCAGCCACAGTGTGCTAGGATTTTCAGTAGTTATTAAGCCTATGAATGTTTCTAGCTTTTCTTTGAGTCCCTCTGAAAACAGGTCTGTCCTTGAGGTGTCAGATTAACACTGCACTCAGAAGACAAATTGTTCGTGGGCACACTGGACATATGAGAGCCATTAGATAGTGTGCTCAGCATTCTTGAAAAATGAAAAATTCTAGGCAACATTACATTTTATAAATGCAAGATGTTTATTATTACAGTACCAGCAATAAATGTTTAGAAACTGGAGAGGGTTCACAATGGTTCTGACTAGGAACATATGCCTATCGAGTTCATTGGAAGCGGAGCCATTGATTTTTGGCATTAAACAAAGGGTCTGGAAGCTATTATGCATTTAGGCTTCTATGAGTATTTAATTATATCAATAGGAGAACACAATTTCTGTTGTGTGCATAGTGATGAATGTGTCCATTGATTCATGTTACTATGCAGGGTAGATGAGTTTAAAACAGATGCTGTAACCTTTTTGCAATATGATCAAATTATCTAAATCATAGTCTTTGAAAATATCGAGGATACCCTCATGAACATCACTGAGGAAACCTTGCCTATGTAATGTCTTTACAGATTTCCCTCAGGACAATATACAAATTAAAAAACAAAACAAAACAACTGTATATAAACATTTCACATCTCTTAATGTGAACTGATAAATGCTATTATATTATTACCCTTAGGCCTTTTCCTAGGTCTCTCATATTTCTACCTTGCAATGATGCTTGCTTAGATAAGCAATTCCTACTGTGTATTTTATTAGATTCACCACTGCATAATTCAACATTAGCCAACGATAACAACCCAAAGCCTGTTGTCTGGCAGCTTTTGTCCCATGTTACTGTATTTGAGGACGCACTCAAGCCCTCTTCTTCTGTTGGATTGAGGTGATTTTACATATAGAGGAAAACACCTTAAGAAATACATTCCTTGTGTAAATAAGAGAATTTATTTTTAACACTTTGTCAGCACCTAGAACATTGGTACAATGAATGATTTGCATGTCATAAAGACACAATAAACATGGATATCTAATGAATGAGTGAGCTTATGAAAAGCTCCAAACAAATGTAGAAAAATAGTTGAAAATAGCAGAGTTGAAAAGCAAAATGAAATTCTGCTTCTCAGTACAGCAGTTTGGAAACACAGTTTTTGGATCACCACGTAGTATTATTGACTCATAATAACCAAACACATTCAAGTCCAATTCATTCAATAAATGCTGAAGTTGAAACTTCAAGGAACTGATGCTCTGAATCTTTCTCAGGAGGGGGGAATATTGATAGCATGTGCAAAAAGATGATGTTTGAAATATTCAGGGATAACCTGAGTTTCAGTGATAACCAATCATGGGTGTGTGTGTTTGTGCGTGTGTGTGTGTGTGTGTGTGTGTGTGTGTGTGTGTGTATGCTTCGAATCCTTTTGAGGTTTTTAACAAAATTTAGACCTCCCAGTTTGCCTGGTTTTTTTAGGCTTATAACGTGATGTTTTTATAAATAAGACTGAAAATTTGTATAAATAAATAAAACATATAACTCTTTCTTTTATTATTTGAAAGAAGTAACATATTTGTCCTTGGCACTGTTTTAGTTAGACATGGCGGGGATTATTGGTGGGATTTAGCATTCCATTTAATTTACATTTTATTCAAATTTCTGGAACATTACCACTCAATTACAATACCAGTCATTATCTAGTAGGTATTTGGCTATACCACGTATTTCTAATTTTTTGGCTTTTGACAGATGATCTATTTGATCTATTTGCACTTCTTTATTTGTCTCTGCATGGTAGGGAATATCTCGGTAAGATGAAACCAACACAGACCCTAATTTCAGATTTAGCAGTAGCAATGAAATTACTTATTTCTAAAATAAGCATAGTTATATAATTTAGAGAATTACTGTGAAAATGAAAATAATGTATATAAAGTCCCTTACAGTATGAGTACTACAAATTAGATCCCTTTATTGGGTAGGCCACCCGAAAATCTCTTCCAGAAAGCTATTATTATCTGTTCTCTCCAGGCTCTGAGTGGCACAATTTGGTTGGGGTACACATTTAATATTACTTATCACTAGGAACCTGGTAAAAGGAAAAAAGAAGTCTGGGTCATTTTAAGTGTCAAATAGTCAGTACAAACGAAATTCAAATTCAAATTGATTCTTAAGACTTATGCCAATATAAGAAATCATATCACATCTGTGGATTCATTCTAGGTGGGGTTTTTTTTTTTATGTTTATTTATTTACTTAGTTTTGAGAGAGATCGCATGTGAAGTGCAGAGAGAGGACAGAGAATCTCAAGCAGGTTCCATGTGCTGTCAGCACAGAGCCCAATATAGTGTGCAAACTCACAAACCATGAGATCGTGACCTGAGCCAAAATCAAGAGTCAGACACTTAGCCACCTGAGACACCTGGGCAGCCCAGTCTTTTTTTTTTTTTTTTTTTTTCTTTTTTTACTATTCCAATGATTTAGGTGAAATATTAAAATTCTGAAACTACTGTGATGAAATCAGTGACACATGTGCAAGTCAGAAGCATTTGTGGGAGGTCAGAAAAGTTTCAGATTAGCTAAAAAGAGAAAAAAGAAAGTAAGAAGAAATCTTTAAAAAAATTAAATGGTGAGGCTTTGTACTTAATGTCAAAACACGGCAAAAACCAGTGTCCAAATTCAGATAATTTTTCCATACAGGTAGCGTGAAAATTATGAAAAGAAGCTACTTTGCCAATATTGAAAGAATAAGCTCATGTGAGAAAAAAATGAATGAAACAGAAGGGCAAGAGGGAGTAACCAAACTAGGTCATTACTAATGGGTTAGAAACCAGATGATGAATTATCTCAAATACTGCATAATTATTAATTGAAACTATTAAATGGTCTAATTACTTTAATAATTTTTACATCTATTTTCTCCCTTGACACATTTCTTTCTGCCTTGCATAACAGTACCAAAACATAGATTAAAGATATTTTCTAAAAGTCAAACAACAAAGGACATAATCTATTTCTTTCATTAATAATCATTCTTTCTGTGGTATTCTACAAATTTACAGTTATCAATTGTTTATTGTGCCTCAGGCAAGAGAAGTGCTTTCTTTATAAGTGTTTATGGTAGGAGAAAAACAAGTATGGTTTTCAATAGACTTCTTAAAATTACTAGTTGTTTATGCACCAGTAGAGGTGCCTCCAAAGCATGAATTATTTGGTAGTTCCATTATAATCTAAATTTCATGTTAAGCATTTTGCCATTTAATTGTGTATGGTATATTGGGCCGCCTAGCTCTCTCAGTCATTAGAGCACACAACTCTTGATCTCTGGGTTCTGAGTTCGAGCCCCATGTTGGGCATGGAGCCTACTTAAAATTAAAAAAAAACAAAAACAAAAACAAAAACAAAAACAAAAAAACCCAAGAAACTGTTTATGTTATAATGAAGTCCATTTTTAAATAGCTCTGACGCCTTATTTCTGATAGGATAAATATGCTTTAACTGCTTGGCTTAAGTAGGTTTCGTTCTTCAAATTTCCATTATTTCAAGAAAATACTAAATACCATGGGAATATAAAATAATATTTGCTATGGCAGTAGGAGGAGGAGGAGAAGTATAGCAGCAGTGACTAACATTCTTTGTTTGCAATATTCTAGATTCTGTTCTATGTACTTCATGTGTTTCATCTAATCCTATGACTGAAAGCCCATTTCAAAGATAAAACAACTGAAGCTTAGAAAGATTACAGAACTTGCCCAACAGCATGTAGAAAATAACTGGTAACGTCAATTTGTATATTCATATTATTACTCATTAAGATTTATAATTATTTTTCTTTTTGATTCTATGATTTAATTAGTGGAATCATTCACTCAAGTGGCAAAAGCATCTTCTTTTTGGAAACTATTACTAAATATATTTCTTCCTGTTAGTGTATAATCCATATCTGTATGCTGGCCTTCACTAGACTATGACCATGAAACAAAATCATCTTTTCTCTTCTTTTTAACCTATAGTATTTCAAAGTAGTATTCTGCCTGACCTGAGGAGAGGCTACCTCTACTCTCCTGTCATTCAAAATATCAGCCTTGGCTTCCTGTGCTGCTTCCTAATGAAGATGGAACTCAGAAGGGTTCCCTTGATGATGGAATGTTCTACAGCTGCCACATCACACGCTGACATCCCAGGAAGAGGCTGCCTTGTACTACTGCCTTGAGGTCGTGCTGATGCTACTCAGAATACATGCTAAAGGTGATTGTCTTGTCAGGTCCTTGGGGAAAACCATACCATAATGTGGGGGATTGTGATTTGCCTATTGTCTATTATCCTTGGGAAGAGGTTCATTACAGTCAGGAATGGCATAGGTCTCTGATTTGAGGTGAGGCATATACTCTGGATCCAGTAAGAGGCTGGGCTCACACTTCGAGGTAGGAAAGACCTGGATCTCTTCCAACCATGGGGGTTGCAAGCATAATTAGCCAAAAAACAAATAGAGCAGGAGTGGTGACAGGAATGAGTGGTAATACCCAAAGTCAATATTTAATCAGAGTAGGCAGCACAATAAATCAATACTGCTTGAGACTATTTACTAAGGAGATTACTGAGTATTCTTTCCATCAAGTGCTGGGTGGTGTCTAATTGACCTTGCAGAGATTATCTTATCCTACAGGGGTGTGCCTTTCTATTGATTAGACTATTTTACAGCTCTGTGGGGGTAAGGTTAACTGGAAGAATAATGACAGCACTTGTAAAGGACTCTTACCTGAAAGCAACGCAAATGAATCCTATCCATAGCGACACACGTTAATTTTATTTATTTGAGAGACATCTGATCTTTACCAGGTAGAAAAAATAACTTCACCTGTAGCCAAGAGTTCTGTGAGTTATCCCCAGAGTGACGGGAGCCACTAGCAGACGTTACATGTGGACAGGCCAAAACCAGATGGGAGTCAGTT
The DNA here is from genome assembly GCF_023721935.1 of Panthera uncia. Lineage (NCBI taxonomy): Eukaryota > Metazoa > Chordata > Mammalia > Carnivora > Felidae > Panthera > Panthera uncia. The sequence goes on from NC_064816.1 coordinate 84,943,277, forward strand.
CAGTTTCAGAACTACTCCAAACCAGCAGGAGCCAAGGAGGACCCAGGTCAGCCATGAGCTGAGGGGGGAAACACTGAGATTCAAATAACATTTCCGATATGCATTCATTCTGTATTTATAAGAGAATCATGTTTTTAACTTTTTGAAAACTATACTGTACCTCTACATTTCAGCAAAATGGGACTATTCTCTGTCGCCAATGCTTTGGTTATTACAAAACATGATCAATAATATAGGTGCTTTATTATTGTCAAGGCATAGGTAATTTGTTTACTAGATTTCTTTCAGAATAGCCTAAAATTTGACTTTCAATATACAACATCCTCTGCCTCCAGCCAGGCCGTTTGAGGTAGTAGATAATGATAATGGGATGGGAGCAGGGGCAGAAGCCTGGAGAAATGCTGGATCAAAAGTCTGAGCAAGTGGTCACAAAAGGAGAGAGAAGCGTGTCAGTTCACTTTTGGATGTGGGGTAAGCAGTTGTGGTTAACGTTGGTCACAATAGAGGATATATAAAAAGTGTGTATGTCAGACGTAGGCTCTCATCCAAGAAACTTGGAAATACACACATCACATCATTTACTAAACATCAGAAATCCATTTCTGAAAATTCAGAGATTCTTTATAAAAATGCTGACTGGGGACCTGTATTAGTTTCCTGTGGCTGCTATAACAAATTACCACCAAGTGGGTGGCTGAAAACAACAGAATTTGTTCTTTCACGGTTCTGGAGGCCAGAAGCCTACAATCAGTATTTCCGGGCCAAAAACAAGGTGTTGGCAGAGTCTGGCTCTCTCCAGAAGCTCTAAGGGAGAACCTGTTTCTTGCCTCTTCTGGCTTCTGGTGGCTGTCAGCATTCATAAACTTTTCCTCTCTGGTGTGTCTAACTTCCTTCTATCTCCTTTTTATAAGCACACATGTGATTTCATTCAGGATCCACCCAGATAATCCAGGGTAATCTCCTCATCTCAAAACCATTAACTTAATCGCATTAGCAAGCATCCTTTTTACAAACAAGGTAGCATTTCCAGGTTCCAGCTATTAGAACCTATACATTTGGGGGATATTGTTCTGCCTATTAGAGGATCCATTTTCTATTATTTAAATTGGAAAAACTATAATGAACTACATGACACACTGAAATACCCAATATCTTTTAATTGCAGCATAGTAAAACACTTTTGTTTAAAAAGTATACTACTGGGGCATCTGGGTGGCTCAGTCGGTTAAGCGTCCGACTTCGGCTCAGGTCATGATCTCGCGGTCCGTGGGTTCGAGCCCCGCGTAGGGCTCTGTGCTGACAGCTCAGAGCCTGGAGCCTGTTTCAGATTCTATGTCTCCCTCTTTCTCTGACCCTCCCCTGTTCATGCTCTCTCTCTCTCTGTCTCAAAAATAAATAAATGTTAAAAAAATAAATAAATAAACAAGTATACTACCATGTTAGGATACAAAATACCTAAGACATTACTTTCTGATCACTAAGCAACTAATATAGTTATTAAAAAAATAGTTGTTTTATATTCCTATTAACATGGTCGCTCTTGGTTCCAGTAGCATTCCCTTTACTGACATTTACAGTGTTCTTTAAGACATCCACCCACATGAGATTCTGAGTTCTACCCATTCTATCTGAAAAGTAACTCAAGGGTTTTTCTGAGTATTTTTTTTGTTGTTAATGCTGTTGCTTATCATGTATTATTGGGGGCATGAAAACTACTTTTCCAGTTTTTATTTTCAGGTGAAAATATTAAATGAGAGATGGATGTTTGTTTATTAAAAACAAGGAGCTTTCTACTGGGATATATTAACCAGGGGTATGTTCTATGTGGCATATCTCTAATGAAAATATTACATTTTAAAAGTTAAGCTCTAAATATGGCATTATGACTCATATCATAAATGGGTCAGAGAAAAACATGTTCTCCAGGAGAGAAAGAATGATTCACAAATGAACAGATGATCACTGTGACCAGATTGTATATTTTACACCCACCAAAATGGACTTGTGAGCCTTTAAAACATTAAAAAAAAAATTGAAGGTCAACACTGGCAAAGCCTACATAGCACTAATCTGCTTTCCACTCAAGTGAAGTAAGATTCCGTTAAAGTTTCTCAAAGGAATCTGTCCCTTTTTTTTTCAACTCATACACCAAAAATGGGTTTTAGATTATCCAAATATTCATTGTTTGAGTCTGGGAGCTGTTGGATGCGGCCCCTAGATGTTTAAGAAGGGTGTTTACCATTCTTCTATTTATCCCAGTTGCAGTACAAACAACAGACATAATTTTCTATGTGTCATTATAATTAAAGAATGTCAAGAAGCACTGAATAGTCTCTGCCATGTTCCCACTTTTCTTCGTTCCTGGCACAGATGACATGCTCCAGTGTTCCTCTGACCCCTCAAAGCTCTCGCCTTTCTCAGACTGTATCAACATTTCTCTGGAGCTAATCCAAAATTGATCTCAATCAGAACATCTTCCCTGATATACCACATAGATTCTCCTTCCACTTGGTGATTTTCTTCCTTTATACATTTAGGTAATTCCTTGATTAATTTATACGCTCACAAAATTCCTGTACTTAAGTCTTGCTCGTCATTAGTAAAGTATAAGGTCTCACCTTATCTGAGCTGGACTGAGCTGGTCACATTTAAGATTATTTTCTTAAGAAAAAAAAAAGGAAACCACTATGTGCCCTTCAGCCTCTGTACCTTGAAAGAAGTCTTGAATTTAGACACAGATAAGAAAAAGCATCTAAGGAAGGTGGCAGGGAAAGGTCCAAATATGGCTTGAGGGCCTAGAGCTAGAGAGGAAGAAGATACCAAGAATACAAAAGGACCAGAGAGATGCCTCGATTAAAACTTAACACTGTGTTACTTTACCTTCCAGTAATAAAGATTTTGGCAAAAAAATATTTTATTGGGATGCAAATTCTCTATAACTGGAAGCAATTTCTGTAGATGTTTCTTCTATTTCCATACCTTGGGGAAACTTTCTAAACAGTGAGAACACATTCTCTTAGGAATCCAACAGTCAGTTCTTAAAGTAATAACTTTTTTCCTGTATCTCTCTCTCTCTCTCTCTCTCTCTGTCTCTCTGTCTCTCTGTCTCTCTTTCTCTCTCTCTCCCTCTCATTGTAAAAATTATTTAGTATATTTGATAGGAGCTCTTTTAAGAACTAGGATGCTACTTGAATCTTCATAATACAAAGTGAGTGCATTTTTTTTCATTATCCTAAGTCAGTAGGAAAAAAGCATTAGGTCAGAATTTAGTAATCTGACCCTCGTTCACCTTCTGAACTTGGAGTCCTTGCTTCTATCCTGGCAGACGAGCCAAGCAAAAAGAGCCCAGAATTACTACATGGGACCAGCTTTTTTTTTCCAAATGAGATGAGACACAGGAAAAACCTATGGTAATTGTAATCAAAAGCCAAATAAGCAGAATAAGTAAGATAAACCTAGTGTAGCTCAGCTAACATTTGAGTTGATAAATGTCCATTTTGAGCCAGGCAGTTTTTAAAGAGCATGTGCTCCCTATGAAGACATTCTGGTGGAAGAGAGACGTAGATCTTAGCCTAAAAGTGGGCAGCCCAGAAGACTTAACAAAGGAGACAAGTATTGAATTAGGAAGGCACTCCTTCAAAAGTGTGGGAATTTATAAAATAGAGGCTTCTGGGCTGAGGGAAGGGTACCCTTAAATGCATTTCCTTTACTGTTCTCGAGTTTCTCAATGTTAAGTTCTTCAATTATTCATGCCTTATATTTCATATCTTAGTCTACTTCCTCAACCAGGTATGTTGCAGAGCCAGGACACCATCTCATGTTGGGTAAAACATTTTAAATTGGGTAAAGCAATTTATGTGAGTAAATTGGACGAACTGTGTGGTTCTCTGTTCCATTTTACTTGTCAGTACAATTTCAAAACTGATTATTAACCTGTATAGAGTTACTAATTTATGTATTTTAGATAAATGAGCATTAAAAAGAAAGCTAGAAACAACAGCAATATGACTTCTAAGTATAATCATTTCACAAAAGAAAGGGCGTTTTAACAACAAAAAATCATAGAAAGGTTTCTTAAGCAAAGAATAAAGTCAGTAAGTGAAGCAATTTAGCTTTGGACATTTTTTCTATCATCTCTTAGTTTTAATTTGGCCCAGACTCAAGAAGATTTCTTCACAGACTGACTCCAGAGGACAAAGAGATTGGGAATATTGGAGTAGTCTTTCTCAAACTTCCCAGCTTTATCCTAGCCATTTTTCTCGCTAGAGTTACCTGGTAGAAACCTGTGTCTTCAAGCACGTAGGTTCACATAACTTCCAAGTCTCCTTCTGGTTTTCATTTGCTTATAACCTTAAACCACTACTGACTTTTAAGTGTTCAGCATAAAACCCAATTTGTGCCTTTATTCATTTACAACAGATGGGGCCAGAGTGAAAAAGGGGAGCAGGTTATAGCTTCCCTTTTTTGTAGCCTCTTTATTAAAATCACTTGCCTCATTTTTATAAGGATCACACTTTTTTCTAAGATGTGATTCTTATAAAGGATACACACTTCATTTTAGAACAGTTTAGTAAGTAGTAAACCTGGACTCTGAAAGTCTCCATAAAAAAGTTATGGCCAAACGGACCTTCATCTTAATCACAATACCCAAACCTAATAGTTTTCCAAACATGCAGAAGCCCTGAGCAGGATGAAATTCCAATAAGTGTGCTGAAGTTTCAACTGTTGTCACTGAATGTTGCCAGTCCTAAAGGAACCAAGAGTTGTTGTTTACCAAGATGAGAAATGGGATAAGAAAGAATTATTACTCTTTGACTAAAAATACGTTGTCAGTCTGCCAAAGGGCTGGTAGTTAAAATTCTTCTACACATTATACTTCTGGGGATATGAGTAACCATCACCTATACTAAATACATCTTTTTTTTTTTTTTTTTAACAGTAACAGATTGTGCTGGTCTAGTAAGGTAATGCATGGTCTGGATTACTAAATATGTCTTCCTAGTAACAATTGCATAAAAATACTTGAAAAAATCAATTAGCAGTGATGGAGGTCTTTTCAGTAATGACATAAAAGATAAAAAAAAATGTATTTTCTATTTTGAAAAGTACAGGCAGAAATAAAATCCCATTTTCATCACTAGTTTTCTGCCTTAAGAAAAATTATGTGACTAAAATCAAATATAGCTTTTAAGTGGCAAGTTGTAGAAGAAAAACTAAGCTTCGGGAAAACCAGTCTTTGAATGAGGAGTGGTTTGAGAAATTTTAGATATTTAAATTTGTAAAGGAATAAGTGATAAAGACTTCAGTTTTAATTCACTTAGATTTACATTGTTCATTTTAAATGATTCTTTTAAAACATACAGAGTATTAACATTTTCAAATATAACAAAGAGAAATGGGGAATAATTTAAAAAATTATAGTCATGTTTTACATTCAGATTTAATAAGAGAAATATCATTGGCTCCAGGGTAGAAAAAATGATTTTATGTTTTATTTCTGAAATAAGATAACCTATTCTTATTGAGACAGTAAATATCCCATGTAGAAAATTAGAAAATAAAGGCAGCAACAACAATAGGAACATTCTCCCAACCTCAAACATACTAGTCTATTGATTTCTAGATCTTTTTCTAAGTATAAATACCTTTTATTTTCTGAAGTGTGGTTTTACTGTACATAATCTTTTGTAATCTATTTTTATCAGTGTTTACCTTTACTTCTCCATTTCTGTATTGTACCTTTATCTCCATTTCTTCTGTTTCCATTGTACTTTTTGACTCTTTGATACAGAGATTATATTTAAATTATCTTCATTAAACCTAAAATTATTCTAATCAGTAACTAATCCCAGATAAAGCATGGCTTTCGGTATGGAAGTCTCTAAAATCTTTTCATTTTTATCTGATGTTCTTTAGACCTCTTCATCAATCACATTGGCCTCCATCTCTATAAAACCTTTTATGACCAAAAATGTCTAAAACTTATGAAGTATGGAAGTAGGATAACTGTGTCTATTTGTGTATCAGACTAACAGTAATATTAGTTACTAACAAAATCTATACTGAAAACAGCTCTATTTTTAAAACTGTTTCTGCCCTTGCTTTATATGCACTGGGGTGTCCAGTTAAATTAATGTGTTTTAAAGGCACTTGGACTAATTCCACTCTGTGTGTTTATATCATCAATTCAATACATAGTTTCATTTGTTTCAATTTGCTTTCAGTTTTTGCTAATGCATTTTCCCCTTTTAAATAAATTTTCTTTTACAATTACGCAGAATATTTAAATGGTTCTAAAATAAAACCTATGAAACAGCATATTTGAAGAAGGCTAGCTGGTATTTCTGTCCTCTTCATCCTCTTCTCTCCCATTTCAAAGTATCCACGTGTTTTCTAATTTTAAAATCATTTTTAGGAGTGCTCAGTCGGTTAAGTGTCCGACTCTTGGTTTCGATTCAGGTCATGATCTCACGGTTTTGTGTATTCGAGCCCCGCGTTGGGTTCTGCTATGATGGTATGCAGCGTGCTTGGGATTCCGTCTCTCTCCCTCTCTGCCCCTCTCCTGCTCATGCTGTCTCTGTCCCTCTCAAAATAAACACATAAACTTAAAAAAAAATAAATAAATAAAATTATTTTTCTAGCTCTTACAATAAGCTATATACATATATATGTATGTATATATATATATATATATATATATATATATATATATATAAACACTTCATGTGTTTGCTTATATGTAACATATTCCTATCTATACTTAACATGTTGCATATACTGTACCATTACGTACACAACAGCATCTTATACCCACTTTCTGCATCTAGCTTTCTTTATTTAATAATATATACTGGAAAAAAAATCCTTAGTAGTTTAGAGACCTATTCCTTTTGTCATGTTAGTATTAGTATTACCTAGAACTCTATTGTGTTCCTTTATTGTGTGTATTCAATTAACCCAAGTCCCTTATTGATGTACATTTGGCTTTTCCCCAGGCTTTATTTTTCAGGTATTGCTACCATAAATACACTTTACATGTCATTTTATTTTTCATATTTTTCTCAGTGTATCTTTGGGAGATGTTCTTAGAAGTAGTATTACTGGGTCACAAACCAAATGCAAAAATGTTGCTGGTAATTACTAAATTTCCTTCCAAAGTGGTTTTAACATTTTGCATTTCCATTACCAATATAGGAGAATGTTTTATTCATTTTCATCCACAGAGGGTATTGCCAAACTTTTGGATGTTAGCCAATACAATATGTGAGAAATGGGATCTCAGGGTGGTTTTAATTTGCAATTTCTTATTATGAGCAAAGCAGAACATCTTTCCATATTTTAGAGCATTTATATTTCTGTTCTCTTTGAGCTACCTGAATACTTTGTTCATTTTTCTATAGCACTAGGGTTTTTCTTTGTTTTTAGATCTTAATATATTTAGTGGACTGCCCTTTTCTGCATACAAATCACTTTTTTTTGGTTCTTCACTTGTCTTTTCCATTTTTCAGTGGTGAGTACTGTGTACTGATAGTTTCCATTATTTCGTTTATAAATTTAGTCCTAGTATGGACAATTTTCTCCATTCTAGATTTATAGTGAAACCTACCACCTATGTTTCCTTGTAGTAGTTATAAGATTTAAAAAAAATCTCTAAGCCATTTAGAAGTTATCCTGTCATATGATGGAGGACTGGACCCAAATTTATTTTCTGTACGTAACTCGCATTACACAATCTTACTTATTACAAAGTTGTATCTTTTCCTCCCTGATTTGAGATGCCATTTCTATCTCCTAGTAACATTGCATTCTCACTTTGGGCTACTTCCAGACTTTCATTAACGAGACATGTTTTTAATTAACACTGATGTTGACCTGAATGGGACAGTTGTCCAAAAGGACATCCCTTTCTGATTCTGTCTGCTTGCTTCCTCTGTATGTCTTTTGGCTTATTGCTCTTTCTGCCATATTTTCAGTGAACTGTAAGCTAAATGCAAAAGCTTGATGGATTCAAATGAGGACATTTTTTACTAGAATAATCATTGGTGAAATTATATACCTCATACCACATCGTAGCAGAAGTGACATATATCAGGTTGGCCTGCCCTTAATAATGCTAAAATTATCCACCACATTTGTTAACATAAATGACCTCTCTGTTGTACATTTTTCCCTTGAGATATTTCTAATAGCAAAAATCAGGATTAGGTTTCTTGAAAATAGATTGCTATATTTTGTAAAAATAATACGCAGACTAGAGGACAAAAAGAATTGAAAACGTATTTGTCAAGTTTGCTAGGATTGTAGGTATTTGCTCCTCAAAATTATTCTTAACTTTGTACTTTCATACACTTCTACTTTTAAAAGCTTACTATCATTATTAAAGCAAGGGTGTAAACTATCTCACCCAAATCATATCACCGATAGATATTTTAAAGACATATGTATCATTCAAATGATTTCTCTTTTAACTTATTCCTTTATTCCAGACAAGCAAAGGAAATAGAAGAATAGAACCATATTCAACAACAATTTAAACTATTTTATTGTAAATTCTGAATTAAAAATTTTTGTATTTATTATTTATTTTTAGGGTTTTTTTGTTTGTTTGTTTGTTTGTTTATGTCACACTTCATGAATTTGGAAGTCTTCCTTGCAGAGTCCATGATAATCTTCTCTATCATTTTAATTTTAGTATATGTGCTGCTGAAGCAAGCACTATTTATTTTCAGTTTTATGGAATTATTACTAATACACAATTAATCAATATAATCAAGATTTGATAATTATTAAGCAAATTTTATTCATTTTAATGAGAAGAATGGATATTTACTTTATTTTATGCAGACATGGATTAATATGACTTGTTTCAACAATCATCCAGGATTCAGCCTCAAATTTACTCCTCTATTTCATTGTCATAAATGTCAGCAGTAAGCAACATATCTCATATTTTAAAAAATAAATAAATGGGAATGAAAATTATTCTAGCAGAGATATAACACCCAATTATTTAAATTCTTTCTATGTTGTATGCCAAAATAATATCGTGATCTTTTAACCAAATTACTTTTAATGATTTATTAGCTGACGACTCAATTAGGTCCTCCTTTAATTTTGTTGAAAGCAAACACTGGAAACCACTTGAATTGTAAAAGCATTTGTTACCCAATCATCAAAGTCATGTACATCTTCAACTTTGGGGAAGTTTAAAAATAGGCTACCCCAAGAGCTATCAAGTTTCCTAGTTTTCATTCAAGTGTCTGAAGTTAAAGGAAGTTTCTTAGGCAACGGTTTGTTTCATGGTTTCTTTGTTTGGTGCACTGGGGATTTTTACATATAATGTCAAACGCACCATAGCAAAAGTCAAAATGTGTGAGCATAAGTGGAAGAGGATGATGGGGAAAAGAGAACTGGCATAACACCTCCTTTGGAAAATATCTATTCTGGTCTTCTGTCCACATCAAATTGGATTATTTGTTTTTTTGTTGCAGTTGTTGAGTTGTACGAGTTCTTCACATATTTTAGATATTAACTCCTTATCAAAAATGTCATTTGCAAATACCTTCTCCCATTCGGTAGGTTGCCTTTTTATTTGGTTGATGGTTTCCTTCACTGTGTAAAAGCTTTTAGTTATCAAAATAGTAGTAGTCTCAATTGTTTATTTCCCCTTTTGTTACACTGACTTGAGACAGATCCAAAAAACTGTTGCTAAGGTTGATGTCCAAGAGTTTTCTTTTAGGAGTTTTATGGTTTCAGAGCTTACTTTTAGGTCTTTAATCCACTTTGAATTTACTTTTGTGTATTGTGTAAGAAAGTGATCCAATCTCTTTTTTGCATAGAGCTGTCCAGTTTTTCTAGCAACATTTATTAGGGAAAATATCTTTTCTACATTGTATATCTTTGCCTTTTTGGTCATAGATTAATTGATCATAGAGGCTTGGGTTAATTTCTGGGATCCCTATTCTATTGATCTATGTGCCTATTTTTGTGCCAGTACCATGCTGTTTTGATTACCATAGCTTTGTAATATAGTTTGAAATCTGAGATTGTGATATCTCAAGAGTTGTTCTATCTCAAGATTGCTTTGACTATTTGGAATCTTTTCTAGTTCCAAAGAAATTTACAGATGGTCAACAGACACAAGGAAAGAAGATTAACATCACTAATCACTAGTGGAATGCAAATCAATACTACTGTGAGATATCAACTCATACCAATCAAAATGGCTAGTATTAAAAAGACAAGGCACAACACAGGCTGATGAGGATGTAGAGAAAAGAGAACCTTCATGCATTGTTGGTAGGAATGTAAATTGGTGCAGCCACTATGAAAAGGAGTATGGAAGCTCCTCAAAAAATTAAAAATAGGAATACCATATGATCCAATAATACCACTACTGGATATTTACCAAAAAGAAAAAAAAAAGAAAAATGGAAACACTAACTTGAAAAGATACATGCAACTCTATATTTATTGCAGCATTATTTACAATAGCCAAGATATGGAAGCAACATAAGTGTTCATCAATAGATGAATGGAAAAAGAAGGCAATGTTATTTAAAACACTGTAATTTCAATGAAGGAAGCACATCATCTTCCCTAATGCTTAAGCACATAATTTAAAATTAATTTTATTATTTATTATAATGAAAGGAAGATGTTATTTGAGGGTTGTTCTAAGCATAATGTAGTTGCATGGATGAAAGCACATGGCTTTCCCAAGTATTTATACACATATGTTCAAATCACTTGTAATTGATGAAAGGAAGATGTTTCCTGACACCCATACCATGCAAAAACTACATAAATAACAGATCTGTACCTCTAAACAACACGAATACACCACACATAACACACACACACACACACACACACACACACACACACATACCTCACACCAAACCATATACTAACATACACTAACCATATACTAACCATATACTAACTAACCATATACTAACCATATACTAACACAGAACATATATACTACATACCCCATCCATACATCACACACAGAGGACACACAACACATAATCACACAGACCACACATAGAAATACTACATGCATACACAAGACATAAACCACCTAACATCACACAGAGTACGGAATCTTATTCAGCCATAAAAAATAATGAGATCTTACCATTTCCAACAACAGTGATAGACCTAGAGGATATTGTGCTAAATGAATTGTCAGACAGAAAAAGACAAATACCATATGATTTATCTTATATGTGGAATCTAAAAAAACAAAACAAGTGAACAAACAAACAAAAACAGAAACAGACTCAGAAAACAAACTGGGAACTGCTAGAGAGTAGAGGGTCGGGGATGGGCAAAATCAGTGAGGAGGATTAAGAAGCACAAACTTCCAGTTATAAAATAAATTAATCATAGGAATGTAAAGTACCACACAGGGAATTTATAGCCAATAAAATTTCAGTGACTTTAGTGACGGATGGTAACTACATTTATGATGAGCATGTCATAATGCATACAATTATTAGTTCATTATGTTGTACACCTGCAACTAATACAATATTGCTTATCAACTATGCTTCAATTAAAATAAAAGGGGGGGGAAGACATAACATCTTACCTGCAAGTGTGTTCTCAGACACACACATTTTAGCCAAGACTACTTATGAAAGTTCAGAATTGGAGCTAGAAAGTGACTTCCTTAACACTGTCCATACCTGGACACTGTCCATACCTTGGGATTCATAAAAGTACGTTTGCCATGGGAAAATATCTCTGAGTTTAAAGAGCATTGTCATAGGTCATAGAAAAGTCATGGACAGTGCTTCTCAAAGTAAAACAAAACAAAAACTTTTATAGAGAGATGCTGAAAAGTGTCAAGAAACTAATTAGCCGCTAACATGTCAACATCATCTCTCTTCACTTCTCTCCCTGATCTTCCGGAAGCCTGTACGTTGTCCTCCCTGAAAAGAGTCTAAACTGCATCGGTTAAAATCTGTTGTTCCTTAGATGAGCTTAGTTTGATCCAAATAGCAGCCCTTCCACATGAAAAAGATTCTCAAGTTTAAAGGGTTAGAAACTTCAGAGATCTGGCATTTAGCTTACTAGAGTAGTGGCAAGTAGCCCTCATGAAGCACGAGAAAGATGATATAAAGTTTCGTAAATATTGTCTTCAGTATTATTAGAGTAGGGACTAGTGCCTTAATATTCTAAATATTAATGCCTTCTCACTGTGTTCAAAATACAATAGTATGCTGACGCATACTTACACACTGTCATGCAGTGTATTTAATCTATTACTTAACATGTTATACATTAGTGCTTGGGGGAAGATTGCATACAATTCCACGTAATTTTTGGTATTTTTTTTTAGCAAGCTGAATTATGGCCTTGTCTGTGAATAAAAACTATTATCAACAACTTAACTTACTTAAAACAAAAGGCAATCTGGGGGCACCTGGGTGGCTCAGTCAGTTAAGCATCCAACTCTTGGTTTCGGTTTAGGTCATGAACTCCTGGGTTTGTAAGATTGAGCCCCACGTCCAGCTCTGTGCTTACAGTGCAGAGCCTGCTTGGGGTTTCTCTCTCTCCCTCTCTCTGTGCCTCTTCCTCTCACTCTCTTTCTCTCTCTCAAAAATAAATAACTTTTTTTTTGAAGGCAATCTGGAAAGCATTGGTAATAAGTTGACATATACATGTCGAAGTATTTAAATGTTTTGGTGTCAGGTAAGATATGGTAAATTAAACAGAGATGGAAAAATGAACAGAAAATTGCATAGATGCTATGCATGGCAACAATGTGTTTTATTCAACTCTAGATTTAATAATATTTTGATTTAAGGCTTAGACAAAACTCAAATCTCTTAAATTGGGGCTCACTGGCAAATGTGAATTCTTTTTCATTCTTCCCTTAAAAATTAGTTGTGATTTATCATAGTGTATTCAAGGGGCCATTTGTACATTTAATAGCTCTTATTAAATCAGAAACACCCAGACCATTTCCTTGAAAATACATATGGGTGTAAATACTAATGGAAAATGTTCTTGGCAAGTTAATTTCAGAGCTTGCCAAACCCCAGACATCTTAGAAATGCTTGAAGATGTTATAATGAACAAAACATACTACCAGTTCACTGAACCTTGGAGTTATGTGTCAGGAAAGCAGACAAAATACCAAATATGTTGTCATGCTTTCACTAAACCAAAGCCGTTCTCGTGTGGTTGAATTCCAACCGAAGGCTTCTTCCATTTTTTAGCTCAGCTATGGGATGTATTAGTGTGACAAAACCAATGGCAGGTTCCCATAGGACTTGCCATCAGTTGTTCATAATGATCTCTGAAGTAGGAATGTGCATGCATTTTTTGGAGACTTCCATAAAAGGACAAGGTAATTCTTAACGGGTCTTCTAAAATTTACGTTGGGGGGTGAATTTCCTACCAGTGATTCTTGGAAATTTTTTCATTAGAAAGAAATTAGTAAAAACACATGTTATATATATTTGGGGGGGGGGCAGGAACTTTTAGAGTCTTATCATTATATTCCTCATGATGGACCCCACAGGGTTGTGCAACTCTCCTACTTTTACATAGCACCCTGTGGTTCATGATGCTAAATGTGAACACATGAGTAATAGTTCTTCTTCTACCTGGCCAAAGACTATTTTCTCCTTCAACTCATTACCTAAAGCCTATACGTAGATAGTCATTCTTTGAGATGAATTAAGATTAGACATATATTTCCAACACTACATCAAGTCCTGGATAGCTTATGTGTATATGAGGAATTTCACTTTTACTTGAGAACAATCCACACTCCATCATCCATAATTCATTATACAAAACTGGTTGGGAGAGAGGGGACTCTAGAACATATGGAAATTACTTGATGAATGTTTTGTTTTTAGTGTGCTTACATTTGGATGCCTCTAAACTGAGATAATAGAAACTCTTTCTTAGGGTTCTTTGGAGCAATTACTAACAGAATTCTGGCAGTCCAAACTAAGGAAGACAGAAGGGATAAAGAGGCAAGTGAAGCTAGCAACATGCAATGCATTCTGATTGAGAAATATCCAAAAGGCCGGGCCACAAGTGGAAAAATCATTGGAACACCATGAGGGCAAATGTTTTAAGAAGACAAGAATTCTAATTAGCCTGGATGGGAAACTCAGCATGAGGCTAAATAGTTGGTTTGATGTTTAGAGTCATTATACTGGACGGTGTCAGTAAGATTACACAATACCATTATGATAACACAAATGTTAAACAAATCACCCATCTCAGAATTTCCTAAACAGTGTTTTACAGCTTTTGGAGAGAATTTTTTTTTTTTAAATATTGTAGTGTTTTTCTTTGTTGGATTCCCTAATGAATTTAGCAGTCTTTATACTTAGCAGGAAATCTGGACTGATCATTTGAGGCCTGTTTTCTTTATCCATTGTGGAGTATGGGTTTACTTTTGGACACCTAATAAATCATGATCTAACATCTAAGAAACAGACTTATTGCCACATTGCTAAATCAAAGTGGAAAAAAACCAGAATAAATAACTGGTTTATCTTTTACCTATAGGATAGTAATGAACCAGAAGTGATATTCTCTAGTAATGATATGCTAGACTCTATTATTGATGTTAGGACCCTGATCTTACTATGTAGAGTTAGTAATGGTTTTGTATTTGAAAATGTTAAGCCCTGCCTTGTTTGTAGCTCACCAAGGAATACGACCATATGCGATGCTTTTCTATTTCAGGCAATGCCCCCACTGCTGGATAGATTGCTGTTGACAGCTTTTGACCAGAGGGAGCCATTAGATTTTGCTGGCTAGCAAACAATTACAGCTTTGATATGAGCTACAAGGTAAAGATGAAAAGGAATACCAATGCAGAAAAATATGCTAGCTCTGTGTGGTCTCTAGACCCTTCTTGTGCAAATGAAAAATTATTTAGATGTAAAAACTAACAAAAGAAAACCAAAGAGAAAAAAATAAATCCCAAACTTTTCATGATTCTAACAGGTAGATTGAACACTTGAAAGAGACTTGTAAGAAATAGGATAGAAACTTCATACCACTAAAAAGGAATTCAAAGGATTTGTTTGAAGATAACCAAATGTTTTGATTCATGCTATTGGTGGGAGAGTTTTAAAAATAATTTCGACATTTGGAAATACACTGATTTTGTTCCTAGTACTGTAGTCTTAACGACAGCAGTTGTATCTTATACACAGTGATGCAACAATATATTTAAGCTGATCAAGCTTGTGGATATTGTCAAACAACAAGGTAACAAGAAATATTTGTATTATTTAGACATTGCTAAACCTAAACATAAGATAAATCAGTAGTTTCTTAGTTTAAAAATGCAGCTTATACTTAAAAAAAAGGCAAGAACTATGACAAATTTAGGACTCCATGGATCTTGTAGTTATGAGAAAATCAAATTAAATGTTTATATGGATAAGCACACCATCAACAGAATAAAAAAATATACTTAGATTCTGAAGTGAATCTTAGAAAAGATAAAAATGCTGACTTCTCTATGTGCAGTGCTCTTCGTACTGAGACTTTTATGCATTGGAAGTAAATAATCAATGATCCATGAGTTAAATTTCAAAATATAAAGGTTGTGATATCTAAGGAAAATGAAACCTTGTACTCTTTTACTATGATAAAGGAAGTGCAATATTCTTTTATAAATGATCCAAGGAAATAGACTTGGTAATTTGCCAAGGTGCTAATACACCATTTAATTTTTCTTTTGTTTTTAACTATCCAGATTAGAATCACCACTTTTTTTTCTCTGGATGTTTTTGTCAATATCTATCTAACATGAATGGAGTAGAAACTGACTTCTTCAACAGAACATATGTAGTTTGGATTTAGTGTATTAGCTAAAAATGTATAGTTTTGCAATATTGTACTGCTTTCAAAAGTGGGCACCTTCTATAAATACAAGCCAAACTCCTTTTGGAACAAATGCATGTTAAATATTTTGCCCCCACATTTTCTCTTGCAAGATTTCTGAAATGATGTTAAATTGTTTTAACATGGTTAGTGCCCTCTTCAGTTAAGACCAGTAGTCTAGGTTTTGGAAATAAAAACATGATTATGGTACAACCGACATGATGACACCTAAAATAGACATTCTTCCCTGAATTGAAAGGCACTATTCAATACACGTAAGTGACAAAATGTAACTTCCTTTATAATAATGTGGTGACAGATAGTAATGATTCTTTCACTCAGGTCTGGAAGCCTCCTTCAGTGGACACTCTTCCTTCAAATTTGAGGTTCATGAAGGTCTGGCTGTCTGGCATGTAGAACTACTAAGCAGATAATTTCATTCTAATAGGGATATAGAGTTTTTATTTTCCAAGTATATTATTTTTTTCAACTTGGTTTCTATTGCCCTATCTGTTAAAAGAGAATAATAATACTTAATAAATCGATTATTGGGAGGGTTATAAATCACTTTGTACAATATCTGGCACATGGTAAGTCCTCAAGAAATGTTAGCTACTTTTAAGATGGCTATTGTTTTCACCCATTTTTTTAGGGCTCAGAGTCCTTGTCATAACATTAAATGAGCAAATTATTGAATTTAAAATCGGTCTATCATCAAGTGAAAATGTTATGAAAAACATGATTAAATCTCTTTAAACATCATGATATTTTCCCCCTTTGCTGCCATGTATCTAATTGCAAATCTTTTTTTTCTTTTCTCTATAGAAAAACATCTTAAAAATTTCAAAGCCCTAAGATGTATACTATCACAAGTAACAAATTATTAATATTCTCCAAAATAATTGAATTCACAATAGCGTATAGGATATCCAATAAGTAACATACATATTGATAGAATTCCTGCAAGTGGATTTAAGAAATTACAACTAAATAAGAATCAAAATTATTTGAAATTCAATACATAAAAGCACTCAGATATTTTAAGAGGATGATTTGGAAAAAGGAAGAGACGATTTTAAAATGTTAAGAGTAAACAGTCTCATTTTAAAGAATAGTATAAAAGAAAGTCAGCAGGGCATTATATTGGACTAACAAATATTATGTTGATCATTGCTTGGTTTTATATCTGTTTGGGCATTTAAAAACCTCTCTCCACTTTGATGTCTGAATTCTTGATCTCTCTTCATCCACCCTTTTCTCTAACCTGTTCTTCTCTATTTTTTTCTCTTTTTGTAGTCTAAATAGTATTGACCCACATTAATCTGAGAGACATACTTCAAAAGTTTCCTCCCCTCCACCCCCCACATGCTGTCTATCACAAAGTCCTGCTGATGCTACTTAAAACTATTTCTGAAATTGTTCTACTTCTCTCGGTCTATACTACCTTCCTTTCTTGCCTGGACAATAGCAACAACCTTCAATTTAGTGTTTCCTAGTCTCTTCTTGATCCTTTTCATCTTGTCTTCTCATAATAGAACAAAATCATAAAACAGAACTGACTGCAATATGCCCCTCCTCAAAATCATTCAATTGGTTCCCTACTGCTGCTAAAGAATACAAAAAGTCTTGCTGAGGTCACCTTCCATCAGGTCCATTTCATCATCTACTCCACTCAAGCCAACCTGGCTTTCTTCCTATCCCTAGAAACATCCACACTCCCTCTTTTCTTAGAGCTTTAATATCTGCCCTTTTCTGTATCCAGTAGGCTCTTCTCCCAGCTTCCCAACTGTGCCTCAGGAAATCGTTATTTAAATAATTAAACCTGGGTGCCTGGATGGCTCAGTCAGTTAAGCATCCAACTTCAACTCGGGTCATGATCTTGCAGTTTGTGAGTTCAAGCCCTGTGTCGGGCTCTGTGCTGACAGCTCAGAGCCTGGAGCCTGCTTCAGATTCTGTGTCTCCCTCTCTCTTCAACCCTCCCCTGCTCACACTGTGTCTTTCTCTCTCTAAAAAATAAATAAAAATTAAAAAATTAAAAAAAATTAAACCTCGTTTACAAGTTAGGGCCTTCAAGAGGACTGACCTAACCAAGCAATGTAAGTTATATCTTTTCTGTTATTTTGTCTCGTAGACACATTTTCTTTTGCATTTTAGCACGTATCGCTTTGTTTTTCTTCTTTATTTTATAGGTCACTGGTCAAAAAAACAGAAAAATACAAGATATAAGAAAGTACACAACAGTCTACTGACATTGCTATCGCCTATCTTGAACAACCTTCCCAATTTTCTTGAATATGTTCTGGGAGGAGAAAAAATATTACCAACGTCAGTTTCCTAGAAGTGTGCCTGTTTTCACCCCATCTAATAGTTCACTAGGCTCTTCCATTCTCCTGATGCTCATTAACACTGAGCAGTCTGATGTGTAAGCAGTTTCCTACCTGTTCTCACTGACTGTTAGCTTCTTAAGCAACTATTTTCCCATTTCTACTGTGCCAAAAGATGTCCTTATTCTTCTTTTGTGACTTGCATTCATAACGTTTATCGATTTTATTTTTGACTTGTTTTTACTCATTGTTTTTTGTTATTGACTTCTGAGAAGTGTTTTTATAGCTCAGGATATTAATTATTTGTATGTAATATATGTTGAAAATATTTTCTTCCAGTTTGGGTGTTGTTTTAAATTCACTTTACTTTCTTTTTTTTGTTTATTTATTTATTTTGAGAGAGAAAAGTGTGTGAGCAGGGGTGGGACAGAGAGAGGGAGAGAGAGAGAATCTCATACAGGCTTGAACCCACGAACTGGGAGATCATGACCTGAGCCTAAATCAAGACCCAGATGCTTAACCTACTGAGCCACCCAGTTGCCCCTAAATTCACTTTACTTTTAATTTGCTTTACAGTGTCTTTTGGTTTATAGAAATGATTAATTTTAGTGAAATGAGATAATCAGTTTTGAAAAATTTATAAATTTTATTTTGGTGACTTTAAAAATAATATTTTCCTACCAATTGTCATTTCAGTTCTTATGTCTTAAACCGTTATTTGATATCCTGACTATTTAGTCTTCCATACAAATTCTGTCATTCCTTGACAAGGTCCATAACACCCCACAAAAGGTTGTGACAGAAACTATACTAGATTTGTAGAAAAATTAAGAAGAAAATTATTGGTAATATCAAGGCTTTTCCTTAAAAAATTATTATTATCTCTCCATTTTAGAAAGTTTTTAAATATACTGTAATAAAATTTTATAAGGTATTCAATAAAAGCCTTGCACAACTTTAGATGGCTTTAGTCCTTACAGTTTTTTAGTTTGTTTTTGTTTTTTACCATTGTGATGGCATATTCTCTTTTATATACTACACATATGTATAACGCATGTTATAAGTGTATACATTTTTATTCTACTATATATTAATCTATTACTTTTTGGGGTATACAGAATTTTGTTTGCAAATCTTATATCCAAAAGTCATACTGAATTCTCTCATCATTCTTAATATTTGCTATACATACGTTAGTATTTTATTTGTAGAAAATAGTATATGTACAAAAATACCAATGTATTTATACTTTCCAAAATTTCATACTTTTTACTCCCTCATTATATTGCATTGTGTAAGACCTCCAAGATAAGATTAAATAGTAAGCATGATTTAATACAGATATTTATACACATTCACATTAAGTATCAAGTTTACTGAATGTCATTAGCAGGCACCCTTTATCAAGTTTAAAGTATTTATCTAACTTTTATCTTTGGTAAAAAGACTAAATTGAAAAGGCTCTGCATTTTTGAGATAACCATCTTTTTTCTCTAATGCAATGAGTGTATAGTATTAATACGGGGCAGGTAGCTATATATGCATGTAGTCTTAGATTTAAATTCTACATGATAAGATATATTTTAATACCTTATTCAATTTCACTTGAAAGTCTTTTATTATGATTTTTTTTTATTTATAGTTATAGGTGAGATAGGTTTATAACATAATTTTCTTACATAACCTTTGTAAATGCCTTAAGAAATGTCTTGGGTGGTCCAAACGTGGGAACAACCTAAACATCGATCAACTTATGAATGGATAAACAAAATGTAGCATATCTATACAACTCAATATTACTCAGCCATGGAAACAAATGAAGTCCTGCTACATACTACGACATGGATGATTCTTCAAAACATTATGCTATGTGAAAGAAGGTAGGCACAAACAAGCAGTGTATGATTCCATTTAAGTGAAATTTTCAGAATAGATTTCCTTATTTTCCTAGTATCTGAAATAGCCTCTCTTAAGTTAGCCATTATTTATTTTTTCATTTAAAAATTACTCTTTAAAATCATCAATGCCTAAGATATTTTTTGAAGAGTAGACATTTATCTACTTATTACACTTTTAAAAAGCTTACTGGTTTATGCAAGTTATATTTTTCACCATGAGACAATTTTTGTAGTAAATATATATTTTGGAACATTGTCTGTCTGTGTCAAGTTTTTAAATTTATTGTATTTGTTAATTATATTTATATTGTATTGTTATATATATAATGTTCATATCATATTTTAGTTGTTCTGTATCTTTTACATCAAGCCTTTTAGTCGTTTTATTCAAATCTTCTATTTCCTTATCCAAACATCTTTTTTTAAAGTTTTTTTTTAGTATTTATTCATTTTTGAAAGAGAGAGACAGAGCATGAGCAGGCAGAGAGAGGGAGACACAGAATTCGAAGCAGGCTCCTCTGAGCTATCAGCACAGAGCTTGATGCGGGGCTCAAACTCATGAACTTGTGACATCATGACCTGAGCCAAAGCCAGACGCTCAATCAACTGAGCCACACAGGTGCCCCAAACATTTTTTTTTAGTTTTATACATCAATTTCTATTTACATAATATATTACCTACCCATAATCTAAATACCCAACTATATTGGTGGCTTTGTTCATTTGTTTTTAGATTTCTATCAAATCTTCATTGTATATTTCAAGGTTATTTATTTAAAGCATGGGCAGTCATAAATTTTATATTATGTTGGCACATTCTTCCTTTTGTTGTTGTACAATTCTTATCTCTATTCCAATTAGTGCTTTTGATTATTTTGAATTTTTTCTGTGAATAAGATTAATATAACATCTGTTTTCATATATTTTGTGTTTGCCTGATTTATCTTTTATATGAAAATTCATTTCAAACTTTCTAGATAGCTTATCATATGTATGTCTCTTTATATATATATATATATAGCCTTTACATGGATACTTTATACAATCTGGCATTCTCTTGGCTCTTAATTGATTAATTTAATCCTCCTATTGTTGATATAATTAGTTGACTTGTTAGATTTTATTTGGTGCTTTTATATTTTTTTTATGTTTTTTTCCTTTGGCTTAACTTACCCTGTCTTGACATTTGTTAAATTGATAAGGATGTCTATGCTCTCTCTTCTTCTTTTTTTTAACTCTATTTATCAGCTATAAATTGTATGTCTATTATTTTAATGGTTATCCTTAATGGTTTTAGCCATACATATTTAGCTTTGGGGAAAATAAATAAAAATGATGCAAATGACAAAAAAGGGAGGCTATTTTATCAGAGCATGTTTTAGCAAGGAAGTTGCCACCATCATTTGTTTTTGGCCAAGAAACTGGAGAGGAAAAACTTAAAATCAAAACTGGGAAAGCTTCAGGTGTGCTCTGATTAGAGGTTGCTGGCATGGGGAAGCTAGAAAAAGTCTGACTAGAAATGAGTTATGAAAATGGTTTGGAATACATATTTGGCTTTTGCTGGTGGATTCCTGAGTTGGTGGGCAAAATACAGGAAACTGATATTCATTGATCAATTCACAACAATTCTGGGCCAATTGCTGCAAAGCTTGTAAATTGTTTTTTGGTTTTTTGTTGTTTTTTTTGTTTTTTTGTTTTTTTTTGGTGGAGTGCTGCAGACATTTAGGCCTGGGCTCTTTTATCATACATGTCCTGGTCACTGAATACATTGGCTGATATATTCAATCTCTCACTGTAAGTCTTTCTTACAATGTCTTAAAACCATCCAATATCTCTATCAAACTCACCATATAAAAATAAAGCTCAGTTCCCTCTTAATCATCCAGCACACTAAATTTCTTCCATTGTCCTTCACAATTATCTCTAGAATTTAGGTCTCTATTCTTAAAAATAAAATTTTGTATTATTTTATACACAGAAACCGTTAATGAAATGGGTCAATACATGTTAAAATAATTGGGCTTACCACTGCTTTTGCATCCTATTGATTGATTCACATCTTACTTTCTGTTCTGACTTACATATTATGATTTGAAGATGGTACAATTTCCTATTCTTTGATTGTCTAGAAAATCCCTTGCATTTGGATAATTGTTCAGCTGCATACAAAAAATTTTCATTGGCAATTATCTTTCTCTTAGGATGTTTAATATATTACTCCATTGTGTCTGGCCATTATTGTGGATAAGAAATCTGCTATATAAGGCCACTAAGGAAAAATTGTCTTTTATTTATGGTGCAACTGAAGATTTCATATTTATCCTTTATCCTTGATGTTATTTTGGTTTTTGAACCGAGTATTTGTTTTTATTTATCCTGAACAATACTTGGTGTTTATTTTTAATCGAATAGGTTAATATTATGTCCAGTTTTGGAAAATTCTCAGCCATTGTCTTATTAAATATTTGTTCCATATTATTTCCCATATTTGTTTCTTTTAAATTGCTCTTAAATTTATGTTGGTCATCTTAATCTATCTCTGTTTTTATGACTCTTTAATATTTTTACATCTGTTTTATGCTTCATTTTGTGTTAATCCCTCAGCACAGTGTACTTACAGTTTGCTATACCATTCAGGAGTCACTATAGACTTTATATATTATGATATTTTTCTTTCAACAACTCTTTTTATTTCCAAGATTTCTAAATTGTTTACATGCATCTACATTTTTTTAAATTTTGCTTCATTTTGTTTCAAATATGTTTCTAAAATATTTTTCCTTGAGTTATACTTTATGAGGATTCCAAGAGTGTTAAACAAGTTTAGATTATTATGTTATTTTAATTTCTTCTGAAATCTTATGATTATTGCTGTTCTTAGATTTGTTTGATAGGATTATATTTATTTGTGTGTTTTGGTATTTTGAGTTCCAGGTGCACGCTCTTTATATCTCTTTGTTTCTCCATCTTTCTCATTCTTTAGTGGTATTGGGATTGCTTCTACCTGGTCCCTGGGACCCCAGTTTATAATCAGGTCTTATTTTAGAAGTCTGAGGAATTTACACCATGGGGATAGTTCCAAGATCCAGGAATCCAAGCATGGAGAGTTTGTCTCAGGTTCTGGTTGGGAGGTTGGCTCTGTATCCTCCTACGTCCCCAAGCAAACTGCTTCATGCTAGGCAGAGCCCCAGTACCAGAATTTTTTTCTCTCCTTTATGTGCACGGTGGAAAGCCCCACTCTGGCAACTGGTTTCCAGCAGCGAATTTGGCTTTTTTCCCAGTATTTACTCCAAATACATTCAGTCTTTTCTGTTACACAGAAGTTGGACTCCTAGCAGCTTCTGACTGCTTCCAGATCTACAATCCAACAGGCCATCAGCTTCAATTCTGAGTATTTTATTTGATTCTTTTCAACTTCTTGAACTCGGAGGTATTTATCTTTTTTCCATCATTTTTGGGTAGTGGATTTCTTCAGTATTTGCTTTTTATATTTTATCTGTCATGGTTATATATTTGAAGTGGGATAGGGTGAGCTTCAAAGCATATATTTGCAATATCATTTCCCCAGAGCTGCATCTTAGTTTTGTTTTGAACATAGGTCACTTTGACTAAATTAAAAACTCAGTGAAGGCAGTGGCCTTATCTGTTTTGGTCATGATACTAATACTTAGAATTGGACTTTAATAAACATGTACTATACCATGCATTATTTAATTCATTACCAGGTCACCTAGGAACAATCTGACAATAATAGCGTAATGCCTTGGGAAGCTTTAGCAGGCTAAATAGAGGAAAGTAATGCAACTTAGCATCATTAATAGATACTTCATATAGGGAGGTTGATCATGGAATTTTACTGCAATTGAGCAAACACCAAAATCAATATCTCAAAAAGTAAGTCCTCTTTCTTTCTAACCATACAAAAAAAAGTGTCTTCATTTCAGTGGCATGCAGTAAAATGAAAATGAAAAATTCAATAATGAGATAAATAAGGAAAAGGATAAATAATAGATACCAATTCACAGACTTTACATTGGACATCAAGAACTAAGCAGAATCTAAGAAAGCCCTATCATTTGATGATAGACATTAAATGAGGGTACAAAAGTAAAGGCACTTTACTTATAAGTAATCATTTAAATCTCAAAGTAAATTTTTGACATTGGTTATCATTCTAAGTATAAAGATGAGTAAAATGAAATTGTGAGGGTTTGAGTGATCTATGCCCAATGACTTCAGTCCTAAACCGTTTTTGAATCTACATTTGTCTTCAAAAATCATGCTTCTAATCACTAAGAGGAAAAACTCTGAAATGCAGAATTCTTTGTATAACAAATTTTCCACATATAGGAAAATTCAGGACAATGTTCTCACAATTCACTTATTTATTCTTTCATTCAACAGATATCTGTTGACTTCTTTCCTACTCTGTGCTATATAGTGTGTTGGACACTGGAACCAAAGAGTGAGCCAGAAAGATGTATTTTACTTCACACAGACGTGGACAAAAGCAATTCAATAATTATGAGAATAACCTTTTAAGAATTAAGAAGAACTTGTTGTTTCATGTAGGTTATATTTAACATAAGACAATGTAAATAAGATAGACCTTGAGAATTTATCTGGACAGGCTCTAAAATTTATTATTTTACCCAAAGTATATAGCTTTCATTTGGACTAGCTTATATTTATTAGTTTTTCCAAACCAAGAGGGGCTAATGTTACCTCTTTCAGTATGTTGAAAATCATATTGAAGGAACTGCTTGATTCTTCTGGGACACTGATCAAAACTATGTTGAAATAAGCATAGTGTGATCATACTAATAAAAATGAATCATTTTTAGAGGCATCTAAAAATTGAAATTTACTAATTTAGCATCAAGTGTCTATAACCCTCTCTTTCTTTTCAAGGTTCAATTTCTCCCAAGGTACTGTTGGGAGTGGTTGATTTCATGTCTTTCCTGTATGATCCACAGGAAGCCCCTATAGGTGCTTACCTCTGGTGCTCAAGTTCTAGCAGGAACCCCCTCACTGTTTGCCTTTGCTGGTTTCTACTGCACCCCTTCATGTGTTTTCTTGACTCCCACAGTGAGAGATTGGTATCATGATGGGTCAGGCCACATTTGTCCTTATTGCCCTGCCCATTTATTCCCCTATAATTCAGGTGGGAATTAACCTAGCAATTAAAGTCACAAAGAGAAACCTGGTCTCTTACAATTATACCCCATTTTCTAATCTAGCTTCCCTTATCTCACATTTGGCACCCCACTGTAAAAGAGGCCCTTCTTCATATTTCCATGTTTTAGATCTCTACCCACCATTTAATTATTTAATCTTATTTAATAGAAACTGATCTTGACTAAGGACCTTTCCCCTTCCTCTAGTGGTGTGTTTCTCCATATTTGAATTATTAAGTCTAGACCAGAGGTCAGAAAATGTAAGCCTATGATTAGAAACAATGTTGAAACTACTTTGGAGCAAACACAGTGGTCAGAAATGTCTTTTTGTTTATTGCCAAATAATTCATATTTTAAAGGTTTTATGTTAAAATTTAGATTCTTGACTTCTCCTAATAAATTGAAAATTTTAGAAACCCAGGCTTTGTATTTCTACACGGAAGCAAGTAGATGTTGTGGAGTGGCTGAGCCCGCCAGAAGAAAAGAAGCCTGCAGTCTCTAGGTTGTCATGGAACTGCTTTGCTCCATTGGTTATATCCTACCTATTTTATTTGTTTTCACTACCTGCTGCCCCCAGGAAGCATTTGAGTTTTTTTGTTCTTTTGTTAGAGAAAGCTCCAGGTGCCATTACTTGGTTAATTGAGATCCCAGCCAGTCCAGAACTGTGATGGACTCTTCAAGTCTAATCCATATTAAAGTCTACCCACCAGCCAAAGTAATTTTTCTTGTTTATTTTCTTTATTTCCAAAATGACATTCTCAAATGTTAGTAAAATATGTACTATCTTTACCATTTCTGATATGTCCAAGTAGCATTTGTACATTTTTTTTTACTTAAGGAAGGATTCAATCAGGGTTATTTACTTATTTATTTATTTACTTGTTTCAGGAACATCAAGTGCATTTTAGGCATTTTGAGAAGAAGAAGACTTATGGATTCAAAACTTAGACTTATACAGTGGGAAGGACTAGAGAAATGGAAGTCAGGAAGACTCTCCAAGAAATCAGAGGGTACAAGAGTCACAAGAAAGCTAGAACCAATGGCTGGTCTGCCTATGGTCGGGGATTCCTAAAAAACTTTTGGCAAATCCTCAGGCAGCTGTAAACTTATTACTATGACCCAGTCTGCAAATGCTGACAGAGGACAATGTCTTCTCCTTCTCCACCTTCTAAATTCTATGTGAGTGTTTCTCATTCTCGGAGCTGACCCAGAAACCTGCAGACAAAGGAGGCTGGGAAATGTAGCTCCAATCTTTCCTTCTCTGTGGTACAGGAAGAGCTTAGAAGGTCAGAATATGACTCAAAGTCAATGAACATGTGACACAAAGAAGATTGCTTTTAAAATAAATCTGATGGTCAAGGGAGACAAAGGAAAATGGAAGATCCTAAGATGAAAAGTATTAGAGCCATTATTAGCCAGGGAAGACTAGAAGTTTCATAGCAGGTCTGGGCCTGGTACCCTAGGTTCCTGGAGTCTGACAACAAGAATCGTGGAGGGACCTGGGATGTCCATCATCTTGCGTGAAAGGGGAGACTACATCATTGATGAAAAGTTGGACCACAAGCCATCAAAGACTGAACTAGGAATATGAGGATGAGGGATTATGCAAGGTGGGGCTGCAACACAGGAAGGATTTGTGTGGTGAGAGGAAAGAGGAACTCTAAAAGGAAAGAGAGAGAGTGGGGGGGGTGGGGCAGCCAGGGCAGTCACCAGCTGGGGTTTTCCTGAGGCTGCAGTGATGTAGGAAAAGCATACAAAAACAATATAAGGTGAGCATTGACATCTACAGTAGACTGCAGGAACGGTTATGTGAGGATTGCGAAGGGCTGACACAGAGCTGGGAACTGGAGTAGGTTAGAAGGATGGTCTTGTAATGTGAGCTCAAAGTCTCCAAAAGTGTACAAACAAAGGGGTAAATGGGCAGATAAAAGTGTGTTTTTGTGGCATGAGTTTCCGCAAGACCATTTTGTGCATGCTGTTTCCTGAGATTAGATGGTCAATATCATGTGTTCATTCAGTGTTTGGTGAGTTGACCCAGATGTTCAGTCCCTGTCACAACTCAGTTCTTTTGTACATTGTAGGTAATACATTCCATGCACTCAGAGAAACACTTGCCTAGGAGTATTGGTACAACCAAGACAGACAGACAGACAGGAACACACACAAACACACACACACACACACACACACACACACACACCCTTCCCAAAGACAATCATTCATTCTCAGAGATGGTATAGTTTGAACCCAGAAGAGTAAGAAATATGTTTAAATGCTCCTTTCTCTGGGACAATACTTCATTGTGGCAGATCAAAAGAGTGTCCGTACCTTTCCTTTACCAACGATTTCAGAGTGAACGTCTCAGGTCTGTCCGGAATAAGAAAGAAGCTGAAAACTGAGAGGTTGTTTGTCTACTCTTTCAGCAACAAAAGATGAGGTCAGAATTTTGATATTACTCTTCACATAGGTTAAAGTGAAATCATGGCTCTGGATTCTCATTTTCCTCACTTCCTGGTCAATGGGCAGAGGATAAGGGAGGGAAAGGGGATATTTTTAATCTACTTATCTTTTTGGTTACGTTAGATTAGAGCAATAATTCAAAGACCAGTTACATTACTAGGATAGCTTAAACAAATGTATGTGGCATACCTAATAGCTGGTTTCTAGTTTGCACTCATCTAGCAATTGCTAGAGTTCTATATGTGCTGCACATAAATTACCTCACATAGTCCATTAATTTTTTTCAACGAGCAGTGATTGAATGCACTATGTTTCAGGAATTTGCTAGGGGCTGAGGTTACAAAAACATGTCAGAGGTAGTATTTGCCCTCAAGGAATATTCTAATAAGGGATATAGGCATGTAACTAATGATTATAGTGTCATAAGTGTTGAGATTAGAGTATGATGTGGAAGATATTGAATTACAGAGAAGAAATATCTACATAAGAGATTTAAGAAAGTTTTCCTGAAGAGATGAAAGATTTCAGTTTACACAATAAGCGCAGAGAATAATGGGGAAGGCATAATACAAAAGTTCACAAGTTTATTAAATAATTAGAGGAATTAATGACTGCTGAGGAAACTAAGCACTGCTTTTGTTGATCATTAAACCATGAAGTATTTTATTTTAAAATTATTTTATTTTTTATTTAGTTAAATGTTGGCTATTAAAAGTAATCTGCTTAGGGGTTTTTGTGTGTGTGTATGGCAAAACACTGAGTTGTTTCCAAATATACACTGCCTTTTTGCTTAGTAATGGAACCCCAATTTTTAGACAGGCACATGGCACCTCGCATAAAAGTTGCAGCTAAGACTGGCCTGTGATTAGGTCTGGCCCATAGGATAGAAGCAGGAGAAATGTCCTCGAAGAACAAGATATCCTTCTGTATTCTTTCCTCCTTTCATATGCCAGGAATACAGATAGAGTAGTCAGAGCTAGAGCAGCCTCCTTGGACAATGCAGTAAAAACTGCAAACTGAAAACACTAGAGAGAAACACAAAAGGAGCCCAGGTTCCTGACCCCACAGAAGATCACACTACCCCTGGATTAGCTCTTTTGGAGCTTCTTTATTGGAGAGATAAGTAAATATGTATATTGGGGTTTTTCTATTACTTGGAGGCAAAAAATTGGAGTGAATATTGTTTTAGTCTCACACCCCTCATTTTAAAAATACTTTTTGTAAATAAACAACAACAAAAAAAATCAAGTAGAACACCAGTTAACATTTAACACTATCATTATCTGCTCCAATTTACAAGGGAGAAGGCTCAAGATCACAGAATTAGTGAGGACACAGTCAGGATTTGAACTAGGTAGCTTAAATCAATGTGTGGCTCTTCCTGTCCAGGAAGAGACCTGTCTGTCTCCTTAACTAGATACAAATTTAAAGGACATTCATTTTTGCCCAAAAGGCATAAAGATTAAATTATAAAATCCGACAAATTTACTTAGTTTTTAAGATGTATTTTCTATGTTTTCTAATAGGCATGTAAAAGGTAACATTTCAAAAACCAATGCATACAAAAATAAGTTATATACAAACACACACACACATACACACACACATACGGTAGTAACTAGTACATGAAATATAAAGGGACAATATCTAATGGCAGACATAAACAGAGACAGACATAAACTTGGGAAAATATACAATTAACAATGATCTAAAAATTTTTGTTTTTAAATGTACAAATGCCCAGTTTCACATAATTCTACAATTTCTGTATTTTTCTCTACTGATAGGAGAATTCTGTTATTGAGTAGTCAATAAGAGTAAGAAATTTTTCCTGCAAAATATAGGTAGGCATATAATTTCCTTAGAAATAGACCTCAGAGAAAACCTAATCCAATTTCTTTAATTTATTGATAAAGAAACTATTGCTCAGACAATTAAGAAAACTACACATTCTAGCAATTAGTTAGAATTGGAGTTAGATTCACTTTTCCTAACGATCAATATAATAATAGTTCTAGTACATCTCATGCATGAAGAATATCTTCTAATTCCATTTGATGAAAATGTAAGCAACATGTTTAAATATGGATAGGTAACATCGTGAAACAAACAGGAGGATTATAGGTCATTGTATAAGTAGTAGTTTACTGTACTCAGTGTATCAACCAGTCCAATGTCCTTAATTTGAACGTGGCATTGCAGGTTTATGAGCCACTGGAAATTGCGTCACCAAATTTTTACCATACACATTTTTTCTGATTTTTTTATTAGATTCTCAAAGTGGTCAGTGGTCTGAAAAGATCCAATGCTCACTTCAAATTCCTGAGTATCCTCTGAACCAATGCTCCTTTCCACCACCTAATGCAAAAGTCTGCCTTTAGTAAGTTATCTTTTCTTTTGCAGGACAGATGTGTATTTTAATGAATCATGCTATAATTTGGAAAGTGAGATAATCCTGGTTTATATTGGCAATTCCAAGAATGGGGCAGTAAGGCGAGTGTGTCTTGAATCTCTTCCTTCATTTTAGCAAACAAAATAAACTGACTTTTAAATATCACATCCTTTATGAAGACCCATTAAGAAGCTCATTTGATTTCATAGGTATTTCACTTGAGCCTATTCTTTAGGTATGGTGATAGCTTTGGAGTTGTTCCCGAGACTGTCAAAAACGCCAGTCACGCCACACATCTCACACTCTTAACTAAGAACAATTCTGCACAGTTAGGAACCTTTATCTAAAAAGAGTTTCAGTATAAAGTAAACATGGCGAATGAATTCCCCTCCTTCCCTTGGAGAGGTCACGTTCGAGGTTCACTGGTGATGCAAGATGGGAAGGCCTGGCCTGTGCCCACCTGCTAAGAATTAAACAGAGAGCTGTAGTCTCTTGTGCAATCAATGGCTGGTCTTTAAAGGGAGGCCCTGAATTTGTCACCAGAAACTCTGACATGCTCATAAGCCATTTATTAATTTGAGTTAACTTGGCCATTACAGAATTGCTCTAACTTAAACATAACAATTCTCCCAATATGTGAGAAAATTCTCAAGCAAAATAGATGCATGCATTGCTTTCGGTAATCAAGTTTACCAAGCAGGTTTTATTGTATTCTTCTCAGCATGGTGCTTAGGACCTAAAACCCCACCACATGTTGTAACAATAAAGTTATTGCTTATCAACCAGACCAAGTTGGCAACCAGCAAATGTTGCCATGAGTTATTTCAAGCTGGATTACAATCCTCTCCTTGGTAACCAATCACTGTGTATCTAGTAAGTAATATCAATAATGTTCAAGGTCGCAAACTTGTACACAAACACACTCAGAACTAAACGGCAGCTACCAGTGCAAAACTAAACAAAAACGGAGAAGAAAGCCTATTGTGGAGAAACACCTCCCAGAAACAATAAACTAATTGTGAAAGTATATATTTTCCACTGAGGGAAAAATAAACTCTTTTTTTAAGGCATGAATAATTCTAGACAACACCATGTTTTTTATTAAAACCTAACCTTACAAGTAACACTGGACTATTCTTAGGGATGGATGGGCATTCATCACCCTCCTCTTTGATGGAAGGTGTTGATACATTTTTGGTGGTAGCTTAGCTACATCCTTCTTTAACTTCTTCAGAAGTTTTAGATGAAGACCATTTGAACTTAGTGATTTATGGCCACTTAATTTCTCATATTTTTTCAATCAGTTCTTTGTTTTGATTTCTCTGACAGTTGTTCACCTTCCTTGTCTGTACAGAGTAGCTCTGGGGTAGACACTTCTTTATCATCCTGGAGGAAAGGCCTGGCACAAAGCACCCATTCAATCCCTTTGCATTCTTTGCAGCCTCTTTGGATTGTTTCATTCCCAACAAAGGGTTCTAATAGATCAAATCAATCTCCAATGGATTTTGCATTTCTGATATGCTGATCTCAAGGGGATTGTTGTATTATGCATTTGGGGATCACTTTGATTTTTTTTTTTTTTTTGGTTTCAAACATTATCCCTAAAAGTCATTTTTGTAAGCTTTTATCACTTGTCTTTCATCCTTCCCAAACCCTAACATCTTACTTTCATTTTACTTTACTTTCCTCAGAGCTCATGAATCCCTAATTGTGTGTCCTTCGCAGATTCTATGCTGTTTCTCTGGATTTTAATTCCCTACATCTTTTCTCTTTGGAACTTTCCTGGCTAACTTTTTTTTCTAAAACTTTTCTTTAAAAAATTTGAGTATCCACAGGTGTTCCTTTGATGTAATGTTCTCTATGAAAATGTCAAATTCGATTATGTCATCGCTACTGCTAGTTTTACATTTCGCATCTTTTACGCTCAGACCAATGAGTCAGAAAAGAGGCAGAAATGACAAAGGCTATCTCAACACTAAGTACCCAAATACTGTTTTTATAAACAAAAACAACAACAGACTTCATTATCCAAAAGTAAGACAAACTTCATGACTGAAATTTTTAACATCCTAATCTCAGTGTTGGTTATGCCACCTCTTAAAATGTGTCAAAGTGGTGAGAATTACAAGTTTCCTGTCTATCAACCCTGACCCCTCCCATGCTCGGTATAACAGGCCTCTGCTGTAATGCAAAGCTTATGTCCTATATTTCAATATGATAAATCAATCACAATGAAACATAGGTTTCTTATTAACATATGCCAATCACTCTTTGGTAATCTACCAACACTTATGTAGAGTAAGCATAGTTTATCCTTCTTTATATAAATAAAACAATCTGTCTCTCTCACTTTTCTAACCATTTCAATATAACGCCTAGTGGCAGACAAACCAAACTGAGCTGTGGTGAACCTATCCTTACTGCTTCCAGATTGAACACATCTAACCAAATAGTTTTGTATTACCACAGGTTCTTTTTTGCAAGAAAACCATGGAAGAACTGCTGAATTCCTAGTATAACTGAAAAGCATACAAATCTTTCAGCAAAACCTAAAAGCAGCTTTGTAAAAAAAAAATATATATATATATATATCCAATACATACTTAGCTGTTACTAAGGAAATTTTTTCTAAACTTAGATCTTAAAACACCTTGTAATCATCTATTTCTCTTACACAAGTAATTCAAATCACCAGATCACTTGCAGACCTTATTATCAATGTTTCCCAAGTGCCCACAGTGTACAGAAAGCACACCTGCATCTGTATGCATCTGGTAGTGTTCTTATCTAAGTTCAGATTCAGAGAATCCTAGCCTCGGAGGGAACTCAGGCCTTTTATCAAATAAACAGGGTTTAGATAAATGTTTTGGGTGGAATTGAACTCTCCCAAATTCCTAACTTCTAATGCCTAGGACTTCAAAAATGTAGCTTTATTTGGAAACAAAATTGTTGCAGATACAATTAGTTAAAATGAGGTCATACTGAATTTGGTGGATCCCTAATCCAACATGACTGGTATCTTTATATAAAGGAAAAATTTGGACACAGACTCATGCATACCTGGAGAACACCACACAAAGACTTGAGTTTTGCTATCACAAGCCAAGAAACTACCAAAATCTAGCAAAGGGGTCTGGAACAGATCTTTCCTTCATACCTTCAGAGGGAACATGGCCCTGTGGATAACCCAGATCTCAGATTTCTAGCCTCCAGAACTGTGAGACAATGAAAATAAATTTCTATACTGCTCTTCAGTATCCTGATAGTATTTGTTAATATCTATACTAATAGCGATTTATCATGCTATTGGGATCATTTGCATCTCTTAAACATGAGATCTTGGAGGTCTAGGATTGTGCATAGCTTCTTCATCTTAGAATGCAATAATGATACACGACACATAGTACATGTTTGTAAGATGGCTTCAGAAAACGATGAAACTAGATTTACCACAGTATTTTAGAATGTTAACCAGATTGTTCTGTTAAATAAAAGTTTTCATTGAAAGTAGTTGTTGGTCCTCAACCAAGACACATGAAATAGTTCAACAGACTGGACTCCAACCATAGCTTTTCTCAATGCCATAACTAAAACCAAGAGATGTGTTGTCTGTTTAAAAGGGCCCTTGGAGATCAAATATACTGATGATAAAGTGGACTGAACAGTAAGAGTGAAAAGATAGAAAACAGTCCCTGGTCTCTGAATTCGATTGCTATTTGTAGATTTGTTGTCTGTTTTTTCAGAACCTAGCATTAAGAGAAGGTACAAAAATATTGCCATGTGCTCGCCTCTATTCTAGATCCAGATTGTCCTGCCTGGCGAAGAATGGAAGTGTACAAGCTGAAACACACATCTTAATGTGAACCAGACCTGGTGGGGGAATCACCACTATATCCTGCCAGGTATTCAAGCCTTCCAGATACTCTGGTGTCTTTTGATGATCTGCCTATAAATTCTTTCAGTCTCTGAGCCTGGGCCCAAGTTTCTCCTGCCCCCCATCCCGACCTCCACTGTATCTCATCTGCCTTGTGCAACCTAACACAAGCTACTATGGTCCAGTCTCACTTTCATTTTGCTGCGTCTGTTTCACAATATAACCTTGATTTCTATGTTTCCAGACACAGCCTTGTATCTTAACTCCTGTTCCTGACAGATAATTCAGTTTTATTTTTCTGTCTCCAGATCTTAACCTACCTCCAGTTTTCCAAGACATAGCAGTTCACTATTAGTGATGGAAGCACAAATTCCTGATCTCAGTGCCCAGACCCTGCATTTCATCCAATAAAATGTGTTGCCCCAGGTAGCTGTGCAATCGACATGAACTACTATTGGCATGTTCCTGTATATCAACCAAATGGAAAGAAATAAAGCATTGATAAATACAATATTCCTCAATCTCATGAGTTTATAACATATACTGGGTATATTCATACAGTAGACCTGAATATAAGGAAGCTTATATGGAAACTATTTCTTGGAGATTCTTAGTGTTTTTATTCACAATTTTCCATAGGATTTAAGTTATTGAGAAAAAAAATCTGCATATTTTGCTTTCACTGTCATTACTTTCCATCATCTCAAAAATATTTGATATAGCTACAATGGAGATAGAAAATTAAAGAACTCTGTGGACTAAATTTAATTTAGAATTATATTTTGTTGGGCTGAAAAAGTATATTTGTTGTTAGGCTGTAAAGCCAGTATATTTTCTACCCCACCTCCCTCCACCTAAAAACAAAACCAAAAAACATGAATTTCCAACTGATCTTGAAAGAAAACCAAATGGCCTGGCAACATTATGTTTACATTCCCACATGGCTGGAATTTAGCTGTGATGTGGTTCCTTTAGTTGGCCATAGTCCTCACCACTCCCTGTTACCTCCCAAGCTCATTTCACTCATCTGAGATAGCTGTTGGCTCCTGTGTTCATTTAAATAACCTATAATAAGCATGATATTTTGATGTGTTATGCAAATTATTTTAAGCTCTCAATCCTACATTTTACTGAAAAAAAATTTCTTCCATAGTGGAATCCTGCTTATTGTCAAGTATAACTTCCACATGAACTGACCTGTTCAGTAGTTACATATGTCCCTGGTTGTAGGCTTTCCTAAAGTACAGAACTTTGACCCTATGGATACAGGCTTTTTGTTCAATAAAGAAAACCATCAATTACATTATGTTGTTTGGTACCAAAAATGCTTTGATCTTTTTAAGGGTATTTATTACAAAGGAAAGCAGGGTGAGAGTCCTCTGACAGACATGAGGTTTTATATGAAAACCTCAAGCATCTGCGGTCTGTGACTTACTGGCAGAAAACCATTGGTATAAAATGTTTCAGATCTGATCCACTTTACCTTTATGAATTTCATTTCTAGAGTTTCCATTTATTAACTATTTTGTGTGGATGAATCAATCTCTGTGGACCTCAATTTCTTAAATTTTTACATTTTTGTAAAGTTCCACAGTTGATCTCTAAAGATCCACTAAGGTCTTTAAAAAACTTGAGTCTCCACAATTAGGACATTAGCAATTCTTGGCCACAACTCAAATATTTACAATAGAACGATTTTGTGAAAGAATTGAAAATCGTTGAGTCCACTGTTGTTTCATAGGTGGAATACTAAATTATTTTTTAAATAATTACATATTCACCATAATATGTTCAGTTTCACTTGAAATTTCAATCTTAGAATCCTTATTCCAATGATCTAAAATTTTAAATTATTAAATAAATAAAATATTAAAATTTATTAAGTGTATTAAAATATTAAAATAGTCTAGGCTGTCTGATACCTCACTTATGTGTGAATCCAAAAAAAGAAAAAGTCAGACTCAGAAACAGAGTGGAAGAGTGGTTGGCGGGGGCTGGGGGAAAATAAGGAGAGGTTGGTAAAAGGGTACAAACTTTCAGTTATAAGATGCATAAGGTCTTAGAATCTAATGTATAACCTGATGACTATAATTTAAAACACTGTATTATAAAACTGAAACTTGAAAAAAGAGTAGAACAAATATGTTCTCACCAAAAAAGAAGAAGGAGGAGAAGGAGGAGGAGAAGGAGGAAAAAAGGGAAGGGATAAATATGTAAGTGATGGATGTGTTAATGAATTCAATGAGGGGAATTCTTTCATAGTGTATATATATATCAATTATCACTTTGTACTCTCTAAATGTCTTACAATTTTCTTGATTAGTTACACCTAACTAAAGCTGGAAAAAAAAATCTTCCCTTCCCCAATCTTAAGTAATGGAAGCCTAAAAGGAAAACTTATCTCCACTCAGATGGGCAATCTGTACTTCCTCTTGGGACCCTAATCTGGCTGATTGTGCCACATCTTCCTAATATAATAAACTAGAATTTTGGTGTTTGTTTAATTTCCTCTCCCTCATAGACCCTAAGATACCCAACCAGTCATGCAATTTGTATATTACACATACCTGGTCCTGACCAACATATTGCAGTTTTGTAACTAGACATCTGTCCAAGCCTTGTCCCCTTTAAACTTTATCAAATGTCTTCAGAGTGGTATTTATGCACCATGTGTCTAATTATTTCTTTTGCATTCATGAAATATTGCTCTCTTTCTCATCAGCAGTGTGATGGCAGTGTGTCATCATGGTTGAAAGCATAGGACTTTTTGAAGTTGACAAGGTTTCTATTGCTACTTTAGCAGTTGTTAGCTCTGTCATCTTAGGCAGTAACTGATTGTGCCTTAAAGGTAGGATCTATTTGAAATACCATACTCAGGAAAAGACTACATACTTTTTAGATGTCACCACAGAAGCAAAATTAGGACCTACTGATGGATATGATTGGGATATACATTTTCAATGCAATCCATTTAGCAATATTCACTCAAGCAACCTCAAAATGGAATATAATGTTTTATGAAAAAATAATTTATCTATCTCTAAATGTATTTAAGTAGAGGGAAAAAAAGACCACAAATTAAAAAAGGAAATTCAGATGTCAAATGGAAAAAAGGAAAGTTGCATGAGAAAACAGTGAAGGATGTTTCCAGTTCAAGATTTTCAGCCTCTGTGGTTTGAGTTTAGCTGAATTGACTTAAAGTAAATTCTAGTTCAAGTGCATTTTATATTGAATTTTAGGACTATTCTAATTTATAGAAACAAAGTTCAGTTAACTGAATGTCAAATTTTTTTTTTTATCACATGGATGTACATTATAAAATAGTTTCCTTGAACTTAAAATTATTACAGTTAAGAGATGTATGACTACGTTTAACTCTATGTTGGGTATTTTGAGAAAATTTAAATACATTTTATGAGAATTGATTTATTCTCAGACACACATACACACATGCAGATTTTGTGTTAATTCTGCTCAAATATCTTTTGCTCTGTTTTCCCTCATTGTCCCCTACTACTGATAAATTCAAAGGATCATTTTCTACTTTGAAATGTATAGATTTTTATCAAAATAATTTTACTATTAATCTAAGAGTTTCTATGGTTCTGATGTAAAAAAAAAAGTTTTATTTTGAGAATTTTTTTTTCTAAATCTATTTTAACCGATCACTTTTTTTACCTCTGAGAGATATTTTACAAGTAATACATTTGTTTCTTTTAAGCCTGCAGGTAAAGAGATAAATTACTGCAAACTCTGATGGCCTTTTTAATGATGTGAGTGCCTGTCCATGGGATTAAGTTGAGACCGCCAACCCATTTGCTATAAGCCATCACATCGCATCATATGTTAACAATTTTCAGTCTCTTTTTATCTGGTTTGGATTCAAAATGGCAACCTAGAGGTGAAAGGTCTGATTTTTAAAAACCAATTCCCCTGGGCCAACAAACCTTTTTAATTTTCTGAATTTAAGTTAATTATGTCATTTGAGTTTAATGGGATTATCAACATGTTCACTTTTATTTCAAAATAACACTTCCCTGCTCAGATTAGAATCGATCTTTTAATGTATACCTAGGTTATAAAGAGAACTACAGAGGATGCTCAGTTATGTTTAATGTACTTTACTACTCAATTTGGGAATTAGGGTATATTTTAGGATTTAATGAGGATAATCCTTTTTTTTTCCAAGGTAAGAAACCGTTTTGTTATGTTTTTCTGGAGTTTCCATGTGAAATTTACTCACTGGTTAGATATTTATTTCACTGTGGCATTACTTTTTGATCTGAAATTTACTATATTTTTATTTCAGTAACACTTATAAAATGAAGGAATGTTTAGTATGAAATACTTGAGTATGCTGAATATTGTATGTTCTAACACCTATAAATATACAATTAGTCAAAAGTAAACAGTTCTTGATTCTAAACCTTCATGAATAACTGTTAAACTTAGATTCTAAATGAAGGTCAGTTTCAGACCATATTATTGATTTACTTGTTCATATATAATTAGTGTTTTTGTGAAAGCTAAGCTCCAGTTTAATTTTAAGACATAAGTCACTTTTGTGTCACATTTTTTTTCTGTAGTTTGTCTTAAACTGAGAAAAATTTAGATGAAATATTAATGAGATACGAAATAAAAGTAGTAAAGATTAACAATAAGAGTACTTTTTTAAAGATAATACTAGATGTAGTAATTCATTACAAAAGAAAGTAATAGACTATTTGATTTTTGATAATCAAATAATGAAGAGGATTAAAACATATGGAAATATCTGAAAAATATTTTTATTGGCAGTTAGATATAAAATCCATTGGTGAATATACTATTAAACTCATAAAACACCTCTATATAAGGACAATCATCACCATCTCATCATTGAATAAAAATCCTGTGAACTTAAATAATCATCCATATTTTAATGATAAAAATTTATAATCGACTATGATCAATTCTATTGATGATGAATGTAATCCTTATAGACTTGAAACTTTTAAGTATTTATCTTTTGTTGAATTTTGTTCTCTTCAAGAAATCCTTTAACACTCAATATTGCATTTATAATTTTTTCCTTTCCCCCCCCCTTAATGAAGAATCCCAAGGTTGTTTAGGCTTCAGGCTCTACAAAACTTGGATCCCTTCCTTTGCTCAAAGTAATACTATTGAAGGAAATATTTAAAATCTACCCAGGTTTGCCAGGCATTTCTACAGTCAAGATGTCTTCCATTGTGTCTCTAGGGCAAACCTCATTTGAGACTCAGGTTTATTTTTTAATGTTCACTAGATATTTTTTATAGATGTATCCAATTAGGCACTAAGTTAAAGATATGTATTCAAGAGAGGTTATATTTCAGAGTACCCTAAGATATTAAACATTAAAGGTATTTCTAAAATATGATTTCAGTATTTTAATAAAAACAATTTTAAGGGGCGCCTGGGTCGCTCAGTCAGTTAAGCGTCCAACTCTTGATTTTGGCTCAGATAGCGTGAACCCTGCTTAAGATTCTCTCCCTTCCTCTCTCTCTATCCCTCCCCTGCTTGTGCTCTCTCTTTCCAAAAAAAAAAAAAAATTAAATTTAGTTTCAGTTGCTAAGTATTATTATCAATATTTGATTTAACAAATTAACATTAAACAAGAAATTTCCTCCCATATCAAAACCAAATATTACTTGGCATTTATTTACAAGATAGGGAGTCACTAATCTCCTTTAAAGAGTCAAGTTAGTTGGGATCTTTTGTCTTACTTGATCAGATTTTTAAAATTTGGTATATTTGCCATTACTTCAGACATCCCAAATTGCAAACAAATAGGGATATGGGAATATATAGATATTAATTATGTTGTTTCCTATGGAATAATGATTTTAAACTTTTTGGAATATTTTAGATGCTGTGAATTGCATAAAAATGGATATTCCATAAGTAGGTCTAAAATTCTATAACTCATTTTGGCTTCCAACTGGTATAAATTTATTTATTTTTTATTTTTTTTCCAACTGGTATAAATTTAAAAACTTACTTATCTATCCATTTATTAACTATATCAAATAGGTGATTTAATTTTATTTTATGCATGCTTTTATTTGTTTTTATTTTTTCTTCCTAAATAACACCTATATTACATTTCTCTAATTCAAATCCAAAAAGTAATTATAATACCAAATACTTACATTGCACTTAACATGCTATTCCTTACTCTCAGCTCTTAACATATTTAAATTCTTCAACAGCATTATTACTTAAGTACCAATAAGATAATCATTTTATAGTTGAAAAGATTGAGGCAGTATAGCTTGAACGAAGGTAAGCAACAGAGCAAAAAAAGGAGTTTTACATAGGCAATATACTTCTGGAATCCATGCCCTTACTCAAAAATACTTCACATACTCAAAAATACTTATTTTTCAAGAGAGTTTCATTCTAAATCCAAAGAGAGAGAGAGAGTTAAGTGTGAGTCAAATTAGAATCAACTTTCAATTTGGAAAATATCCTTTCCAAATACCATCAGCACCTTCATTCTTTTTCCTCCTAAAATGATAAAATGGGTATATGTATTCTTCTACTAGTAGGAAAACAGATGAACTCAATGACAAAAAATCATAGTTCAAGAAAGATTTAACAGTTGGCAGATTTTAGAATTTACTTTTGTATATTGACATGAATCAAAGTACACAAGTGTGACAAATACCAAGAACTACAGTAGATGAGGTTTTCTGAGTTTGCTTGTTGTTTTTCCAACACCTATACCTCAAGTTCCCCTGAGGTTTGAAAAATGGGAGCATGACAAGAGTCATAAAGAGTGACTGATGCCTGCAATGTCCACTCGGTATAAATGGGGGTATACTGGTGACTGCCTTTTTACAGTTCATCACCTTTAATGTGGTTAACCAATAATTTCAGAGTACCCTGCTCAATTCTAGTCACTATACAGAGTTTGCTTTTGTTGGGGAATGAATGGGCTGTAGGTGTCATTCCACAGCCATTATACAAATCCTTTGCTGTATTTTCACTTGTCATTCTTAAACAGTGTAATTTAAGACTGTGAACTGATGGTTCATCTTTTTTCCTTTTTGCCCATAAGACTAAATTTAGGAGATGCAACCAGGGGAGCACAGTTTTCCCAAATACAAATGGACTCTTACAGCTAATGGGGAAATAATTTTTTCACATTCTCTGCAATTTAGCCAAGAAATAAAATAAGAAATGAGATAATTTAATAAAGAAATGTAAAAATTAAATGCATCAAAAATAAGATGAATAAGTAAAGGAAGAATACTTGTTAATGTACTGGGAGAGAAAGATATCAACAAAGATGCTCAGTCTCAGGAAAAAAAGCAAGGAAACCAAAATGATAAGGCAAAAGGCCAAATTATTATGTTTATATTATGTTTATGTTAAATGGAGAAATGATAACCTCATTAATACAGTTGAAATTGGGAAGGAGACAAATAACTTTAGTGATTAATAATATAAACAAAAGAAACCAATACCTTAATGAACAATATAAAGGGGAAAATGAAATTAACATAACTTTATGCTCCAGTTGTTCTTTATTAAAAAAAAAAAAAAGTCATGGTAGCTCAACTATA
Organism: Panthera uncia; assembly: GCF_023721935.1. NCBI lineage: Eukaryota > Metazoa > Chordata > Mammalia > Carnivora > Felidae > Panthera > Panthera uncia. Next base: position 84,984,870 of record NC_064816.1, read on the forward strand.
TTCCACACTGTGTTCTAGATTCCGGAAATAAAATGGAGAATAAAATAAAGTTTGTGAAAACAGTAGCTTCTATTTTAATAGTAAGAAAGTCATTGAGCAAATAAAAGAGAAAATCAAACTATGTCAGTTAATGATTAGTACTTTGATGAACATGCAATATTTAAGAAAAAGACACAATGATTTTCAGAAGATTTTCAGTGCAGAGAACATTGGCAGCCATTTTGTAATTACAATCTAGGAATGCCTTCCTGAAAATGTGTTATTTGAGCCAAGAGTGAAACGTAAAGAAGATGAACTTGGAAAGGAAACTTCCATCAGATGGAATGTCTCAACTTGTAATCAGTTTCTAAAATTTGAAATTAAATAAAGTTGTAAAGAAATTTCATTTAGGTTTATTACAGATCTCATAATCTAGGGGATTAAAAATGACCTTCAGCATGTTACAAAGTAACATAATCTAAGGAATACCATCACATAGCCATCAGCTGAAGAGCATGTGTATAAAAGTCTGAGGATCATGAAGCAAATTATTTAGCCTAGACATAATGCAGAAATGCACAACAAAATTAATAACTTAGATAAATTCCCTAGATTTTTCATTTTCCAGGCAGTGGTACCTTTAAATAAAAATTGAAATAAAACCTGGTAAATGTGATTTCCCATATTTTGAAAGGACTCAAGATCCCTCACCTCTTCCATGTTGAAAATAATAATAATAATAATAATAATAATAGAAAGTGCTCCTCACCCACAGGAATAGACAAACACATAAAATAAAAGTACACTGATATGTGCTAAATGCAATGATAACAAATATACAGGCAATTAGGAAAGTACATAGTAGGGGCTCCTAACCTACTCCACGAGGGTTCAGTGATAGCATCAGAGAAAAGTATTACTTATTCTATGTGAAGTTGCTATAGTTTTTAGGCAAAATATGAGAAGGACAGGAGCATCCAGGCTGAAGAACAGAGAAATGACTAGAGAACCAGTGAAGTAGGAAATTTTTTGATTAGCTCTCAGGACCTGGGGAAAGGGACCAATAAATAACCACTCTCAGAATTTAAGCGTGGTGGCCGTTAATCTAGATAGCTCCTACAGGAGTAAAACAACATTGAGAAGAGAATGTGGGAAATGAGTTGGGCATGCAACCCAAGGCATGTTCCATTAATGTTAGATTTAATTATCCAGCATAAGTTGATCAGCAAGGGACCCAGGTGAGAAGGAGTTAATGTACATGCCCAGACTCTTCTGACTTGCTATTTAGTGATATCATTTTCTATACTAATAGATTTTTAAGCTGTTACTTCCTCACATATCCACTCTCTTGATATTTACACTGTAACATTAATTATGATTTCACATGAGACTAAGAAATAACGGGGAAAAATTATACCTTTTTTTTTGTAAGAAAGGATATCCAGCAACAGTTGAATACAGAAACTTGAAAATCAAGCAGAAGATACAAATTTGGGAGTCAGCATATTGGTCAGGGGTGAAATCATACAGGTAGAAGAAATAACACACAGTTTAAAGAGTAATAAAAGCAATTAACTGAGAGAAAGGGACATAGAAAAAAGACCAAGAAGCAACAGTGACAGAAGAATAAAGAAAATATCATGCATTCAATAATACAGTCACTTAATATAATGCTGCAGTTCTTAGTAAGTCAGCGGTTTCAGAATTATATTTAGGTTATGCATTATTAATTGGTTTTTTTTTAAACAATTTGATATATAGTCATTTCAAGTAAAACTCAAATGCTCTAAATGCTTATATTTTCTGTTTCTAGTGATAGTTGAGTATTTTGAAAAATGACTTTAATAAATTTAATTACAAATTTTTGAAAACAATTACATAAATATTTATATAGAAACCCTATCTTTACTTGTGTTTGTGAGGAAACTTTTGGTTACAAGTGACACAATCCAATAAATTCCAGAATATATTGGCTCAGAAACATCAACATTCAAGGATCATTTAGGTAGAACTAGGTCCAGGAATGCACAAATATTGTAAAATATGCCGCTTTTTTGTGCCCTCTCTATGCTCAATTCTACTCTATGATGGTTTCATGCTCCAGTAGTTTGTCTCCTTGCCATCATCAGATACAGTTTGGATTATCCTCTAGCAATGCCAGAGGAAAGTGCATAGCGTCCTTTTCCCAAGATTTATATCAATATTTAAAAGGAAATTGGACCTTTTTCTTTCATATGCACAATGCAATTGAGAAAGTGAAGCTAGGTAACTATAGACTCCACCCAGAGGAAGAATGAACAGCCCTTCTTAGAGAAAAAGAGGCAAAGAAAAGATGCCAGCAAGAGAAAAATAATAGATATTCACTACACTACAGAAGCGTATTTTAGGTAAAAGGCTCAAACATCAACATTTTATTTTGTGATCCATCAAAGTATGTGGTTTTTTTTTTTTTTTTTTTTTTTTTTTTTTTGCATATAACAGAGTATAGAATGTCCTTTCATTCTCACTATTGCCTAGAATAGTTGATAGTCCAAATCAGGATAATGAACTATTACTATATGTTTCATCACCAGAAGTCAAAAGTTCTAATGAAGAATTGGAATTGCTCTGTTTTGAATTTGTGAACTATTTGTTTAACCTGTGCTGTCAGAAGTACTATAAATCCATCTTGGATAATTGTGTGTGCCTTTTTCTTTTGCTAGATACCCAGGAATGTCACCAGGGACTATCTTTTCTACACAAATGGCTGATTTTTCTTAAATTATATATTTAGATTGAAAGATGTGGAAATAGCATAAAATATCCGGAAATCCACCCAGGAAGGAAAGCCAAAAACAACACACCTGAAAAAGTAGAGAATGTAACCATTATGCCAGTGGAATATCAATTTAAAACATAAATAATCACAATCTCAATTGACTATTTCTAGAGCATTTTTAATATAAGCATATAAAAGCAATGCTAAATCTCATTCCTTTTGTTCTGAAAGCTAACTATGGTTTAAGAAAAGATTTACATATTTCACATAAAAACCATTTCATTGCTGCTTTTATTCCTCATTCAACAGATATTTGACGAGTACCTATCACGTGACAACTGCTGTTCTTGCTTCTGCAGCAGATAAAATTTCTACCTCATCGTACATAATAAAGAGTTTTAAAAACTAGGATATAGGATATGAAGAAAAGAGAAATTCATTATGACTTCCAGGCCTTTGATGTAACACACTGAGAGAATGGTGAGACCATTCACTGAGATGGGAAGAAAAAGCAGATTGGATGTAAAAGGTTTACTTTTTTTTTTTTTAATTCAAGTATAACTAACATACAGTGTTATGTTAGTTTCAGGTGCACCATATAATTCAATAATTCTATCCATTATTCAGGAGTCATCACAAGCAAGAAAGAAGTTAAGCCTGGATATATACATTTGGAAGTTAAAAACAGATGGTATCTAAAGTCATGAGACTGGATAAAGTTTTTTTTTAATGTTTATTTTTTATTTTTGAGAGAGAGAGAGACAGAATGTGAGTGGGTGAGGGGCAGAGAGAGAAGGAGACACAAAATCCGAAGCAGGCTCCAGGCCCTGAGCTGTCAGCACAGAGCCTGACGCGCGGCTTGAACTCACAGACCGTGAGATCATAACCTGAGCTGAAGTCGGACGCTCAACCCACTGAGCCACTAGGCACCCCAAGACTGAATAAGGTTTTGTAGGGAGTGTCTGAAATTACAAGAGACAGGGCCAAGGGTAAGCTCTGAGGAACATGATGATTTAGAAATTTGGGAGAGAAGGAGTCAGCTACAAAGATGAAGAGAGAGTAGCTAATGAAGTAGGAATAAAATTTAGGGGCCAATTGGAGAAAGAGTTTCAAAGTGGATGCAAAAAAATAATAGTGACTGAAAAATTAAGTCAGGTGAGGACTGAAGACTTGGAAATTTGGTGATTATTAGTGCAATTATTAAGATAAAAAAATGAAAGCTGACGAAACAGGCAAATAGCACTGATCATTTCTTCTAAGAGTGTGCTGTAGAGAAGTACAATAATAGGGTGGTAACTAGAAAATGTGGGTTCCAGGAAAAGCTTTTTAAAACATGCCTATATGCTGCTGGAAGTAATTCAGGAAAGAGTGAAAATTTGATTATGTAGCAGAAACAAAGTGGATACTTTAGAAAACATAACCCTGAGGAGTTTAATGACGACAACCAGCAAAGCTGTGGAGGGATTAGTCTTCAATAGCAGCAGTGATGTTATATGCATAGGAATAGGAAAAAAAAGACCTAATTTATAAGTATAGAATCGAGTGGTTTTGTAGATTTCCTTATTTTTTTATCAGTTGTATTATAAGGAAAGTCATTACTGAGACTGCAGCCTGGAAAAAGTTGTTGACAATTTGGAGAGGAGAATGAAGGAAGTTTAGGAGACCAGAAGGTTAATGCTAAGGCCCAGGAAAGGCTACAACATCGAAAAAAGTGCTGGGAAGATGAGTGTTGATTCCTGATATGTTCAAACAACACTTTTAAGGCATAACCCTGATCCTATCTAAAAAACAGCTGAGATATAGCTGTAGTGCATTCTGTGTCCTAGACTGAGATGCAGGTTCTTAATTCAATAATAACTTTGGACTAGAAAGTTTTGCAAGTTGGGGAACCTGGGTGGCTCAGTTGGTTAAGTGTCCAACTAAGGCTTGGGTCATGATCTTGTGGTTCATGATTTTGATCCCCGCATTGGGCTCTGTGCTGACAGCTCAGAGCCTGGAGCCTGCTTCGGATTCTGTGTCTCCCTCTCTGTCTCTGCCCTTCCCCCACTCACACTCTGTCTCTCTCAGGAATAAATAAACATTAAAAAAATTTTTTTTAAAGTTTTGCAAGTTATAGCAAATATTTGGATAGTCAGAGTACAGATAACAAGACATCCCTGTATTTTCACTAGAGCAGTGTTTGTAACAATGCAATATTGAAAGGAGAATAAATGTTATCAGTAAGTATATAGATTTTGTTTTAATGTAGCAAAGTGATAGGATGAAAGAACTAGGGCTATACAGATGGGAAGACATTGGATTCCACTGATAAATTTTTAAAAATGTAAACGACAACACTAAGAATTTCATACCTTGAAATTTGTTTAAAAAAATACCACATTATCCACCTTTGTGAGGGTTTGGGAAAAATTCTCATCCACTGCTAGCTGAAAAGTAAATAGGTACAGTCTTTTTGTCTGTTTTGTTTTGTTTTTGTTTTTTTAATATGAAATTAATTGTCAAATTGGTTTCCATACAACACCCAGTGCTCACCCAGTGCACAGGTGCCCTCCTCAATGCCCATCACCCACTTTCTTTTTGAAGACCACTTAGGCAATATCAAGTAAACTGAAAGGGGTCTAAATCCTGACAAAGAAATCTCACTTTTAGGAATGTACCTTAGACAAAGTCTTGTCAGCTTAACTAAATGTACACACCTCAGTACAAACAAACAAACAAACAAACAAAAATCAAATGCATATTAGTAGTAAAATGGATAAACTGTGTATTGTTATAAGAGTGCTCTGGGGAGATTAAAACAAATGAACAAACTATGTGAACCCATATAGAGTGTAACAGGAAGGAATGCAAAAATTTGAATGCAGAAGGAAGATTTGTTTTGTAAATATGATAGTGAAAGATGGTGATGCTTCCATTCTTTTATTCTATTTTCTCAGTGAATTAAAAGGTAAGATCAGAAGCTGAGATACGGTGAAGGAAGGAACAGGAATTTGAAGGTTTGAGTAAAGAGAATGGTATAAATTAGTCTTCAGGAAAGAAAATAAAGAAAATTAACTAGAGCAGCACCTGGGTGGCTCAGTTGGTTAAACATCTGACTAAAGCTCAGGTCATGATCTCATGGTCCTTGAGTTCAAGCCCCGTGTTAGGCTCTGTGCTGACAGCTCAGAGCCTGGAGCTTGCTTCAGATTCTGTGTCTCTTTCTCTCTCTGCCTCTCCCCCACCAGCTCGCTCTCTCTCTCTCTCTCTCTCTCTCTCAAGTAAATAAACATTTAAAAAATTAAAAAACAAGAAAATTAACTAGAGAAAGCTTATATTAACAAGTAGAGTTATAATCATTACATGCTTTCCATCTCAGTACCAATACTCATTTCAGTAATATAGCTGAAAGTTACTTATATGCACAGGTTTGCACTGGTAGAAATTTCACAAAGTCACTAGACTTGATTAGCCAAAATAAAATGTGAGCATTAAAAATGTTTAAAAAAAATAAGCTCCTAAATCACTATAGCCATATTTGCTCAATAAGAACATGAGGCTAGTAGCTACTTTTTTGAAAACCACAGATACAACATTTCTATTATCACAGAACATTCTATTGAGCAGACCAGATCTAGATCAGGAATTGGCAAACTTTGTAATGGAGCAGAAAGCAAATATTTTAGTCTTTGCTGACTAGTCTCTGGTTCAACCACGTGTTTCTGCTGTTAGAGTAGGAAAGCAGCTATAGTCATTTCATAAATGAATGGGAATGACTGTATTCCAATAAGACTTTATTTACAGAATCAGGAAGCAGCTAGATTTGGCATGAGTGGTTTAGTTTGCTTACTTCTGGTCTAGATCATTTTTATATAAATAAGATCCATTTACCCAAAGGTACATGTTCCTGGAAAATATCTGGCATATGCAGCAAACGAAGGAAAAGAGATTTTCTAAGAGAAAGACTAATAAGATACTGATATAATAAATTTTATTGACACTAAGGAAACTGTTTTGCACAGAATGAGAACACTTTAAATCAACATACGGATGCAATAGTTGATGCTTTCTTTCTGTTTACTTCTTTTAAATTTTTTCCTCTAAAGTTTCCAACTTTATTTTTAAACATATTCTGTAATGATCAGATATGTTTTTTTAGTTTCCTGTAAGAAAGTAACATTGTACACGTTAAAATCTACATCTTTGTATTTCAGTTTTGGCTTATTACTGTCAGATTTAAACAAAAAGGCATTTGCTTAACTCTGAAAGACAGGAGTTTACAAATAAAATGTTACTGGAAGTGGAGGGCTTTTTAGCCACCATTCCAATGGAATTGTCATTCTGCCAGAATGCCTCACTGGTGTCTATTAAAACCCTACTACACAGAATACAGGGCCTCTCTAAAGCTCTATAATTTTCAGGGCTTTGCATTGGTTTTGTGGTGTGTATTTACAGGGTGAGACTTTCTCCTTGGGTTTAAGCTGTTTTCTCTCATCCCTCTGCCTCTCTAAAACTGGAAGTAAACTCTACTTAAGTGTTAATTTAAAAAAATAAAATAAAAAGTTGAATTTACGTGATTATTTAAGACAGTGAAATGAAAGATGATATAATTCTATACTTTCACATTTCTGGTTTCATATATTCTTTCCCTCTTGCTCATTCTACTAGTTCTCATAGGGAACCATATATTATACATATAGATATATTATTTTTGCTAACTATTTTGCCTAATTTGTAAACAACTGAGAAATTTTTCAGTGCCAAATTTGATTTATTTTGCTAACATTTGTGAGTTGACTTTTGATCTGTAGACTCCCATAAACTTTTATAATTAAAGATATATTGTTAATTAGGTAGCAATTTCAGATAGATAATTATTTTTAGGCTATATCTAATAGTTTAATGGCTAGAATGGAAAGGGTATAGAAAAGGAAGAGTACGTTCTGAAAGATTAGATTTCTAAAACAGAATTTCCCTATGTTCTATTGGTCATATTAATGCAGATACCATTGATACTTTGTGCAGTAAAAGTGCAAACACATATAATCTATTCTAACTGAAGAAATCGAAAGGTATAATTTTTGTGGCAAGAATGACTGGTCAATAAAATGATAAATTGTCCAATGTTCAGAGAGGTTACCTTTCATGAATTTATTTTTATTATTTTAATGAAAGAAGGTCAAAATTAATAGGATAGTACATCAGACTTGAGGTATACACACTTGCTTTACAAGACCTAAAGACTAGGGGCGCCTGGGTCACTCAGTAGGTTGAGCATCTGACTTCAGCTCATGGCATGATCTTGCGGTTGATGCGTTCGAGCCCCACGTCGGGCTCTGGGCTGACAGCTCAGGGCCTGGAGCCTGCTTCAGTTTCTGGGTCCCCCTCTCTCTCTGCCCCACTCCTGCTTGTGCTCTCTCGCTCTCTCTCTCTGTCTGTCTTTCAAAAATGAATAAACATAAAAAAATTTTTTTACAAGACCTAAGGACTTTTTTGTTACTGACATTTCCAAACAAGAGAAAACTGCCATACAGGGAGCTGTGCACAGCGTCACTGTCGCAGCATGCTGGAGTTGTCCAGGGCAGCTCATGTGTGGTAGGTGGGATGGAGTTAGCTATGTTTTGTGAGCTCTCTGTGCATTATCTAATTTGAATAATTTCATAAGCTCTGAGGAATAATTTGAACAATTTTCTAATTTCACAAGCTCTGAGGAATAATTTCACAAGCTCTGTCTGTAGCTATCTGGTACCCAAATCCTGGGCAATTGGGGTGGCTGCACAGTGGACTGAGATGATGCCAGCCCAATAAGTGAAGGGTTAGGGATGTGAACATAATCAACTGCTTAAGAGAAGAACTAGTCAAGTTCTCAAAAAAGAAAGAAAAAAAAGGAAAATAAAACGATATTTCAGTAGACTCCATCATATCTTGACATTAGTTCTAAGTTTAATTATTTGGATTGTTCTAGTGGCCCAAGTAGTAAAAGAGATTCTAGACAGTAGGGCATAAGTTGTCCCTATGTTTCTGGAAAATATTTTGTTCTAAGAATAAAAGGGAAGAAAACAAGTAGAAGCATAAGGAATGCTTGTAGGCTAGCCCATAACGAAGTTCCCCATCTCTACAGCATTAGCCAAGAAAACAGATCAGAAATTTCCGACTCTCTCACAGTCTTGGTGGAGTTATAAAATATGTTAAAAGTCTGAGTTACATTTCCATGGCAATAATATCTTGGTGGATTCCTTGAGGCAGAATGTCAGGTCCAGCAGTTAGAGTTTTGAAGAGTATAAACTGATACTTCAGGAAAGTGTACATAAAAAATTACATTTAACCAAGGGAAAAGGGTTAGGAGTGGTGGTCATGGTCAGAGATGGAGTGCAAAAAGCTGTGGTGAAAAGCTGAGGTGAGGGAGTGAGAAAACACTCTGTGAAGTGAGAGGTCTTCTCATGGGGTCAAGGCTTGGACCCATATGGCGCAGCTGGCTCCCGAGGAAAGTGCTAATCTCCACTAATTTTTAGAATGGCACGGATAGTATTTACCTCTACAGGATTTTCTTTCAGATATGAGAATGTGGTGTGGTATGTTCTGACAGAAAGCAGGTATCATGGCTAAGGAAACAGCTCAGGAAATATAAGAGAATCCTTGACACCAAAGGAAAAAAATAAACAAATATTTCAGTGTCTTAGGAGAGGCAGCGTTTAAGCTTTGCTGAGACAGAGATCTCAGTGTCCAGGGTGAAGTCCTCTCCTGTAGTGAGCGCCTGATCAGGGAGCTATCATCTAGACTATAGAATGAGGGTTTCCTTCCCAAGTGGATACCCACTTGAGCGATGTGGGCCATGTTATTGGGGCTCTATTGTGTAACTACGCTGAGCTACTTATATAAATACAGATAGTGCTTCTTAAAAGTATCCTCTCCCTGACACCAGGTTTTTAAATTCCCTTTTGGGGGACACTGGCTATACCTGAGGAGGGATGGTGGCTCTTTCTACACTGATCATATTTATAAACTTCTTCCTCTAGAGTTTTCAATCAGTACTGTCACAGTTAGGGATCTGCTCCCAGACAACTGTTGTATGTTTTAAGGACTCCAGGTCTAGCTTAAGTTGGGTTTGAATTAGCCCCTTTGCTGCTCCATGGGGGTACCAAGGGCGCTTTCCCCTATATCCCTGAGGATCAGGCTTTTGTTGCAACAGAGCCATTAGTAACAGAGGGGTGCAGCAGAAGAGCACCCATCTCACCACCCAGAGATGCTCACATCAGTTGCCTTCTGACATGACTTGGCCTTTCCCTCCAAGCTCTTCTCTTCTCTCCAAGCCAGTCTCCTCCTAACAATCTCTCTTTTTTGCTTTCTTGTTTTGGGATTCTAGCCACTATTCTCACTTTCTGTCTTCTTCCAATAACACTTAGAATGAATCTTTGGGTGACTATAGGACAAGGGGACAGGGAGTCTCTGGGTCTTGACTCATAGGCAAACATCTCCTCCCCTGGATTCCCAGTCCATCTTGGAAGGATCCAGGTTAACATTTAAAAGAGGTATAGCAGCCTGTCCTTGGGACTGTCAGCCCTCTTGCACAATATCAGTCCCTTCACATATTGACGCGATGTGGCACATAACAAGGCTCAAGCCTATTGATTGGGAGGGTGAACATTGAGTTATTGAGTCACTTTGACTGATGGTCTAGGAAATACAGAGATAAGGTATCCATTCCCTTTTCCTCTTAAAATTACACAATGGACCACTGGTCTCCACGGATACAATCCATGATACTCTTGGGGGTCTAGAGAGTATCAAGTTTTCTGGTGACAGCAGCACGACATGCAGCAGCAAAGAAGACTAATGACTCATACACATCAGTATGAGTAATGCTGATACCAATATAGAGGTGTCATTTTACTACTACTATTATTGCTACTACTACTACTACAAAGAGGAAGAATTATTTATTATTATAATCAGCATAGCATCTATCCAATAATAATATCTATATTAATATAATACTTAATTATTATATATCATGACCTTGATTGGTTATGGTGATGGTTATATACTCTATAAGAAAAACTATTACATCGTACATTTTTAAGAAAAGTAAAAGCAGCATATTAATTTCTGATGAAAGAGACTTAAGAGTGAAGAAAATTACCACAGATAATGAGAGACATTACATAATCGGATAGAGGACACTATACACAGAGAAGTCATTGTAATGCCTCAAACAACAAAGGTGTAAAATATGTGAAACAAAACTGATAGGACTGGGAGGAGAAATAGACAAATCCACAAATATAATTTGAGATGTCAACACTCTCCCTTCAATAACCTATAGAAATCTAAACAGAAGATCAGCAAGGATATAGAACTCAGCAGTACGATTAATCAACAGGATCTAACCAACGTCTGTACAGAAATTCATCCAACAACAGCAGAAAACCCATTTTCTTAGGCACCCACAGAACACATACCAATATAGACTATATCCTGGATATAAAACACATCTCAATAACTTAAAAGAGCTAAAATTGTACAGTGGGTTTTCTGACCACAATGGCATCAAGCAAAAAATCAATGTAAGTTCATTTCCACTAACATGAAAGTATTCACAAAGGAGCTAATTTTTTGTATATGAATGGAAATCTTGATATTTTAACTACCCAAATCCCATAATTAGTTTTATATAATTATAGTATAGAAAGTAGAAATAACAACTAAAAACAACAAACCTTTGAATTCTGTTAATAGATGTTTCCCTTCAAAATGTGTAACATCATTGTCTAGATAAGACAATGGTACAGTGAACATCACAGACTTGGAGATGTCACTTGGGATTCTCAGAACCTGTGTAATATCGAATAATAATGTCTCTCACACTCAGGTTCTTCTAGTATAAAATCGAAGATAACTACATTGCAGTTGTGCAAAATGAATGAATTAGTACAAGTAAATTCATAGTATATAGATACTATCAAGCAACAAAATAAACATTGTTCCTTCCTCATTCTACAGCTATGGATTCTTGGAAATTGAAAGCACAATATCAAGAAATGATGTTTTCAGCAAAAATATTACCTGAGAAAATATTTTGTAGGTTTTATGTACTGTTTCCTATTAAATTTATGATGTACAATATAAAAAATCCATATGGAAAAATTGCCCAAGATCATAAACTAACTACTTAGTTTCATAATACAAGAATAAATAAGTTAAGATGTTTTGGGTACTGAATTTATTTAAAATAAACTGCGTGAGCATTACATGAAATAGAATTTTGAAATTTGCAGAAACTGTAGTACAGTTATCAGACACTTCTCGTCAGTTTAATCTGCATCTCTCTCTCCCATTCACCTCTTTAGAGATAATAATAAAAAAAAAATACAAAGCCAAGTAAGATTTTACAGTGGTAATTACATCATTTATTTTAATAACCATACAGACAGTCGTGGAATAAAATTTAATTGCATTGCACAAAGTAAAAAATAAATTTAAAAATGATTTTGGGGGTGCCTGGGTGATTCAGACAGTTAAGTGTCTGACTCTTGAGTTCGGCTCAGGTCATGATTTTGCAGTTCCTGAGATCAAGCCCCGCGTGGGACACTGGGCTGACAGCATGGAGCCTGCTTGGGAATCTCTCTCCCCCTCTCGCTCTGCCCCGCCCTCCCCCCCACCCCCGCTCATGCATGCTCTCTGTCTCTCCCTCTCTCAAAATAAATATAGCATTATTTTGGGTAAATTCTCTTGAGGTTCAAGGAGAGAATTAGCTTATATCTAAAAGGTGGAGTTAAAAAAAACGGGGCTCCATAATGTAAGTGCCAATTCAAATCATTTTCAACTAATGGATGGTATTTTAAAAGACCAAGATAAAGAAAACATTCTAGATGATATCAATATTATAAACAAAAACAAATTTAACAGTGTATGTCCTGACATGATAAATAGGCCAGTTTGATAGATTAGACATTATTGGTATGTGAGTAGTGAATGATACTCTAAAGATTTCGGTATTATTCAAATTTTTTGGCTATCATGGGCAAATACACATTCTTCCTCTCTGTTTTCAATGGGTTATACTGTGTGCTTAATAATATTGACCTGAGATACTGGGAGTCTTACTTGAATAGATAAAAAGTGTAAAAATGGACAGAGGGGTTGGCAAGGAACTGGAAACATGTAGATGGCAGTCATTAAAACTTTAATACATTAGGGGCACCTGAGTTGCTCAGTCAGTTCTATGTCTGACTCTTGACTTTGGCTCAGGTCATGATCTCATGGCTGGTGAGTTTGAGCCCTAGGCTCAGTTTGAGCCATCAGGCCCTACACTGACAGGGTAGAGCCTGCTTGTGATTCTCTCTCTGTCCCTCCCCTGCTGGCGCTCTCTCTCTCTCTCTCTCTCTCTCTCTCTCTCTCTCTCGCAAAATAAATAAATAAAAACTTAAAAAAAAAAACTTAAAAATAACTGTAATAAATTGGTACACATATTAGTGGGAGAGATGGAACAAACACAAACTTTAGTAAACCATAATTATAGAAACTAGCAAATGATTATTAGGAGGTAAAGCTAGAGGAGAATTCAAAATATAGGTGTTCAAAACATGATAATTTAACTAATGGAGCCTGGTGGTGATTTTATGCATGGATGCTAGAGCGAGCTGAAGTAGCAATTAAAAGGCAGAGTATAGAATTTAGTACCAAACTCCAGCCTAGAGAGAAAGATTATACGGTCATCTAAATAGAACTGAAGACCAATGAGACACTTTGATGGAGGCAAGAAAGAGATTGAGAATCGTTTTTTTAGGAGAAGTATCCATGGAAAAAAAGAAAAGCAAAATAGGGAGGAAAGGAGAAACATCAACTAAATATTAAGAGTGAGGAAAGTGATAACAGTATGTATGGGGAGGAGTGGCCAAAGAAGAAAGCCTCACCTTCTGGAGGTGGAAGAGGAAAAGGACAGTAGAGAAAAATAAGATATTAATGAATTACTGCTATAAATGATGCTGATTTTGCTGCCATGTCTTTCAAGTGTCCTAAAAAAGTATGGAATTATTTTGTATTTCTTTTAGGCCACCGAATAGTGAGTCTGGAATGTATACTATTCTATGGCTAAGCTCTTTTCATATCTTTTGATCTAGCAATGTAAAAGGAGAATATTTTAACAAGAAAATAATCTTGGAGTGCAGAAAACTTGGCATCAAGAAACTACAGCATTGGTAAGATGTATTATTATTATTTTTTTTGAGAAAGAGTGAGAGAGAGAGGGCGCAGTGAGTGAAGGCAAGAGAGAGGGAATCCCACAAGGGGCAGAGAGAAAGAGAGAGAGAGAGAGAGAGAGAGAGAGAGAGAGAGAGAGAGAGAAAGTGGCACTCACCCAGGGCTCACGTTTTTGCCCAAAGCAGGGCTTGTGCTCACCTGATGTGAGACTCAAACTCACCAACTGTGCGATCATGACTTGAGCCGAAGTCAGACGCTTAACGACTGAACCACCCAAGTGCCCAAGATGTATTTTGATGAGAAGACTATGTTGGAGATGATGTGTCAACTGCAGGACATTTATCAGAAAGTCCTCCATGTGTATTCTAGGAAATACTCTGACATCAGAGGGAAGGAAGAACAAACAAGTATTTTGACTATTGTAAGACAAATGTAACTTGTTTTGCAAACTTGCTTATCACAATGCTTGTCTATGGGCAGTTTTAGTGTTATGCTAAATAACATTTTTATTATAAAATTTAACTACAATTATTATTATTATTATTATTAACTAGTTCTTTGCTTTTCACACAGTTGCAACATACCCAGTGGTAATCCCCCTGGACAGTTTCTGGGAGTCCCTTTGGAAAAGAAAAATGTGGAAAAGCAGAAGTATTTGTTTATATTGTATTCTTAACATCTAGGAGTAGGTTTCTAAGTGGTGAGAAAAAATAGAGAGGGGTTTCAACAATATGAAATGCTTAGACATTTATGTTATATATATATATATATATATATATATATATATATATGATATTTAGTGATTAAAAAATAATAACTGATTTTAGCAAACAAGAAAGCTACTATATATAACAAATACGTATGTATAAGTATATATATCCACACAAACTTCATTCACTTAAAAACTAATGTTTGAGCCACTTCTCTGAAAATCTGTAATCATTTTTGAAGCCAGATGACCTTCAGTATTATTAACTAGGTTTTGATCATTAAATTTTCTTTTAGGAATGGTATATGGAACAAGAAATATGTAATGGGAGATCAGATTTTCCAACACACTAAGAATCTTTTGAATTAAGCTATTTGTTTGTAAAATCAAAATGGAATGGCATTCATTTCCTGTAGTGAAGTTTTGTTCCCCCAGAGAAGCTGCCAATCACTTTTTTCCTATTCCACTGCTGCTATTCAGATTTCTTCCTTGCCAATACACTAATAATTAAGACCTGGTTTGACTTATAGTTGGTGAAAAGCGTGACTGAGAATCAGGACTAAAAAACTATTTATGTGTATATTTAAAGATTCTTTCTTCTGGTTATTATTCTACTCATTCTTCAGACAATTGTAAAATTAAGTACCTCAAATTGCAACAAAATGTGTTTAGTTATAAGAGCCTGATAAATAAAGTTTTCCAAATTAATACTGGTCACAATGCATGGATTGCTTCAAAATTAAATGAAATTTATAAAATCTTAGAAAAATAAAATTTCTGAAATATTTAGAAAAATACGTAAAATGAAACACTCTCCTAGAAATTTGAATCTGGGTAAGAGAAAGAAATAGACATGCTTTCAGGACTATCTAAAAATTACTTCTAAGATTAATTACATATAAAAAAATAAATGTAATTCTAATTCTCATAATTCTTTGGATAACTGAGAACAATTGATGGGACTACTATTGGTTTTCTATATATTTCTGTTGGCATATTCTTTTTAAGATTTTAATTTTAAGTAATCTCTACACCCAACGTGGGGCTCAAACTCACAACCCTGAGATCAGAGTCACATGCTCTACCAACTGAGCCAGCCAGGCACCCCTTCTGCTGGAATATTCTATCTTTTCCTTTACCGCCCTGTCATTCTCTATTAACTTACAACTTCATTCTTGATTGTTTTTTTTTTTTTTGTCTTCCCCACAAGCCACACCTATTTTTTTAATTAAAGTCACTTAAATATTTAAGAATAGTTCAGTGTATCAATAACATAAACCCTAAAATGTTACTTTAACAAAATTTATAGGGAATAAAATTCAGCACAAAGCAAATACTTGATTCCCCCAACAAACATTTATTGAATATCTTCTGTAGGCCAAGACGGTGCTTAATGTTAGAAATAAAAGATAAACAAGAGATATCTCCCAAAGACCAGGTGCACAAGTATATACAAGAAGTGTTTTTAAAAGAAGCCAATGGTTTTGTTTTTGTTTAGAGAGCTTACTCATCTGAAAACCAGATAATTGGAATAGGGGTAGACCTTTGACATAACATAGGCCAAATTAGATTTTATCTCCCACAAACCTGGAGTGAGTAGATAGGGATATATAGATTTGGGATCCTAGACCACTATTTTGGAGTAGCACTATGTTCATGTCATGTGTCATGTGTGAAAAGATTAATAAAGCATACAAAAAAAGAGAGAGAGAGAGAGAAGCATAGGTCAAAATCATTATAATAGCAGAAAGGAAAAAAACACATGGGTTGCTGCTTTCTTGTTCTAACATGACCCATCTTTTCTAGTTATAAGTTTCTGTGAGATTCAAGACCAGTTTTAATTAACAGCAAAAAAGGGAGAGGGAAAGGAGGCAGGGGGTGGGGGAGTGGGGAGAAAGGGAGGAAGAAGGAGAAGGAGATGAGAAGGAAATAATAATGCAAGAAAAAGTCTGTATAACCATAAAGATTTCCAAGGAGGGTAAACAGCCACAGTGATTACATTGATTAACACTGAATAAGCACATAATTGCTAGCATTTGATTTAGTCTACATGTATTAAGTAATTTAATTATTATTATTATCCCTATTATACAGATAAGGAAACCAAAATACAGAGAGCTTAAGTGAGTTGTCTAAGTTTACTCTCTATATCATGAAGGAGTTAGGAACTGATCTTTTGCAAAGCACATAAAACAGCTTCTTGGGTTTGGGAGTGCAAGGTTAAAAACGCAAGCTGAATTGAACTGACTTGTTCTGGTTAGTAGAAAAGGAGAAACTTGGAGTTCCTGAGAAAACCCAATGAGAAAGACGTAGTTAAGAGAGAAGTAAGAAGAAGTTAATAACTGCAGCAAAGCAAAAAGGACCAAAAAAGATATTAAAAAGATATTCCCAGTGGAGAAGAGATTTAAAGAGAGTTTCAATACAGTAACCCCCTTGCTGATCCAAGAGGGCTACATTCTAACACCCCCAGTGGATGCCTGAGACTGTGGATAGTACAGAACCCCATATATACTATGTTTTTTTCCTGTACACACATACTTACGATAAAGCTTAATTTATAAATTAGGCACAATAAGAGATGAACAATAACCAATAATAAAATAAAATGAGAGTAACAATATACTGTAATAACCATTATTTGAATGCAGTCTCTCAAAATATCTTATTTGAGGGTACTCACTCTTCTTGTGATGATGTGAGATGATAAAATGCCTACGTGATGAGATGAAGTGAGATAAATGATGCAGGCACTGGGATGTAGCGTTAAGCAACTACTGACTCTCTAATGACACGTCAGAGAAGGATCATCTCCTTCTGGACCACAGCTGACCTCAAGTAGGTGAAACTACAGAAAGTGAAACTATGGACAAGGGTGGACTGCTGTAATAGAAATTTTAAGCAGAGATTGTAAATTTATTTCATATGAAATAAAGCATCTCCCCTGGTACTTCAATACTATTCAATACACTTGTGAAATTTTGTGTCAGAGAGATATGTTTCTATTTGTGTTTGTGTCCAGTGAGGGGGCTATTGAGAAGAGGCAGGATTTGAAGTTCACATCAGTATGGTAATTTCCTTCAAGGAATCAGTATCAGCTGAGGCCATGAGAATTATCAGGTCTCTTCCCTATCTCTCCACTCCAAGGAATGCTCTGAATCCTTGGGGGACAGCTTGAACTTCCTCTGGTCTTGGAAGTGAGGAGATTGATATGTTTTCCAGGATTTGAAGAGTTAAGATTCCTGAGACTATATATGGGTTTCATTAATATCAAACCTCCTTTGTTGTTTTTATTTCTGTGAATGAGTTCTGTTCTTTTATACCAGACAAGCCCACTTCATTGGAGAATGTGAACAGACACCTAGAGTAGTAATAAAGTTCTGATTTTAACCAAATGCTCATTAGTGCAGAAGATACATTAATTCAAAATAATGATTTAGATCGAGAGTGATAAATGCCTTAGCAGGTAGACACATACAATCCTATGACAGTGAAGAGGAGACACAAAGTCATCTTGAAATATGATAGCCAGGAAATGGTTTTATGGGAAAGGTGACCCATAATTGAGTCTGGATCAGTAATTTTTAGATTAGCCTACCGACTGCAAAATAATGTGTAAAAGGTACAGAGATATGAGCGAACTTAAAATATTTAAGAGATAAGATACTTAATCAAAGTTTGTTTGTGACTATCTAGAAATTAAGTTGAAAAGTATTTTATGTAGCTTAAGTGGGGAATATTCTGAACACAAGAGGAAACACCTGAAATATTTAAATCCTATGAGAGGCAAATTTATGATCAGAAAACCCACTTCAGTGGCAGTGTGTAGAATTGCTTATCATGGGCAATACTATGAGGTAAAGAAGAGACAAGTTAGGGCTCTTATAGAAGAGAGGACACATTTTTTTTTTAATTTTTTTTCAACGTTTTTTATTTATTTTTGAGACAGAGAGAGACAGAGCATGAACGGGGGAGGGGCAGAGAGAGAGGGAGACACAGAATCGGAAACAGGCTCCAGGCTCCAAGCCATCAGCCCAGAGCCTGACGCGGGGCTCGAACTCACGGACCGTGAGATCGTGACCTGGCTGAAGTCGGACGCTTAACCGACTGCGCCACCCAGGCGCCCGAGAGGACACATTTTAGGATAACATAGAAGGCAAAATTAATATAACTTAATGAATATTGGTGACAGAATATGTGAATGTAGGCATAACTAGCAAATGGTGGATGGAGTAAGACCAATAGATGAAACTTCTTAGTTTCTGGCCTGGATCACTGGCCTCTTGGTTTTGGAAAAGAGAGTGAGGTTGTTGAAGAGGGTGGAGAACACTGAATTCCATTAAATAATCCTCAAAAAAAGATAGTAAACTGACAAAACAGAATGATTCTGATGATCAGAAGTACTAAAAACAAATATTGGTGAGCCCTCAGCATACGAGCAGTAGTTAAAACCATAAACAAGAATCAGACCTGTCAAAGTACAGAGTTTGAGAAGAAACTAAGTATTGCCACAACACTAATGTTTTGTGATAAGGAGGAAAAACAAAAGAAATTAGAATCAGAATAACAATAGAAGGCAGGACAGATTATTGATACAGAAGCCAAAGAAGAACAGGGTAGATGAAGAAATGCTGCACACACATTAAGGAAAAAGAAAGTGTCAAATTTAACATTAACTACTGAGCTGACAAATGGCTTTCAGAGTTTGCCATATGCCTGGCTTGAGGCAAACCTCTGGGTTTAGGATGATAGATCAGAAGCATGGTCCTTGTATTTGTGGATTTCACTGTCCAGTGGAAGAGATAAATAATGAATGAATCAAGAGATAAATAAAGTTTATAATTAAGGTGGTAGGAGTTGGTCTCTCTGGGGTAATATTTTTGCTTAAAAATGAAAGCTGAGAAGGAGCTAACCCACGGGAAAAACAAGCCCGGAAGAGTAAAAAGTAGAGCCAAACACTTCAGACAAGAAAGAAGCCAGTATGTTGTCAGAAACAAGAAAAAGGATCCACAAGAGCTGTAGAGATGAGGTTGGAGGAGGAAGCAGGACAAAGTTATTGTTATTTTAAGACTGAAGAGAGTCCATCTTCTGACATTTCATTAAAAACTAAAACAAGGATACTTAATCTAAGATATAAGGCTGTTAAAAGTCAAAGATTCTGGAAGAAATTAAGGAAAATGGATACATTCTATTAAAAATATTGACAATGAGGAGGACACATGTTGGGATGAGCACTGGGTGTTGTATGTAAGCAAATACATGGGAATCAACCCCCAAAACCAAGAGCACACTGTTAGCCAATTTGACAATAAATTATATTTAAAAAATATTGACAATGAAATGATGAATTATTTACCCTTGGGGCATGCGTTATTCTGATGTTGACTGCAATACTTTCTCCTACTTCTTCCCCTGTGAAATGCTTCTTCTAAGAAGGTGATTCTTGTATGACCTGCATTGGAAACTGCCTACTTGCTAAAAGATAAGTGAATCACATAAGGCGAACCATCTGAAGGGTTCCCCTGATATATTTCAAACTGGGTCTGTACACAAGTCTATTAAGAATACCACATCTTGGGGCTCCTGGCTGGCTCAGTCGGTTAAGTGTCCGACTTCAGCTCAGGTCACGATCTCGCAGTCCGTGAGTTCCAGCCCCGCGTCAGGCTCTGGGCTGATGGCTCAGAGCCTGGAGCCTCCTTCAACTCTGTGTCTCCCTCTCTTTCTGCCCCTCCACCGTTCATGCTCTGTCTCTCTCTGTCTCAAATATAAATAAACTTAAAAAAAAAAAAAGAATACCACATCTTCATAGCTAACCACGGCAAAGATTGCTTACCTTATGGAGAAATTTTCAGAATGAAATCAATACACTGATAGTAGCACAGACAAGAGATGAAGGGGTCCTTAAGCTTCTCAAGTCCTTCATGCCAGCAATCAGTGAGCCCTCTGCCCTACTCAGCATTTGCCCACATGACCTGATAAATTCATCTTTTTGTTTGTTTAAATCCTTTTGAGTTTGGGTCTCACAAAACCATATCATACTAATTCACAGGATGGCCATTTTTTCCAGCATGGTTTGAGAAAAAAAAAAGTAAAAAACTTAGTTGGCAATGACTGAATAAAGCTCAGAGTGATCAAGTATGATGAGGTTAATATAGTTTTGGTTATATAATTTGCCTTGGGGAGCACTGTTATTACAGCAGAAATGGAAAGAGAATAATAGAGTACATGGTCAGCTTTGATATTTAGAGTCAGACTATATAGCAGAGATGAGGATAGAACCAATTAGAGATGAGCCTTTGTTTTCCCTAAGAACTGGAAAACTTCCCTTCACAGCTAGGCATCTTGGAAGGAGAAAGGAAGGAGAGAAACAGTCCCTTAGGAACTGGAACCTTACATTGACTGACAGCTTAACTGGGAATGACTAAGATAATCTTACTGACAAGTTTATGGTTCTCCATTAACTAAAAAGTAGGTGGTTTGTGAGAAAGATTACAACAATTAGAGAAAAAAATTAAAAACGACATCTGTTTTGTCCATGTGAGTACAAATGTGTGACCCTTCCACACTAGCAATAAAAGAAAAAAAAACAGATAGCTTTATTAAAGAATCACCAATGAGATGCTCAAGTTCATATATATTTAATAATGTCCAGCTGTTAGCCACATGCCCCAGCACTATTGCCCACCTGCTGGCAGAAAGTTTTTATTATTTTTAATTAAAAATATTATCTTTTCATCCATACTTCTGAAATAAACATGCCATCACATGACAACTTGTTTTATCAAAAGTTTATAACATTCATAAATGGATATCCTTTGATCCGACAAGTCCCCTATCTCTAGTAAAATCCCACATTCATTTTATTAAGTCCCCTTGTGACATAGTTTTCTATTAATGCTATGAGATAAAAATCTGAGCATCTTTCAGCTTCAATGTCAATGCTGAAAGAGAAGCAAAGTGCAGGACTTGACAAGTTTATAAAAATTATAAGGAATTAACAGCATCAGGGGATCATGCAGGCTTCTATGATTGTGCAAAGACTACAAAGTTCTCGTGGCTAATAGTTTGGGATTACTTCAGTTTATTTTTTTTTCCTCCTAAAAATATGCTTTAAAAGATGACCATTTAGAATATCAGTTGTGTATATCCCCACTGAAGACACACTACTTCTTTAATGTGCATTTTCTGTATTTGGAAACAAAGTTTAATCAAAAATTATTCTTTAGGTAAAATCAAATCCATCATCCAATGGAAGCATTTCATGGACATTGGTTTTCTGAGGTAATTTTCATGTTCCAGACAATGTGAGTTTATTAAGATTCACATTTGTGTGCATTTAAAGTTTATACTGCTAAGCATTTCTTGGTACTTCTGGAAGACTCTTCAGGCTCTTTGCTCCAGAGAATAGAAGTGGAATAAAACACATAAATCAAAATATGTAAACCGGAGAATGGCATGCTAACGGGGAAATGTTTATAACCTACCTTTCCTATATGACTAACATTAAATAACACTGTAAAAGAGAACTCTGGACATCACAAAAGCATAACATTGGCATGTTTTGACATGGCCTGAAAATTATTTTTTGCTACACGATATACAAAATATAAAATCACTGCAGCAATGCAGTGTTAAATTTGAGTTCACAGTTTAAAACGTACCTAGAGATCACCCAAGATATAAAATAACTTGCAAATTGTGTGCTAACAACTACAGCTTTCTTGTTATATTTGCTATGTTCATAAATTATGACACCAGAGAAGCAACTCAGGACAGCTAAATATTCATTGTATTGACAAAAGACAGTTCCAAAGACAAGTAACACTCATCTTTATTTATTCTCCTTTACCTACCTATGGATGAACAAGCCTAAGTATAAGCCTAAACAACATTTTCAGGTAAAGTTGTCCAAAAGATGAAAAAAATAATGTCAGTTTAAATGCTAAAATTTATTAGGACTGCAATCTTGTCTCGAGTCTGTATGGTGGTACTGAAACTCCTCATTTGGAATGATTTAGTTATGATTTTTATGGAAATACAGTATTTTACACATTTCTGAAGGCACTTTAAAATTATTTTCAGAACGTTAAGAATCACTTGAGAGGCTTTTAAATTATTAACTCTTTTTAGTATTAAAAAAGAAAACACACAAAAGTCCCCCCCTTCTCAGGAAATGAATTTCTGGAGCCCCAAATTAAGTTAATAATATAAAGTAAAAATAAACTGAAAATCCATTCTCTGTAAATCTATCTGCCTTTATGATTACTGCTCATATGTGGATAGGAATGTTCCCAAAGATCAGAGAGTAATGGCCTGAGTGTAATCCACGGATGCAATGCCATGACTTGCAAAGAGTTTAATTAGCCAACTCGCAGTTCTAATATTTAGAGCTCTTTACAGAACATGTTCTACATATGAAACACATTACAAATGGAGCTGCTGTCAGTCCTCCTTCCGGATTGGCTGGTTCCACTAATGCAGTCCATCAACTCACCAGCAGACCATTACTTTCTCAGCAGCATTCCCTGTGGACCTGCATTGCTCACATTGAACATATTGCTTTAATAAGAGAATTATTTCTGAAAGCTTGAGTTATCTCAGGCCTCGGAAGAAGTGCTTCAGAACCTGACAAAGTGCTTTCTATAGTAAATGGTTTTGGAGATCACAGAGGAAAATGTATATTTGGCCTCATTTGCATAAAAACATCTAGCACAGCTTTTCGCAAATTAACACAAATTTGATAGAATATTGAATGATATATGACTAAATTCTTCCATTTCTAGGATTCCAGATGTTTTCTATGTTGGTTGATTTACTTTTTGATTAGTTGTTAGAACTTAAGACATCTGTTGCCATTGTGTAGTGCAGAGTATGTTAATGGTATTACTAAATGCCATGTGTCTATCAGTGTCTAATCATGTGTCTAATGCTAAAGCAACTCCCTGGGTAGGCTTTTCTACACAGATGTGGAACACGAGACTGCTGATTATGAAATTTTGCAAAAACAGCATTTATGAAAAGCAACTGAATGTTTGAATTTAGGTAGAAAACAAAGTGCTAAAACTGTACAGAAAATAATTCAGAAAGTTTCATGATTTGATTTGCCCTTTTATTATAGCAGCTGTAATTATACATGTTTTCTGTAACTGCACTGTATGTTTTAGAAACTTAATTTCACTATTATTGATTATACCAGATCCCTCAGTTTTCTCTGAGGTTCAGGAAAGTCAGTTATAGTATGCCCAGTGTCTCAAAACATAGCAAGGTGGAACTAATGTAAATCAGACTCTGATTAGAAAGATAATCATGTAGCTATCCCCAAATAAACTGCATTTATTCTTCCTTATTATTACATTATTATCCAATTTTTATGAAATGAATGTCTGTTGAGGGAATTTACAGTATTTGCTGCCAGTCCAGACTCAAGATTCTTTATTGATAAGAAAGGCTATAAAGAGGTGAGGTTCTGACAGTATGAATAACGAGTGACCTGGTAAATTTCAGAAACTGAAAGATCACAGTTCAAATGATATGCTACAAAGCAATTTTATTGTACATATGTAGAAGTCACATTGTCCCTAGTCCCCTGTGCCTCTTTTGGCCCTAAACACTATCACTGGACACAGTATATGAAGAGGAAGAACGCAAATATTCTCTCTTGGTTATGATCTTCAGTTAGACCCAGAGTAATGATGATTCTTTAGTGGTCAAAATGCTATGCGAATGACTCAAAGTTAAGATTCCCTTTGTTTTAAATTATGCACAGGGGTGCCGGGGTGGTTCAGTTGGTTAAATGGCCAACTCTTGATTTCAGCTCAGGTCATGATACCAGGGTCATGATATCAATCCCTGAATCGAGCTCTGTGTTGACCGTGGACCCTGCTTAAGATTCTCTGTCTCTCTCTGTCTCTCTGTCTCTCTGTCTCTCTCTCTCTCTCTATCTCTCAGGGCATCTGAATGGCTCAATTCATTAAGTGTCCAACTTCAGCTCAGGTCATGATCTCACAGTTTGTGAGTTCAAGCCCCATATCGGGCTCTGTGCTGACAGCTCAGAGCCTGGAGCCTGCTTCTGATTGTGTGTCTCCTTCTCTCTTTGCCCCTCCCCAATTTGTGCTCTGTCTCTCTCTGTCTCTCAAAAATAAATAAATGTAAAAAAAAAAAAATTAAGATTCTCTCTCTCTTTCTCTCTCTCTCCCTCTGCCCCCTCCCCCACTCTCTCTCTTTAAAATAAAAACTGAAAACAAAACTCAAAAAAATAAATTACATGAAGATAATTTGACACCATTTTAGATGAACTGGAAGAATATATCTTCTGATCAAAGAAAATGGAAACATGGTTGGAGAATAGCCTAGGAATTCATACCTTAGCAAATCTTTGAGGTTCAGATAGAACTTGGGACAAATTCTGGCTTCACCATTTCCTAGTTGTGTGACCTTTGGCAAGTCCCTTAGGATATGAGGATAATAGAGTCACCTTATGCATGTGGCTCTGTTTCTCAATGAAATGCAGAAATCAAAATGACCACGTGGTAGTAATTGGTATAAAAATTTAAAAACATAATGGACTTAATGTGTCCAACTTAGAGTATTCAAGTACTCAATAAACTATAGTTATTATTACTGTTGTTATCATCCTTTCTTATAATTATGTAGTTACCATCATGAATCAAAATATCCTGATGAAGGAACCAAAGCAGACTCTTAATTCATACCCAAAAGAACATCTCAACATCAACTATGCCCAAGTAAAATCCCTGCTGTTGTCCACCTGTAGTTTTAATGTAGAGGATAAAAATTCCATCTAAGTGTTCAATTTGTTCCATCACATGGAGTATATTTTGTGATTAATTAATCCTGGGGTATCCAACAGGAGGCAGGTGATTATGGCCTAGTAGAAGTATAATCTCTAGAAGAATCATTAAATTGAGTTAGAATGTATAATGAAAATAGATTAAGCCCTAAGAGTAACTTTCAAAGTACACGAAAGAAGATGCTTTTGTGTCACCAGCCGACATGTTTGAATTTCACAGTGAAATAAAAAGGAAACACAAAGGCATAATTTAGGACAGGTGTCTGCTGAGTCTGAACCTTCTTTAAGTAGCTTATGACAAGTTACTACCAACTGCTCCCACACATAGCATATGGACTAGACAGTACACACATGCTTCTCTTCAAGTGAGGTATGGGTATATAGAGTTTTGTTGTTTTGTTTCATTTTTTGTTTGGTTTTTACTGGGTGCTGTACCACTATAAAATCAAAGTTCTATTTTTAAGGAAGAAGGACAGAATGGATATTAGACAGACAACAAACAGTCCTAGTTATAATGGGGAAAATAATAATTAGCAAAACACAATTAATTCAAAAATTAGTTCTATAAAGTGAGGTAATACAGGAAGAGAAGAGACAAGAGGTATAACTCTATGACATGACAATACCACTTAGGAATAAAGGAACTAGAAGCAGCACAGAAAGTCATCAATAATTGAATTATATAGTCCAACAGTTCCTAAATTATTATGGACAGAATGAAGTCCTCATTTTAAAGTCCTTTAAAAAATGGTTAAAATAATACATGGTCAGATCATTAGAAAACCCAATAAAGCCCAAAAACAAATGAAAACATATATTGATAACCTCACTACAAGGAGATAACCAAAGTTAGAAATTTTGTGTATACTTTTTTGCCTATTCTTTTACGTTTACACACATGTGCACACACTGTTTATAAATATAATATTTATTTAATGTTTTTTTCATAAAAATGTAGAAAATTTTCCACATTATCACTTTTTTTTCTACATGATTTTAATTATACATACAGTGTACACAACTTGAAAGGGATAGAAGAGATCAGATCATTTATAGGAGGATGGAATTTCTTATTAAAATGCTTTATTGTGAGTAAGAGGATGACAATGAACCATGTGAGTTAGTTGCTCTGTAGTAAAAGAATTTCAATAGGAATTTTTATTTAAAAATTCTTAGCTTCTGTACAAAATTCATTTTTTCAAACATGATTTATGAGCACTGAGTTTACAAAATAAAAACAGACACACACATAGATACGTTAAAGGCTATCCAAACTCAGTTTCTCTTATTCCGTCTCAAATGAAATTTCCTCATACTGTGCACCCTATTTATGTCAACAAAACCACAATATTTCTAGTAATTAAGGTTTAAGTCACAGTTTGTGCAGAGGATTCAGAGTGGGCTCCAGATGTTAGATTCCAACAAAACTCACTATGCTATGTTGGAGATAGGACACTTGGATTATTTCCTGTGCTATTTTCTAATCTATAAATGAGGATAATAGCTCTTACCTCATTCAGTGCTTTGGAGAATTGAATGAGATAACAGGTAAAATTAGACGATTGTCGATTATTATTTGGTATCTTTTGGTCTTATATAAGTAATAACAAATTTTATTAAGTCTACCTTGGCAACATCAGTTAAATCTATGTCACACTCTTTGTTCTCACTATAACTAATCAAGTTCACATCTTCATAATCTTGCATTCCAACCAGCCTTACAACTTCCAATTTCTCCTTTCTTAGGGCAATCAGATTAATTTTCTTAAAGCATATCTCTAATAAACTTACTCTGCTGTCAAAACTTAATGGATCAAAGTATGCACACAAGATAATAAGGGAAACTAATAACTCTGATGAACAAAATTAAAAAAAACTAAATAAATGTAGATAAATTCTATGTTCGTGAATAGGAAAATTAAATATTGTCAAAATGTCAGTTCTTTCCAAGTTGATCTATAGATTCATTGCAATAGCAATAAAAATCCCATCAAGTTATTTTATAGATATCAACTAATTGATTCTAAAGTTTACATGAAAAGGAAAACGATTCAAAATAGCCAACACAATATTGAAGGAGAAGAAGAAAGCTGAGAACTGACACTACCTAACTTCAAACTATAGTAATTAAGGGAATGTGGTATTCATGAAAGAATAGACAAATAGATCAATGTGAAAAAATAGGGAGACCAGAAATAGTCTCCCATATATACAGTCAACTGATCTTTGACAGAGGAGTAAAGGCAGTATAATGGAGCAAAGACAGTTTCTTCAACAAAAGGTGTTTAAGAACTGGATATCCACATGCAAAAAAAAAAATGCATCTAGATATAGAACTTACACCTGCACAAAAAGTAACTCAAATGGATCACAGATCCCTATGTAAAATACAAAACTATAACACACTCAGAAGACAACTTAAAAGAAAATTTAGATAAACCTGGGTATGGCAATGACTTACTAAATACAACACCAAAGTAACAATTCATGAGAAAAGTCAACGTTAAACTGGACTTCAGTAAAATTAAAAATTCCTGCTCTGTGAAAGTCAATGTCAAGACAATTAGAAGACAGCCCATATACTGGAAGAAAATATTTGGAAGAGACACATCTGACAAAGGAGTGTTTTCCAAAATGTACAAAGAACTCTTCAAACTCAATAGCAAGAAAACACCCAATTAAAAAATGGTCCAAGGATCTTAACAGGCATTTCACCATGAAGAAATAGAGATGGCAAACAAGCATATGGAAAGATGTTCTACATGATATATCATCAGGGAAATTCAAATCCAAACAACAATTAGATACTACTCTACACCTATTAGAATGGCTGGAATCTGGAATACTACAACAAGTGCTGGTGAAGATGTGGAACAACAGGAACTCTCATTGCTCGTGAGAATGCAAAATGGTATAGTCACTTTGGAAGACAGTGGTGGTTTCTTACAAAATTAAACATAATCTTGTTTAAGATTAAGTGGCAAGATATATTCAGTGTGCTGAATCAGAAAAATATGCAGCCAGGAATTCTTTATCTATCAAGGCTGTCATTCAAAGTAGAAGGACAGATAAAAAGTTTCCCAGATGAATAAAAATTAAAGGAGTTTGTGACCACTAAACCAGCCCTGCAAAAAATTTTAAGGGGGACACTCTGAAGGGAGAAAAGATGAATAAATAAACAAACAAACAAATAAATACCAAAAGCAACAAAGATTAGAAAGAACCAGAGAACACCACCAGAAACTCCAACTCTACAAGAAACATAATGGCAATAAATTCATATCTTTCAGTACTCACTTTAAACGTCAATGGACTAAATGCTCCAATCAAAAGACATAGGGTAACAGAATGGATAAGAAAACAAGATCCATCTATATGCTGTTTACAAGAGATCCACTTTAGACTTAAAGACACTTTCAGTTTGAAATTAAGGGGATTGAGAACCATCTATCATGCTAATGGTCAACAAAAGAAAGCTGGAGTAGCCATACTTATATCAGACAATCTAGACTGATATAGAATAAAGACTGTATCAAGAGATGACGAAGGACATTATATCATAATTAAGGGGTCTATCCACCAAGAAGACCTAACAATTGTACACATTTACATGCCAAATGTGGAAGCACCAAAATATATAAATCAATTAGTCACAAAGATAAAGAAACTCACTGATAGTAATACCATAATAGTAGGAGACTTCAACACCCAACTCACAGCAATGACCAGATCATCTAATCAAAAAATCAACAAGGAAACAATGACTTTGAATGACACACTGGACCAGATGGACTTAACAGATGTATTCAGAACATTTCATCCTAAAGGAGTGGAATATACATTCCTCTCCAGTGCACATGGAACATTCTCCAGAATAGACCACATACTGGGACACAAGTCAGCCCTCAGCAAGTACAAAATGATCGAGATCATACCATGCATATTTTCAGACCACAAAGCTATGAAACTCAAAATCAACCACAAGAAAAAATTTGGAAAGGTAACAAATACTTGGAGACTAAAGAACATCTTACTAAAGAATGAATGGGCCAACGAAGAAGTTAAAGAGGAAATTAAAAAATATATGGAAGCCAAAGAAAATGATAACACCACAACCCAAAACCTCTGGGACACAGCAAAGGCAGTCATAGAGGAAAGTATATAGCAATCCAGGCCTTCCTAAAGAAGGAAGATCTCAGATACACAACGTAACCTTATGCCAAAAAAAGCTGGAAAAAGAACAGCAAATAAAACCCAAAACCAGCAGAAGATGGGAAATAATAACGATTAGAGAAGAAATTAATGCTATCAAAGCCAAAAAAAACCAGAACAGGTCAGTGAAACCAGAAGCTGGTTCTTTGAAAGAATTAACAAAATTGATAAAATACTAGCCAGTTTGATCAAAAAGAAAAAGGAAAGGACCCAAATAAATAAAATCAAGAATGAAAGAGGAGAGATCACAACCAACACAGCAGAAATAAAAACAATAATAAGAGAATATTATGAGCAATTATATGCCAACAAAGTGGGCAATCTGGAAGAAATGGACAAATTCCTAGAAACATATACACTACCAAAACTTAAACAGGAAGAAAGAGAAAATTTGAACACACCCATAACCAGTAAGGAAATCAAATTAGTAATCAAAAATCTCCCAAAAAAAACAAGAGTCCAGGGCCAGATGGCTTTACAGGGGAATTCTACCAAACATTTAAGGAAGAATTAACACCTATTCTCTTGAAGGTGTTCCAAAAAATAGAAATGGAAGGAAAACTTCCAAACTCTTTCTATGAAGCCAGCATTACCTTGATTCCAAACCAGACAGAGACCCCACTAAAAAGGAGAACTATAGACCAATTTCCCTGATGAACATGGATGCAGAAATCCTCAACAAGATATTAGCCGACCAGATCCAACAATACATTAAAAAAATTATTCACCATGACCAAGTGGGATTTATACCTGGGATGTAGGACTGGTTCAATATCTGCAAAACAATTAATGTGATTCATCACATCAATAAAAGAAAGGACAAGAGCCATATGATCCTCTCAGTAGATGCAGAGAAAGCATTTGACAAAATACAGTATGCTTTCTTGATAAAAGCCCTCAAGAAAGTAGGGATAGAAGGAGCATACCTCGAGACCATAAAAGCCATATATGAACAACCCAATGTTAATATCATTCTCAATGGGGAAAACTGAGAGCTTTCTCCCTAAGGTCAGGAACAAGGCAAGGATGTCCACTGTCACCATTGTTATTCAACATAGCATTGCAAGTCTTAGCCTGTGCAATCAGACAATGCAAATAAATAAAAAGGCATCCAAACCGGCCAGGAGGAGGTCAAATTTTCACTCTTTGCAAATGACATGATACTCTATATGGAAAACCCAAAAGATTCCACCAAAAAAACTGCTAGAACTGATTCATGAATTCAGTAAAGTTGCAGGATATAAAATCAATGCACAGAAATCAGTTGCACTCCTATTCACCAACAATGAAGCAACAGAAAGAGAAATCAAGGAATTGATCCCATTTAAAGTTGCACCAAAAACCATAAAATACCTAGGAATAAATATAACCAAAGAGGTGAAAAACCTATACACTGAAAACTATAGAAAGCTTATGAAAGAAATTGAAGAAGAGAAAAAAAAAAAAATGGAAAAAGATTCCATGCTCCTGGATAGGAAGAACAAATATTGTTAAAATGTCGATACTACCCAAAGCAATCTACATATTCAATGCAATTCCTATCAAAACAACAGCAGCATTCTTCACAGAGCTAGAACAAATATCCTTAAAATTTGTATGGAGCCAGAAAAGACCCCGAATAGCCAAAGCAATCTTGAAAAAGAAAACCAAAGCAGGAGGCATCACAATCCCAGACTTCCAAGTTATACTACAAAGCTGTAATCATCAAGACAGTATGGTACTGGAACAAGAACAGACACTCAGATCAATGGAACAGAATAGAGAACTCAGAAATGGACCCCCTAAAATTAAGACAGGAAGCCATCAAAATTGTTGAGGAGAGAGGCACCTGGGTGGCTGAGTCGGTTAAGTGTCGGACTTCAGCTCAGGTCATGATCTCACAGTTTGTGAGTTTGAGCCCCGCGTTGGGCTCTGCGCTGACAGCTCAGAGCCTGGAGCCTGCTTCAGATACTGTGTCTCCCTCTCTCTCTGTTCCTCCCCCACTTGCACTCTCTCTCTCTCTCAAAAATAAATAAAGATTAAAAAAATTTAAAAAAAATCCTCGAGGAGAAAGTAGGCAAAAACCTCTTCAACCTTGGCTGCAGCAACTTCTTACTCAACACATCTCCAGAGGCAAGGGAAACACAAAAATGAACCACTGGGACCTCATCAAAATAAAAAGCTTCTGCACAGCAAAGGAAACGATCAGCAAAACTAAAAGTCAACCGACAGAATGGGGGAAGATATTTGCAAATGACATAGCAGACAAAGGGTTAGTATCCAAAATCTGTAAAGAATTTATCAAACTCAACACCCAAAGAACAAATAATCCAGTGAAGAAATGGGCAAAAAACATGAATAGACACTTCTCCAAAGAAGACAACCAGATGGCCAACCGACACATGAAAAAATGCTCAACATCACTCATCATCAGGGAAATACAAATTAAAACCACAAGAGATACCACCTTACACCTGTCAGAGTGGCTAACATTAACAACTCAGGCAACAAAAGATGTTGGTGAGGATGCAGAGAAAGAGGATCTCTTTTGCATTGTTGTTGGGAATGCAAGTTGGTGCAGCCACTCTGGAAAACAGTATGGAGGTTCCTCAAAAAATTAAAAAAAATAGGAATACTCCATGACCCAGCAATTGCACTACTAGGTATTTATCCAAGGGATACAGGTGTGCTGTTTCAAAGGGATATATGCACCCCAATGTTTATAGCAGCACTATCAATAATAGCCAAAGTATGGAAAGAGCCCAAATGTCCATCGAGGGATGAATGGATAAAGATGTGATATATATATGTATATATATATATATATATATCACATCTTCTTTATCCACACACACACACACACACACACACGCACACACACACAATGGAGTATTACTCGCCAATCAAAAAGAATGAAATCTTGCCATTTGCAACTACGTGGATGGAACTGGAGGGTATTAAGCTAAGTGAAATTAGTCAGAGAAAGACAAAAATCATATGACTTCACTCATATAAGGACTTTAAGAGAAAAAACAGATGAATATAAGGGAAGGGAAACAAAAATAATATAAAACAGGGAACAGAGAGGGGGACAAAACATAAGAGACTTAAATATGAAGAGCAAACAGGGGGTTGCTGGAGGGGTTGTGAGGGTGGGATGAGCTAAATGGGTAAGGGGCATTAAGGAATATATTCCTGAAATCATTGTTGCACTATATGCTAATTAATTTGGACGTAAATTTAAAAAAAATAAATTAAAAAAAAGAGGAACTATCAAGTCATGAAAAGACACTGAGGAAACTTAAATGCATATAACTAAGTGAAAGAAGCCAATCTGAAAGGCTACCTACTGTATGGTTTTAACTACATAACATTTTGGAAAAGTCTAAACTAGGTAGACAGTAAAAAGATCATTGGTTGCCAGGGTTGAAGAGAGACAGAGATAAATAAGTGAAGCACAGAGGATTTTTAGGACATTGAAAACATTCTGTATGTTACCATAACAATGGAAATGTGTCATTAGACATTTGTCTAAATCCACACAATATACAACACAAAGAGTAAACCCTAATGTAAATCATAGACTTTCATTGATTGGGATATATCAATGTAGGTTCATCCTTGGTTAAAAAAAAAAAATAGTATTCTGCTAAGTGAGGTTGACAATGAGGGGAGTCTATGTGTGTGCATGCATCCCTCAATTTTGCTACAAAACTTAAACTGTTCTAAAAATGTAAAGTCTTTTTTTAAAGTGTATTTATTTATTTTGAGAGAGAGGGAGAGCATGCGTGTGAGCGGAAGAGAAGCAGAAAGAGAGGAAGAGAGAGAATCCCAAGTAGGCTCTGCACTGTCAGATCAGAGCCTCAGGCAGGGCTTGATCCCACAAACCATGAGATCATGACCTGAGCAGAAACCAAGATTTCGCTGGGTATTTAACCAACTGAGCCACCAGGTGCCCCAAAATATAAAGTCTTAATTAAAAAAAAAAAGTTGGTGAGAATTACCCATCAAGAATCAATGGAAGGCCACCTGACATTCAAAATCTTCTATAATCTGGGTCAAATTTAATATCTAACTTTATATCTCTTTACTTCTCTTTTTCATTCCTATACAGACAAATTGTAATATTTTCTCTGAATTTTCCTATATTTACTCATGTAAGTTTTAGAAATGGATATAATTTCTTCACATTTTCATATAAATGAATCTTATCTATTTTTCAAGGTTCAACTCAAATTACATTTTCTCCACAAAGGCTTTTCTTATCATCCAGTTTTAAGCAATCTTTTCTGGCCCTGAAATATTCCGTTTTATTATACCTCTCATATGTGCCATTACTTCTAACATTCTTCTGCAAGTTATATCATCTTTTATGGCATCTACTTTGAGAATGAACGATTCTTTTGAGATCAGATTATATATTTCATTTTTTTCCATATCATTCATGGTTTACACATACAGTGGGTACTCAATAAAATTGGGTTGGTCAATGAATTAGAAATTACACATCCATGTACATATTAAAACACAAAAGTGCTAAAGAAAGAAAATTCGTGAAGCTATGGTAAATATTATATCCTAGTTTAACACTCCATCCTATGATTTTATGGATGCTTCCCATAATGTTTTAAGAAACAGCCTCATGGGATTTTGGAATCACCTATCCCAACTTACTCTTATAATGAAGGCACTAAGGTTCAGAAATGTTAAGGTACTTGCAAACACAACATTTTTATTGGCAAGAAGAAGCTGGCAGCAGGACTCTCACATTTGACATCCAGTCTAGAGAACTTTCCACTAGTTGTCAGTCTTATTTTTCTGTGTGGTCCAACTCAGAGTTGGGTGCTTAATAAAATGGCTTTGTTTCATTTGTATTGTTTTTTTTTTAACTTTGAGGCATATTTTTCTTATATTTTCAAGAATACAATTAAGTTATTGTTTAGCAAGTTTGCTGTTATGCAATCATCACCATAATTGCGTTTTCATTCATATAAATCGAATCATATAGTAACTGGTCTCTTACACTAACATTTCACAGAGCATAATGCTTTTGAATTCCATCTATGTTGTAGCATTTATTAACAATTTGTTCCTTTTTATTGTAACTCGTATTCCGCCGTATGCATACACAACATCTTGTCTAGGTTATCATTAGTTGATGGACATTTGACTATTAGGAATAATGGTTTTATGAACATTTACGTGCAAGTCTTTTCTGTGGTTATGTTTTTATTTCTCTTGGATAGATACCTAGGAGTGGAATACACTGGATTGTATGGTAAATACATGTGTAACTTTAAAAAAAAAAAACAACTAGCAAACTGCTTTTCAGGATGGCTGTGCAATTTTACCTTCCCATCCACAAAATATGAGAGTTCCTGTTTCTCTGATCCTCAACACATTTGCTACTACCTGTTTTTTTTTCTTTTTACTTTAGCCATAATAGTGGGTAGGAAATGATATCTAATTGTGATTTTAATTTTAATTTCTCTAATAAATAATGATATTGAATATATGTTTGTATGCTTACTGGACAGTTATATATTTTCTTTGGTGACTATTCAAATCTGTTGCCTATTTTTTCATTGGAGTTTTTTTTTTTTTTATCTTATTACTGAGTGGTTTATTCTAAACTTTTAAAAACTTTAGTTTTCAAATATTTTCTTTCATCTTATTTCTTGTTAGTATATTTTCATACTGCTTTCTTTTAAAGTACTAACATTTTGAATTTTGATGAGGTCCTATTTATTTATTTAGTTTTATGTACAAAGGTTTTGGTGTTGTAACTTAAGAAATCTTTGCCTAATCCAACGTCTTAGGTTTATGTCCTGTGTTTTCTTCTAAAAAATTTATTGTTTTAGTCCTTACATGTAAATTTTAATACATTTTGAGTTGTTTTGTTTGTGGTATGAGGCAAGGGTCAAAGTTAATCTTTTTGCCTGTGGAATGCAATTGTTGAAAAAACTTTCCTTTTGGTATTGAATTCCCTTGGCACCTTTGTTGAAAAGTTAAAATTTTCTTGGCCATAAATGTTAGGATTTATTTCTGGAGTTCAATTCCATACCTTATGCCAGAGGTATGTATATCTATCTATCTATCTATCTATCTACCTATGTCTATATATATCTTACACTTTATACTATACGCTATACACACATACACACACACTAAATAGTATACATAAAATACATAACATTATAAAAAATTTAAAATACTATATATGTATATATATATATATACACACACACACACACACACACACACACACACTACACACACACACACACACACACATATATTAACTTTATATAAGCTTTAAAATCAGAAAATAAAAGCACTCTTTGTTCTTCTTTTTCGAAATTGTCTTGATGATTTTAGGTCTTTTGAGTTTTTTTTAAGTTTTAATATCAGTTATCAACTTCTGCAAAGAAAAAAAAAAGCCTATTGTAACTTTAGTATGGATTAAATTAAATCTATTGACTAATGGAGAGAATTACCATCTTAATAATATTAAATCTTCTAATGCATGAACAGAGAATGTTTCTACTTATTTAAGCCTCTGTAATTGCTTTCAGTGCTGTTTTGTAACTTTCAGTGAACTGGTTTTGCAATTCTTTTGTTAAATTTATTCCTAGGCATTTTATTATTTTTGAAAGCAGTGTGAATGGAACTAAATTCTTGTTTTTATTATCGGATTGTTCACCACTTTTATATTGAAATGCAGCTGATTTTTGTATATATTGATCTTGCATCCTGTGAATTTTCTGAACTACTTATTAGTTCTAGATAGATTGGGGGAAGAATTCTGTAGGAATGTTATATATAGAACCATAGCATCATGAATAAAGAAATCTTACTTCTTCCTTTCCAACAGAGATGCTTATATTTCTTGTTCTTGCCTGATTCCTCTCTCTAGAACCTCCAGAACAGTGTTGAAAAGAAGTGGTGCTAGTGGGCATCCTTGCCTTTTCCCTGACCTTACAGGGAAAGCATCCAGTCTTTCATAATTAAGTATGATGTTAACTGTCTTTTATATGTGAACTTCACCAGATTGTGTTTGTTGAGATTTTTTGTCCTAAATGAGCATTATTTTTTTTTGTCAAATACTTTTTTCTTCATCTATTGCTATGATTATATGATTTTTGTCCTTTAATCTATTAATATGATGTATTATATTAATTGATTCTTGCATATTAAACCAACCTTACATTCCTGGAATAAATCCTCCATGGTCATCATGTCTAAATTTTGTATGTTGGTAGATGGGGTTTGCTAATATTTTTTTTGTACTAAATCATTTCTTAAAAAATTATTCACATGTTCTTCGAATATTGGTGTGCATGTTACTAATCTAAATCCTAGACTAGATTTGCTACTCCAACAATTTGTTGTTATACTCCAATCATAAGGTGGTATAATGAATATGAAGTGAGACAAATTTCTGCCATCAATTTAAATCTCACAGTATACTCATTATTAGTCCAAGATTGCTGCTATCAGAAAACTGGTAAGACAAGGAATGTGAATTTTCTATCATGCAACTCAATCTCAAACACCAAATCCTTGCTTGTGAACTCTCTCCAACTCTTGCAGGTATAGTAAACTTCATCCTTAACAGACCATATATGTGTGTGTGTGTGTGTGTGTGTGTGTGTGTGTGTGGGTGTGTGTGTGTATACACACAATTTTTTTTTTTTTTTTTGGTCATTTACCATCTCATTCATTCTATTAACTGCCTTCTGGCTACATTATGGCCCCTTTGTTGCCAGTGTCAGTGTCCCCACATCTATACTTAAGAACTTATTCTTGGGGCGCTTGGGTGGCTTAGTCGGTTAAGCGTCCGACTTCAGCTCAGGTCACGATCTCACGGTCCATGAGTTCGAGCCCCACGTCAGGCTCTGGGCTGATGGCTCAGAGCCTGGAGCCTGCTTCCGATTCTGTGTCTCCCTCTCTCTCTGCCCCTCCCCCGTTCATGCTCTGTTTCAAAAATAAACTTTAAAAACAAAAAATTAAAAAAAAAGAAACATTTAAAAATAACTTATTATTTTCTTACTTTCATATACTATACTATGCTATGCTATACTATACTATATTATACTATACTATACTATACTATACTAACAGTTTATCCTTTCTAACTTAAAATTCTGACATATTGGAGCAAGTTTCTATATAATGTTGACCTAAATCATTGTAAAACCACATTTCTCATTTGTCTACTTTTCTTGCTTCCTGAATTGAAGCTGGATTTGTGATTTGTTTTGTCCCATAGGTTGTAGAATTAGCATACCCTAGTACTTGAAAGGCATTACAGGGGCACCTGGCTGGCTCAGTTGGTACAGCCTGTGACTCTTGATCTTGGGGTTGTAAGTTTGAGCCCCACATTTGGTGTAGAAATTTCTTTAAAAAATAACATCTTAAAAAAATGTGGTGTTACATATTCCATTCTTGTCCCTCTGGAACCATGAGACTCTCGTGATGTGGAAAAGCTCAACCTGCTAAAGGGTAAGAGTCCATGTGGATGAGAACTGGGGCACCCCATCTGACAGCCAATACCATCTGCTAGCACTGATGTCATGTTAAACCCTCCAACCCAGTCAAGTTTTCAGATAATCACAGATGTGTGAGTGCTCCTAAGTGGCATTAGCAAAAATAAGTCCTGGACTTCCAATTGATAGCTTTATGAACAATGGTAAGTGTACAGTTATTTTAAGTCACTAGGGGTTGGCATAGTTTGTTATGTAACAATTTATAACTAATACACTAACTATCAAGCTTCTTTATCTACCATTGTTCTGTGACCCATGATAGCCATTTTCATTGGTATCTTCATTTATTTTTTTAAAACCAGCACAATCTTCTTTTTCCGTGATCTTCTCTTTAACTTTATTAATACCATTTTAAGAATTCTTTCTCG
Source organism: Panthera uncia (assembly GCF_023721935.1). Lineage (NCBI taxonomy): Eukaryota > Metazoa > Chordata > Mammalia > Carnivora > Felidae > Panthera > Panthera uncia. The sequence goes on from NC_064816.1 coordinate 85,023,406, forward strand.
GGGCGCCTGGGTGGCGCAGTCGGTTAAGCGTCCGACTTCAGCCAGGTCACGATCTCGCGGTCCGTGAGTTCGAGCCCCGCGTCAGGCTCTGGGCTGATGGCTCGGAGCCTGGAGCCTGTTTCCGATTCTGTGTCTCCCTCTCTCTCTGCCCCTCCCCCGTTCATGCTCTGTCTCTCTCTGTCCCAAAAATAAATAAAAAACGTTGAAAAAAAAAATTCTTTCTCCTATTAGATAGTATGTCCTACTATGCTTTACGGATTTGTAAATACCTCGACGTACATGTTTGTTCTAGCAATGCAGAACCATACATGTCCTTTCCAGGCCCATCCAACAGAGTTAATAGTCCTTTGTTTTCTTCTATTTCTCTATTTCTGTATATGATTCTATGGTTGTATGGTTCACTCTCTACTGCAGCTTTAGGAGTTTGTTTGCTCTCTTTTTTGACTATGTACTTCTTATGGTCAGAGATTGGGTCTTGTCAGCTAGGTATCCTAAGTAACCACATTCTGCCTGGCATGAATCCAAGATTCAGTAAATATTTAATGAATTAATGAATGTATAAGTGATGTCTTGATGCAGACAGTGAGAGTGAAGGGACGACTGAGTCCCTCATTTTAAAGTAACTCTAATTTGTTAGTTATCTGCCATTTCTATTCATATCTCTACAGACATATACCAAGAGATGTGTCATCTATTAATATATGTTTTCTTGTGTATTTCATTTGCTTCCCCAAATAGATTTTAAACTCCTGAGTTGTGGAAACATAATTAATTCTGTGATATATATTTCCTGGAGATAAATTATTTCTACCATGACTCCCTGGTTCCATGTATTTGATTGTTTTTTTTCCTTAATTTTTCTATCTAATACTCATAAAGCTATGTGAAATTTGTAATCCACATAGTGTAATATTATTGGTTTTGAAAACTTCCTGATACCTGGAATTACTGGAAATATCACAGCTTATTACAGAAATAGGCTGAAAATCATAAGAATAAGTACTAATAACATTTTTGTTGGCTAGACACCTAAATTTAAATCTTGATTGCAATAAGTTCCCCATCCCATCCATCAATGCTAGTGAAGCTTTAACTTTTAAGTAAGAAATTTGGTAAATGCCAAAACTGTACATGTTTTCTTTCTGCTATTGTTAATTCAGTTGTTGAAAACATGGCAGCTATTTCTGGTCCAAGAATACCTTATTCTGGCCAGGAAAATATGTTTCTTTTGCAAAGGGATTTATCACTTCTATTAAAACAAAATAAAACAAAACAATTTAGAGCATGCCCTCATGGTCATGGGTGACCAGCATCAATGTCACACAAAAACAGTAGCACACTATTCTTGTTTAGGTATTTCTACACTCATAGACTAACATATACATATATATGTTTTCAAACTAAGCTGTCTGTACTACTAAGTTTCCACTGTCTGGTAAAGAGGACTATATATATGTAGAACACTTACACATATTTATTTATATTTTTCTAGGAAGTGGGTTGTCCCTGAATGTTTGCTGTAAAAAGTAACGAAGTCCTACAAGACCTTCCATATTTTAATTTAATCACTTAATATTACATATTTTTCTAGATTATGGAAATGCACTTGTGAGATTAGTTCTGTACTTAACAATCCCATTTACTGTACTTGTGGCTGCTGTTTTATCGCTCTTAGAGACAAATAGCAGTTAGAATAATTACTGCATTTATTTCATTCGATATCGAGATTTATAATCTATTCTTCAAAAAATTTTTTAAGTTTATTTATTTATTTTGAGAGAGAGAGAGAGCAGGGAAGGGGCAGAGAAAGAGGAAGACAGAATCCCAAGCAGGCTCTGAGCTGTTAGTGCAGAGCTCAACACAGAGCCCAGCCCCACAAACTGTGAGATCATGACCTGAGCCGATACCAAGAGTCAGAGCCCAACCGACTGAGCCACACAGGCACCCCTATTTTTCAAAATTTTAATAAGGAACCAAAAAAAATTGCTCTTTCTATAATTGCAAGACATTTTCCTGTTAAGGAAGTTTTATTATTTTTAGAAATTCTCTATGCAACTATTTGATAAACAAGTAGATTTGTCAAAGTGTATAATTCATTGACTATTGCCTGAAATGTTACTGATTATAAAATATTTTAAAAGATCTTTTAAGAGATGTAAAAATTAATGCTATGTAATCATCTGACTCCTATGTAAAAGTGTAAGTATGTATGTGTTGAAGAATAGATGCAGGTTGTTAAGAAAAGTGGATGATAACCAAAAAAACTTCTGCTGAAAGAGTAAGAAATCATAGTTCTCCCAAGACAATCTAGTTCAACCAATTGCCTTTTCTCATCTTTCCATAATCATTGATTGTCCCTTTGGGTTAGAAACATTTGGGTAGGTTTACAAAAGCTTTAATGAGTCAGAAAGAAGTCAGAAAACATTTGCAACTTATAAAAGTCTTCTCCAGATTCAAAGCAACGGCATCTTTGTACCCGACTTACAAACCGGATCACATTCAACACACTGCAAGGGTATTTATTTAAACAGATTATCTGTATTGGAATTCAGTGTTCAAGCAAAAATAAAGAGTACTCACAAAGGAATCTGTCTGAATAAGGAGACTTAAATAAATAAACAAATAAATAGTCACGATGTTTAGCCAGCAAAGTATATATTAAACAAATGGCAAGTCTTCTGGAATCCTCTGGAATCTCTTCAATGGAGAAAATACTGACTCATAAAGATATAAAAATTTGCATTAACTGACCACTCAAATAATTATTTGAAATTGCCCAGCTAAAAAATTATAAAATTACAGAATTTCTTACATTGTACACGGCAATTAGCCTTGTGGGAAACTCTGTACTATACTAACATGTCTTCTAATAATTATTTAAAAAAATTATATACTCTTCCTTGCAGTGAATTTTGCCATAAATCAAATCACTATGAAAACTGGTAGCCACAACTTCCGATTCTTAGTTTACTAAGCCAGGCTGCTTTCCCTAAACAGATATTCAATCCCCTGAAATCCTTTTCTGTATAGGTCAGACCCATTAAATCCAAACAACAAACAGAAACACCAGGAGAAGAATTTTACAGATTTCAAGGAATACAAATTTACACTGAAGTCCGTTGTTAGAATCACTATAAAATGCAATTCTACATGCAGAGCCCCTGCTACAGATATATGTGTGTATCTGTAGCTTAGGAAGCAGAAATTAATTATGGTGGTTAAGATGTCTTAAGTTAGTCCCAGGGAGAAAAAGAGTTAGCAGATTCACTTGAATTTATAACTTCTGTTCTAATGCTCCATTCTCTCCCTAGATGTTAAGCACAGATTTTTCTTATTAAAGATGTTTTGGGAGGGTAGGTCATCGTTTTCCTGTCAAGATCACCCCTTGTCATGAGTCAGACTCATCCAGCTAATCTCTAGTGATTTCCTTCAAGCACAGTTTCACTAGAAAAGATCTTTACATTAAATTTTAACCCCACTGTTTCTTCTCCCAGCAGAAAATATTTGAGAAACATTAAAAATGAATATGTTCTGGTGATGTGGGATGAATTAGAAATTAAAGACAAGAGGTTTCCTATGATACGTGTTTTCTTCAATACAGAAGTGGCATTCAAAATATTCATATTTCACTGCCAACTTTAATATTAAATGCTAAAGCCATGAAATTTTCAGTGAACTTAACCTGATCTTGTGGCTGTGTAGACATAAAGCAGGTTAGAGGGCTATTAGTCATTAGCAATTTACCACGATCATTAGATTCTTGTAGCATAAATTCAGAGGAAAATCATCCTGCTTACTTCATACCTTGTTTCCCAGAAAAGGAAGTTAAAGAGCGCATATACACACACTGTAACCCAATATGTGAAACATTAGGGAGTTTTGAGAAATTCCTTTTTTCCCCAAGTGTGTTCTCTTATTTTATATGTCTGAAAAGGGTTGCAAGACCAAAAATTGTGATGAAAGCATCCAAGATTTCTCAGGAAAAAAAAAATCAATGTAAGACAGAGGAAAATAATATATAGTGTTCTATATAAAGCACCAACTTTCCTGAAAATTAATATTTAAAAACTCAATGCCTCATATATTTTAAGTTGCTATGGTATGTTTTTATTAGGAATTAAAAAAAGAATAAAAATGAAAGATTTTAGGCATTTTCAGTGTAAAATTTTACACTACTTTAAGTATCATATATTATTCTGAAATTGGAATAATATTAATTAGATTTTTTGTAAAATGACTTTGCTTTACTTATGGTCATAACATTTTAACATTTCCATCAACTATTGGATCCAAATCAAATCAAAGTCTTGTAAAATTGTTCTTCATAGGTAGTTATTATGAAATGTTTTCAGAAAAAGTTCCCTTTAACACAAATTTATTAAATTCTCTGATAGCTTTCCAAATAAGATGTATCACGTAAGTGATTCTTTGGTTCCTCAACATGGTATTCTCAGCGCCTAACAGCGTACCTGCCACATACTGTGGTTTCCTAGGTATTTGATGAAGGAATGTATGATTACCGACTTTAAACTCAGCTACATATATCTTTTAAACATTCAAACTCTGATGCAAATAAATATTTAGTCTCACTTCAAACACTTTATTATATTGGAATCTAAGGAAAAGCAACACTACAGAAATTGTAGGTCAGAAGAAAAACAGTAGTGAACTTTTTTGCAGGGGTTAGGAGCACACAATTATTCATTCAATGCAAAAGACATAGATATATATGGTTTACAGAAAGACATACAAATTGGATAATGAATTATATAAGTGATGTCAGGATCTCAAGAAACAAAACAAGTGAACCAAACATGCCATAGTAAATCTAAAGGGGGTCATAAAATAGAGTCTAATTATTCTCAGGTATCAGGCAGATTCATTCTAGCATGTCTTTACTTTTCCCAGTTTCCTTGATCTTTGACACTCATTTTTGTTATGACAGTTCTCTTTTATTTTCTAACAACTTTTTACATCTTAGTAATGTATTTTCATGCATATAACTCCATGATTTTTAAAGACATATTCCATTTTATAAATAATGCAACTAAATATTGTTAATGTTATAGAATTATAAAAGAAAAGAAAATATTTTGTTCCTATCTTACGTTTAGGTAGGATTGGATTACTAGAAAAATAATTTAAAAGGATGTTTATGGGAAATAAACAATACATGTAAAAGTCATTTTAAAGCAAGTACATAGATGAAACACTTAAAAGTGTATTAACTGTGCATCCTTTATTAAGTCATAACACTATATTTTTACTGTTTTTATCAGCAGCAGATTATTATTTATTGATCAACCTCTCATGTATTGAGTTAAATAATAATCAACTCCGGGATGTCTGAATAGCTCAATGGGTTAGAGTCCGACTCTTGGTCTCAGGATTGTGAAATCGAGTCCCACATCTGGCTCTACACTGAGAGGAGTGCCTGCTTGAGATTGGCTATCTCCTTTTCTTTCTCTGCCCCTCCCCTGCTTGTGCTCTCTCTCTCAAAATAAATAAATAAACTTAAAAAACTAATCAACCTCTCAATATATACTTATCTCTTACAAATCTGTATTTTATGAAACTGTTAGTAAATACATGAAGAGCCCTAAATATTTTAATATCATTGAATAAATAAAAATCAATCATTTCATATAAAAGAGAATTTAGAAAAACCTTCTAAGAAATAATTTAAAAATTATATATTTTTTCATAAGTTGGCTGATTTAGTAGTATAAGATGTCAAAAATTCCTCAGAATTATAAGATTTTTTCCTTCCATTAAATAAAAAGCATTCTTCTGGTTTTCCTTTGAAAATTTAAGTACCGATAATATATAATCATGTCAAAATAAATCTAATTTATTTATATTTCTAGAGTATAATTTTTAATTTTAATAAATCATCACTTTAAATAATAAAACTATATTCCATATTTATTCAATAATCAATAACCTCAAAATAGCATGAAAGTATAGAGAAGAAAGCTTGCTTGTCAATTGTAAAATCCAATGAATGTCTGAAGCAAATGTATATAAATAAAGGGTTATCCAAACTTAAACATCTATTCAAGTAGTGTCATCAGAGAATTATCTGTCTAGTTTTTCCCTCAACATGGGTAAAATTAGTATTTCTTAAAGGACTGCGGACAAATTAAACATGCAGAAAAACAGCAAAATGGATCACAGGAATTTCAACATTCCATTGTACACATTTCTTTGTATGTGTATTAGGCACATTAGAGGCTGCATCACTCTGAGTCAGAATATATCAAATCATTTACTTGTTTTAAATTCACAATAGCATATCAATTATATATAATTACATATATATTATTATATAGCCTTGGTTTTTCTGGGCAGGCTCTTTGATTACGGTTACTACAGTTTCCTTGTATCCTACAACTATAGCTTCCTAGAAGATAGTGTTATTGACCTCTGTGGCAAACTCCGCTGTGACTGGGCAAGCTTTCCCTCTTTCATCACAGCCATGTTCTTTTTTGTGCACAAAAGTAATTTGCAGCTCTATCAATCTGCTGAGAGGGTCTCCCTAGGATGTCTCAGATATTTCCCTTGAACAATATTAAGTGTCTCAAAATGCATACAAGTATACCCTAGAGTATAGTCAAATTGTATCCAACCATGAATTTGAGGTGCTGAATTCACAATAAATTTGTTGGAAGGTAGTTGAGGGATAAGTCTATTTCCTTCCAAAGTATGAGCTACCATATATTGAACTGTATACCATATATACCGGTCATTAAGTGATGTGTTTTACATGCAATGTTTCATTTTCTCCTCTCCTTATCCTAAGAGTAGGGTCGACCTTCACATCTGCGTTACAAATGAAGAAAAATGACAGGGCACCTGGGTGGCTCAGTCAGTTGAGAGTTGGACTTCAGCTTAGGTCATGATCTCACAGTTCTTGAGTTTGAACCCCGTGTGGGGCTCTGTGCTGACAGCTCAGAGCATGGAGCCTGCTTCAGATTCTGTGGCTCCCTCTCTCTCTGCTCCTCCCCTGCTCACACTCTGTCTCTCTCTCTCAAAAATAAATAAAGATTAAAAACAAAATGAAGAAAAATGAAATCAAGAGAGAATAATTAATTTGTGTGAAGTTAATGGCAGAGCTGAGATTCCAACTCTGATTGTAGGATTCCAGAGTTTTAGCTGAGGTCGTTATAAAAATGTCTTTGTGTTTTAGGAAAACATTTTAAAGGTATAATCTACATACAAATAAAGACACCTATTAAAGTACCTTTTGATGTGTTTTGACAAATGCATACACATATGCAACCACCATGATAAATCAAGATATAACATTTCCATCATTGCAAGTTTTCTTGTAACTTTTCAATCAATTGGCCCCCTATACTCAGCCCCAAACTACCAACAACCTACTTTCTATCATTATAGTTTTATATTTTATGATTTAACTTAGATAGAACCACCCTTATGGAATTTTTTTGTATCTTTTTTCTATACCTCACCATATTTTTTTTAATATTCATCCATGCTGTTGTGTTTACTGGTGTATGCCGTCTATATTGTTTATATCGGCTGTTGTATAAATCCCTATAATTTATTTTAATTGTTAAATACTTCTCTGCTGTACCCATATACCAATATTTGTTTAGTCATTCATCTGTTGATGAATCTTTTGGTTGTTTCCAGGTTTTGGCTATTCTGAATAAAACTGCTATGAATATTTGTGTCAAGTCTTTGTGTGGATAAATATAAATCTATTTTTTCTTAGATATGTACTCAGAAGTAAAATTACTTAGCCATATGATAATTGTATTTTTAACTTTATAAGACACAAGGGGTGCCTAGGTGGCTCAGTTGGTTAGGCGTCCAACTTCAGCTCAGGTCATGATCTTATTGTTCTTGAGTTCAAACCCCGTGTTGGGCTCTGTGCTGACAGCTCACAGCCTTGGAGCCTGCTTCGGATTCTGTGTCTCCCTCTCTGTCCTTTCCCCACTCTCTCTCTCAAAAATAAATAAACATTAAAAACATTAAAAAAAAACTTTATAAGACACAATGAGTGTTTATATAAACTAAGTTTTAAGTCTTATTTCCCTAATGACCAATGATTTTGAGCATCTTTTCATGTACCTATTGATCATTTGTATTGTATTTCTTCCTCATGGAAATGTGTGTTCAAAAAATTTTTACCAAAATTTAATTTGGTAGTTTATCTTGTATTAAATTGCAGATGTTCTGTATAGTTTGGATATAAGCATATGTATGTGTGTGTGTGTGTGTGTGTGTGTGTGTATGTATACATACATACATATATATATATATATATATATATATTCTATCAATATTTTTTTACCAGTTTGTGTATTCATCATACCTCCCAAAAAACATAATTTAAAAATATTGATGAGGTGTGTGTTTTTTTCTCCTATGGTTTGTCCTTTCTGGTTTGTGTTCAGTTTAAGATACTTTTGCCTACTTCATTTTTGCTAAGATCTTTGTCTTATATTTTATTTTAGAACTTTTATACATTTAGACATACATTTAAGCCTATAAAACATTTCAAGTTAATTTTTATATAATGTAAGGTAAGTATAAAGTGTGTGTGTATATGTATGTATGTATATATAATTACACATTTGGTCTTATGAATATTCCTTTTTTCAGCACTGTTGAAATTCTCCTGTTCCTACTGGCTCACCTAGGCATCTTTGCTGAAAAATCAACTGGCTATATGTATATCTGGCTTTTTTCTAGGCTTTCTGTTCTATTTCTTTCTAACTTTATAATAAATATTAAAATTAGGTATTGAAAGTCTTACAGTTTATTCTAAAATAAAAGTTTTAGTTATCCCAAGTCCTTTGCATTTCCATACAGATTTTGGTATCAGTTTTCCAACTTAAAAAAAAAAGCCGACTGAAATTTTGATTGGTACTAAGTTTAATATACAGAACAATTTTGGAAAGAATTAAAACATCTTAACAATATAAGTCTTCTCACCTAGAAATTTAAATTTCCCTGAACAATACTTTTCAGTTCTCATTAAATATTTTGTAAAATGTATCCCTAAGTATTTCCTGCTTTATGATGCTGTAGTAGATGATACTGTTTTCTTAATTTCAATTGGAAACTGTTCACATAGTATATAGAAATGTCATTATATATTTTTTATATACTCACATTATAAGTGATTTTGCTAAACTTGTTTTAGATACAGCAGTTAGTTTATTTTTGTTTTCTTTTGTTTATTACTAATCCTTAGGATTTTCTATAGACTTGAATATTTTTTACTGTAAATATAGTTTTCCTTCTTTGTGTGTATTTTATCTCCATTTGGTTTATTTTCATTGCCTCTACAAAGGGCTACTAGCTCTAGAACAATGTTACACAGAAATGTTGATAGTGGCCAAACTTGGCTTATTGCCCATATTAGTTGTTAAGCATCCAGTCTTTCACCACTAAGCATGATGTTAGCTGTAGATTTTTGAAGATGATTTTTATGACGTTGAAGACGTTTTCTTCAATTCCTTTTTTTGCTGAATTTCTGTTACGAGTGGTGCCGAATTTATCACATTCTTTTACTGAAGCTCTTAAGATAATTGTATTATTTTTTCTCTCTAAGTCTGTTGATATGGTGAATTACACTGATTGATTTTGGAATATTAAATAAAGCTTATTGAGATAGAATCTGGGTGGAATCACTCTTTTTTATATATTGTTGGATACCATTTGCTTATATTTTGGTAAAGATTTTAGCTCTAATGTTTATAAGACAATCAACTGTAGTTTTATCTTCTGTGATATCTTTATCTCAGTTGGGTAACTCTGGCTTTATAATAGGAGTTGAGAAGATTTCCTTATTCTTTATTTTTGAAAAACAAGTTTAGAATATTGTTATTATTTATTTCTTAAATGCATAATATACTTTACCAGTGAAGTCATTTGGCCCTGGAATTTTCTTCGTGTGAAGGTTTTTAATTAAGTTCTGCAGTAGCATAGCTCTAGTCAGATTTTTATTTTCTCTTTAGTCAGCTTTGTTATTTTTTTTTTCTTTCAATGAATTTCTCTATTTTACCTAAGTTGAATATATTGGTGTAACTATATTCATACTATTTCCTGTTGATTCTTTTAATGACTCCAAGATCTCTAATATTGTTTTTTTTTGGGGGGGGGTTGGTTCCTGATGTCAGTAATTTGTATTTTCTCTTTTTAATTTTCTTGATTTTTCTTGTTAGAAATTTTTAAATTTTATTAATTTTTTAAAATATCAATCTGGTGACTTGTTTATTTTCTCTATTGTTTATCATTTCTCTATTTCATTTATTTCTGCTATTTATTATATCCTTTCTTCTAATTACTTCTGGCTTAATTTGCATTTTGTTTTATCTTTAAAAGTAGAAGCTTTGTTTTTCAGTTTTACATTGTTCTTTTTTTTAATGTTTATTTATTTATTTATTTATTTATTTATTTATTTATTTTGAGAGAGAGAGAGAGAGAGAGAAAGAGTGAGAGAGTATGTGTGAATTGGGGAGAGGCAGAGAGAGAGAGAGAGGGAGAGAAAGAGTCCCAAGCAGTCTCTGCACTGTCAGCACAGAGCTGGGAATGGGGCTCAATCTCATGAACCCTTGAGATCATTACCTGAGCTGAAATCAAGAGTAGAAGGTTTAACTGATTGAGCCACCCAGGTGCCAGTACAGTGTTCTTTATAAGAATTTAACACTACAAAATTTTCCTCTAGCACAGCCTTAGCTGTATTTCATGAATTTTCATATGGTGTGTCAGGACTCTGTAGAGAAAACAAAATCATTAGGATGTACACAAACACACACACACACACACACACACACACACATCACAGATGTGAGAAAGAGAGAGATTTAAGAGATTGAGTCATGCAATTGTTGAGGCTGGACAAGTCTAACTCTTCAGTGTAGGCCAGAAGGCTGGAGTCCCAGGAAAGAGCTAATGTTGCAGTGTGAGTCCTGAGTCAGTCTCCTGGTAGAGTTCCCCCTTCAAAAGGGAGGTCAGTCTTCTTCCATTAAGGCTTTCAATTAATTGAATGGTCCTACCCACAATATGGAGGGTCATTGGATTTACTCAAAGTCCACCTATCTAAATATTAATCCCAACAAACAATACTTTCACATAAACATCTAGAATAATGCTTGACCAAATATCTGGCCTAGCCAAGTTAACATGTAAAATAAACCATCACAGTATAATAATAATCTTTTTATTTAAAACATTTTCTAGTGGACTTTGGGTCAGCTAGAAATGTTTGTTTGTGGGGGGGGGGTGTTTAATTTTTCAACTATTATGGAATTTTTGAGATTCTCTCTTATTGAATTGTAATTAAATTATTTGTTGTCAAAGAATATAACTATGATTCCAATGTTGTCAAATTTGTTGAGCTTTTTTTATGGCTCATAAGATAGTCTATCTGGGTTAAAGTTACATGCATACTTTCAAATTATGTCTTTTCTTCTGTTCTTGGGAGCAGTTCTGTAACTATCAAGTACATCACTGTAGTGGACAATATTATTGATGTCTTCCATATCCTTTCTGGTTTTCTATCTTATTTTTCTATTCATTATTCAGAGAAGAGTGTAGAAGCCCCCAAATATAGGTGAATTCATGTTTTTTCTCCTTTCTATTCTATCAGTTTTTAACTCATGTATTCATTTTGTTATTGGCTTGCTATGTGTGGGATTACTATGTTTGATGAATGGATCCCTTGCCATTATGAATTATCCTTCATTATCATTGATAGTATCACTTGTTCTTAAATTTTCTTTTTCTGATATTAGTTTAATCAGTCCAAGGTTTTGTGTTGTTTATTGTGTAGTTTTTTTGTTTGTTTGTTTTTTCTTTTTTTTTTGCTTACTGTCTTTTCCATCTTCTTCTTTTAACCTATTTGTGTGTGTGCATTTAAAGCGAATTGCTTATAAACAGCATATAAATGTGTGCTGAGTTTTTTTTTTAGACTAGTTATATAGAAAGTAATTATTGATAGAATGAAATTTAATTCTATCATATTGCTATTTGTTTTCTATTTATAGAATCTGCTCTTTGTTCATGTTTTTTATTTCCCTGACTTTACTTGGATTGAATATTTTTATTTATTTTTTTAAATGTTTTTTACATATTTTTGAGAGATAGAGCTCAAGCACAGTAGGGGCAGAGAGAGAGAGGGAGAGAGAGAATCCCAAGCAGAGTTCCATTCAAGAGTTGGCTGCTTAACCAACTGAGCCGCTCAGTCATCCCTGGATTGAATATTTTTAAAGTATTACATCATATCTCCTAATTATTTTATACAGAGGTTGTTTGGGTTTTTAAAGATGCATCTTTAATCTATCACTTCTATATTTCAGTATTATTATATCACTTCACTTAAATATAAGACTTTTTAAACATGTTCACATTTCTCTGCTCCCATTCCTTGTGCTATTATTGTTACATATTTCTCTTTTATACTCATTATAAGACTTATAATAGTCTAAGAGAACAAAGTGAGGGTTGCTGGAGGGGAGGTTGGTGGGGGATGGACTAAATGGATAATGGGCATTAAGAAGGGCACTTGCTGGGATGAGCACTAGATGTTATACATAAGTGATGAATCACTAAGTTCTACTCCTAAAATTAATACTACACTGTATGTCAACTAACTTGAATTTAAATAATAATTTTTTAAAAAGTAATAGCTTATAATTTTTGCTTTCATGATAAAACTAACTTTTGCATAAAGTAAAAATAGAAAAAATAACCATCCATTTATCCATATATTTGCCATTTCTGGTGTTCTTCATTCCTTTGTACACAGCCAAGTTTCCACCTGATATCACTTTTTTTCCCACCTAAAACTTCAACTTCTCATATGCCATAGGTATTCCACAAAATAATTCATTCAGCATTTGTTAGTTTAAAACGGGTTTTATATGATTTAATTTTTAATATTTTTTAATGTTTTATTTATTTTTTAGGGGGGGAGGGGCAGTGAGGGAGGGGGACACAGAATCCAAAGCAGGTTCCAGGCTCTGAGTTGTCAGCACAGGGCCCTACACGGGTACGCGGGGCTGCAACTCACGAACTGCGAGATCATGACCTGAACAGAAGCCGGACGCTCAACCGACTGAGCCACCGAGGCACCGCTACATACTTTAATTTTTAAATAACTTCCCTGGATATAGAATTCTACGTTGATCTTTTTCATTTGTCTTTTATCACTTTAACGATGTTGTTTTATAGCCTTTTTGGCTTGCATAACTTCTTACAAAAATCAGCTAAAATTCATGTCTTTATTCTATTGTTCATAAAGTGTGCTTTGTCTTGTGCTGATTTTCTTCTTTATACTGGTTTTCACCAATTTGATTATGACACATCTTGCTGTGTTTGTGTTTGCGTATGTTTGTACTGTTTGGAATTCATTGAGATTCTTGGATCTTAAATTTATAATTGTCCTCAAATTAAAAAAAATAAACCTATTTTTACAAATATTTTATACTGTCATGATTTCTGAACTTTGTGTGCTGCAATTATAAATTTGTTGGGTAGTCTAATATTATCTCATTTGTCGTTAGAGTGTCTTTTTTCCTCTCTGTTTCATTTTAGAGAATTCCCAGTCCTATGTCTTCAAGACTATTGATATTTTTTCTTCTACAGCATCTAACATATTATTCCTAAGCAATATTTTTTACTTTAGAATTATTTTTCATAACTAAACATCCTGTTTACTTCTTGTTTGTATCTTTAATTCTCTCATTTTTTTTCACGTTTTCCTTCAAATACTTGCACATATTTATAATGGCAGTTTTACTCTTCTTTTCTAATTATTCTATCACTGTTTTTGTGTTTTGTTATTATAAATCAAATGTTCCTACTTTTTAGAAAGTCTAGTAATTTGGGGGTGAATGGTAGAAACTGCTTTATAATTACTTGGATTTTGTTGCCTTTTTTTAAGAGCAATGACTTCTCTTTTGGCTGAGATATAAGATATTTTCCAGTCAGTCTGATCATCTGAAGATGTGTTTTCGAGCTTTCTTAGAGAAATTTTAGCATAATCTTCATTCTGTCTCGATAATATGCAATTCACCTCAACTATTAAGGTATTACTTCTTAGGGCTTCCATTAAACACTCTGAGTAGTCTTTGAGATTTTTTTCCACATTAGCTTGTCAGAGCTCAAATATATCCCCAAACTCTGTGAGCGCTGGAAATTTTTCTGATACAAATCCTCTGTCATTTTTTACTTGGCTTATGGAATTTCAGTCTCCAAGTAAATAGGGTAATAGTCAGCCACGTGGTCCAACAGCAGATTTCAAACCACCACCACCCCCGTTTATTTTTGTTTGTTTCTGCTTATATTCTTTCTTTCTGAAAATCTACTTTGCAATTTACACCCATATCAAAATCTACCTTGCAATTTACACCCATGTCAACCTCTCTCTAAACTCCAATCTTTATTTCCTCAACTCAGTGATACTGCTGGGCTCTTTTTAACCCCCACCCCACCCCCTACTCTACACCTATATTTCAGAAATTGGTTCTAGGAGGAAAGGTAGGAAGGTTGTAGGGCTCACCTACTTTATTTCCTTATAGAGATCAGATTTGTGCTGTCTCTTATTCAAAGTCTTAAGGGAGTTATCTCATACATTTTGCCACATGTTCCAGTTTATAACAGAAAGTTATATGTAGTCCTTTTTACTCCATCATGGCTGAAGGGAGAAGTTTAAGTAAGACTTAACTCACTTTATTCTAGGGCCCAGATTTTTAACTACTCTCTTTGCTCATTTCTTGCCACTTGATTTACTTGTAGGTGCACCATGAACCTATGGCAAATTAAAATCAGCAAATTTTTTTATATGTGAAGTGATCTCAAAACAAAACATTTAACCTATATTTGCATACAACAGAATACATTTGTAATTCAACTAAAATATGGATCTTTTCATTTCCTGTTACTGAATGTACATTTGGTGCATCTTGATTTTGTTACCCATTTTATAAACTATCATTATCATTGTTTTTCATTGGCAAATGCAATTAAATTGCCTTCTATTTTTTTTCCCTTCCGTTACTGGTAAAAATGTTGAGCCAAAGAAAACTAAATATAAATTAATTTCATTTAAAAACCTCATATCTTTGGAATCCACACATATATATTCTCCCATGTTCTTCATCCACTTCAGTCTTCTATAATCCAGATACATTTGTTTCCCTTATCCATTAGCATATCATGAGAGATTTCTGACAACTACCATGGCCTATGTCTTCAGGAATCATTTGATCTAAGACCCTAATAACACAGTCAAAAAAGGAAATGAGGCTTATTTGACATGACTTGTTCCTAGTGAATTCATACTGGTTTCTTCCAGCATTTCCTACATTCCTAACAGCACATAAACCATATGCTTGGGAACCTAGTAAAGACTTCCATAGTGGCTTAGGTATTTTTGAACTTGAATCATTTCCTTAGTTTTAAAATTGACATACTTACTACTTCTGCTTAGTTTCCATTTATTTAAATTCTGGAAAAAATGCTATTTTACTCATTAGATTTTACTACTTACATTTATTGGTTACATTTTTACTCATGTAACTACAATTAATGTTGGCCTAAAATACACTTTGCCTGGATTTAGAAGACTGAATACTTTCAATTAATGAGACCATGATAGCTCTTCTTTGCTGATTATTGAAGATCTGAGCTTCCAAAAACTTATAAAAGTTAACTGAAAGATCTCTTGCCTTAGAAATCAGAAAGCAATGATTGTCATTACACTCATGGAACTCACGGGAAGGAAGGTATACATCAATAAAAAATTCACATAAAAATATATAATGTAGCACGTATTAAGTCTTAAGAAAGATAGTCACATAGTGTTAGGAGAGCAGGAGAATTTCACTAAATTTGGCAAGTTAGAAAAGGTTTCCCTGAGAGGAACTTTAAAAATGAGTACAATAAATAAGTAAGGCAGCCAATGATGATTAAAAGGCCACCATTTTAAGCATAGGGAGCAGCATAAGCAAAGGAACTAGAAAAAGGCCAGGTTTATTTGCTTGGCTTTAAATCCTTAATGTTTTACATGAAGCAACATTTCTCACTAGCTGCCATTTTCTTTCTAATCCTCATTTACACTAAAATGGGAGTTTGTTTCTCCTGATGAGTAACTAGCACTTAGAAGAGTCCTTTGTGTGCGAGTCACTCAATAAATACTTGTTAAGTAAATGAATAAAAGAATGGGAAAAAAGGGGGAACCTGGATGGCTCAGTCAGTTAAGTGTCCGACTTCAGCTCAGGTCATGATCTCACAGTTTGTGGGTTCAAGCCCTGCATTGGGTTCTGTGCTGACAGCTCAGAGCCTGGAGCCTGCTTTGGATTCTGTGTCTCCCTCTCTTTCTGCCCCTCCCCGGCTCACACTCTGTCTCACTCTCTATCTCTCTCAAAATAATAAATGAACATTAAAAATAAAATAAAATAAAATAAAAAAATAAAATAAAATAAAATAAAATAAAATAAAAAGAACTTATCAAACCCAACACCCAAAACACAAATAATTGAGTGAAGAAATGGGCAGAAGGCATGGATAGACACTTTTCCAAAGAAGACATCCAGATGGCTAACAGTCACATGAAAAGATGCTCAGCATCACTTATCATCAGAGAAATACAAATCTAAGCCACAATGAGATACCACCGCACACCTGTAGGAATGGCTAAAATTAACAACTCAGGCAATGACAAATGTAGGTAAGGATGTGGAGAAACAGGAACCCTCTTGCACTGCTGATGGGAAAGCAAACTGGTGCAGCCACTCTGGAAAACAGTACAAAGATTCCTCAAAAAATTAAAAATAAAGCTACCCTATAACCCAGCAATTGCACTACTAGATATTTATCCAAAGGAGACAGATGTGCTGTTTCAAAGGGGCACATGCACCCCAATGTATATAGCAACACTGTCAACAATAGCCAAAGTATAGAAAAAGAAGGTGTGGTATATATATATATATATATATATATATACACACACACACACACACACACATATATATGTGTATATATATATGTGTGTGTGTGTGTATATATATATATGTCTATACACACACACACACACACACACACACACAATAGAGTATTACTTGGCAATCAAAAAGAATGAAATCTTGCCATCTGCAACTACATGGATGGAACTGGAGGGTATTATGCTAAGTGAAATTAGTCAGTCAAAGAAAGACAAATATATGACTTCACTCATATGAAGACTTTAAGAGACAAAACAGATGAACATAAGGGAAGGGAAGCAAAAATAATATAAAAACAGGGAAGGGAACAAAACACAAGAGACTCTTAAATATAGAGAACAAACTGAGCATTGCTGGAGGGGTTGTGGTTGGGGGGATGGGCTAAATGGGCAAGGCGTATTAAGGAGGACATTTGTTGGGATGAGCACTGGGTGTTATATGTAGGGGATGAATCACTGGATTCTACTCCTAAAATTATCGCACTATATGGTAACTTGGATGTAAATTTTAAAAATAATAATTAATTAGGTAAAATTGAAAAGAATAAAAATTAAAATAAAATACCATGATAATACACAATGAAAAAAACATATATATATATATATTTTTTTCTTTTTTTCCTGGTTAATTCACTGAAGTTTTACTGTCATTCACATGAAAAAGGGATGTATTAAGAAACTGGGTTCAACATGAAATCAGAGCAGTGAAGATTAAGGAAATCCACAGATACCAGAAATCAAAGCATATGCATTCGCAAGTACAAAGGAGCCATTTTTCAAGGTAAGCCAGTGGGGCAGAGACTATATAAGAACTCATAACAACAGGAGACAGAACTGGAAAAGATATTTGGCTTCAGAGGCCACATCTTATGAGACATGCTCAGTGGAATCTAGTTGATTAGTTAGCAAGGGGTTAGGAATATACCTTAATTCAGTACATACCAAATGTTAGTTATTTTACATAATGAATCTCATTCGATTCTTACAAACCCAAGGAAGTAAATGTCATCAACTCAGTGTTGTAAATAAATGCCCTTACAGACTTTTGGTATATTGTTCAAAAGAAAGTATTTAAATACAATTAGCCAAGCATGGTATAAGTTTTCAACATCATTTATATCCAACAATCCAATGTAGTAGGTAAATTTTGCTGTTCTGATTTTGTTGTTTTGTTTTCATTATCCGGTGGTACATGATGAAATTAGTTTGTCTTACAAGTTGAATTGTTAATATTAGACATTAGACATCCTATGTATGTGATGCATTTTTTATGTTTGTTGATGTATTGATAATAAATACTCTGAAAAATGTCCCACAATAAATTCCTAAAAACACAGAACCTACCAAGACTAAGTCATGAAGAAATAGAAAATCTGAACAGCCCACTAAGTAAAGAGATTTAATCAGTAACCCAAAACCTCCCAACAAAGAAAAGGCCAGGATAGGATAGGTTCATCCTATGGAGTTTTTTTGTTTTTTTGTTTTTTTTCAACGTTTTTTATTTATTTTTTTGGGACAGAGAGAGACAGAGCATGAACGGGGGAGGGGCAGAGAGAGAGGGAGACGCAGAATCGGAAACAGGCTCCAGGCTCCGAGCCATCAGCCCAGAGCCTGACGCGGGGCTCGAACTCACGGACCGCGAGATCGTGACCTGGCTGAAGTCGGACGCTTAACCGACTGCGCCACCCAGGCGCCCCCATCCTATGGAGTTTTAACAAATATTTAAAGAAAAATTAATGCCAATCCTTCTCGAACTCTTCCAAAAAATTGAAGAGAAGAGTAAACTTCTAAGCACAATTTACAAAGCCAGCATTACTCTTGTAACAAAGCCAGATAAGGACACTATAAGAAAAGAAAATTACAGGTCAATATCCTTATGAACAGGGATGCAAACATTCTCAACAAAATATTAGAAAACTTAACTCCATCGCATTAAAAAATATCATCACTATGACCAAGTAGGATTTATTCCAGGAATATAAGGACGGTTCAATAACCACAAATCAATCAGTGTGATACAGCACATTAACATAATGAAGGATACAAATCATATGATCTTCTCAGTCTATGCAGAAAAGGCATTTGACAAAATTCAGCTTCCTTTCATGATAACTCTCAGCAAATTAGGTATAAAATGAATATACCTCAACACAATAAAGGTTATATAAGCCTACAGCTAACATAATACTCAATGGTGAAAAGCCAAAAGCTTTTCCTCTAAGGAACATGACAAGGGTACTCACTATATCACTCTTCAACATAATACTGTAAGTCATAGCCAGAGCAATTCAAGCAAGGAAGTCAAAGATTCATATACTGAAAAACATATTCTACTGATGAGAGAAATTAAAGAAGATACAAAAAAAAGGAAAGATATCCATATTGTTGGGTTGGATGAATAAATATTTTTGGAGTGTCCATACTATCCAAAGCAATCTACAAATTCAATGCTATCCCTACCAAAATTCTAAAGGCATTTTTCACGTAAATGGGAAAAAAATTCCTAAAATTTTTATGCAACAACAAAAGACCTGAATAGCTAAAAGTATCCTGAGAAAAGAAGAACAAAGCAGAGGCATCACATTTGCTGATTTCAAACTATAGTACAAAGATACAGTAATGAAATACTATGATACTGGCATAAAAACAAACACATAAACCATGGAACAGAATGGAGAGCCCGGAAATAACCCCACACATATACAGTCAACTCATCTACAACAAGGGTGTGAAGAATACACGATGGGGGAATGCACAGGCTCTTAAATAAGTGGTTTTGGGAAAACCAGACATGCAAGAGAATAAAACTGGACCCTTACCTTATATCATATACAAAAAAAAAGGTCTTCAAAATGCATTAAAAACTTAAACATAAGACCTGAAACCATAAAACCAAAAAACAAAAAAAAAAGAAAAACATTGTTTGACATTGGTCTTCTTAGTGAATTTTTGGATATGGCACGAAAAGTACAGAGAACAAAAAAAGCAAAAACAAACAGGTGGTAATACATCAAACTTAAAAGTGTCTGTACAGCAAAGCACACAGTCAAGAAAATGAATAAGCAGCCTACTGAATGGGAGAAAATCTTTGCAAACCATTTATCTGATAAGGGGTTAATACTCAAAATATATAAGGAGATCATATAACTCAACAATGAAAAACTAAACAAAATAAAAATAACAACAACAAAAACAAGTAGCACCATTAAAAGATGGGCAAAAGACCTGAAAAGACATTTTTTTTCCAAAGAAAATATACAAATGGTCATCAAGTACATTGAAAGGTACTCAAGATGACTAATCACCACAGAAATACAAATCAAAACCATGGCATACCAAATCACAACTGTTAGATGGTTAATATCAAAAAGACAAAAAGTAAGTACTGGTAAGGGTGTGGAGTAAAGAGAACTCTTAGACACTATTAGTAGATATGTAAACTGTTATACCCATTACGAACAACAGTATGGAGGTTCCTCAAAAAATTAAAAATAGAGCTATCAACACAATCCAACAATCCTACTACTGGGTATATATCCAAAGGAAATGAAATCAGCAACTTGAAGAGTTATCTATACTCCCATTTTCAGCATTATTCACAATAGACAAGATAAAGAAACACTCTATGTCTGTAGATGTATAAATGGAGAAATAAAGTGTGATATGTACATACACACACACACACACACACACAGGAATATTATTCAACCACAGAAAAGAAAGAAACTACCATTTGCAAAAATATGGATGAATCTGGAGTATACTGTGGTAAGCAAAACGAGCTAGACAAAGAAAAACAAATACTGTATGATCTCAATTATATGTGGAGTCTAAGAAGTTGAACTCAGTACCAGAGTGTATATCAGTAGTTACCAAGAACCAGGGGATGGAGAAAATGGGAAAAGATTGGTCAATGGGTACAAACTTTCAGTTATAGAATAAGTAACTTTTGGGGATCTGATGTCTAGGATGGTGACTCCAGTTAATACTGTATGATATACTTGAAATTTGCTAAGACAGTAAATTTTATGTATACTCACCACATTAAAAGAAAAAAAAGGTAACTATGGAGATGATAGATATGTTAATTAACTTGATTGAGGTAATCATTTCACATTGTACACATATATAAAATTATGGCTCACTAAGATATTGTACACCTTAAATATATACAATTGTTATTTGTAAGTTATGGCTCACTAACATTTTGTACCCCTTAAATGTATACAATTGTTATTTGTAAGTTGTGCCTCAATAAAGCTGTAAAAAATAAAAACAAAATAAATATGTAAACAATAATAAGATCTACATTATAAGAGAGTTTTAAAAAGTGAATACATGTAAATAAGTGAACAAAATGCTGAACGCATAGTTAGGACTCAATAGATATTAGTAATTATTTTTATAATTAACATTATAAAAAATTAACAAAGCTGAAATAAAGCCAAAATATGAGCTTTATGTTTTTTCAATGATCGTGTTGAATCCACCAAAGAATTTTCTAAGAATATATTTACATAAATATTTGTTTAAAATACATTCAAGATTGTATATTTAGTAAAATTTGCAGATTTTTATCCAGGTGAGATATAAATTATTTCTGTCTGATGGCACAGAGAAGTCAAAAGTTTAATGCCTTGCCCACAAGACATGGACCAGTTTTGCTTCTAACCCAGAAGTCTTATAACATTTAAATATTTACATAATTATCTGAATTTTTATAACATGTTATAAAATACACATATTTATAGTATATATATTCACCCATACACACTTCTCAAATGCCCGTGGCTCTTTGAATTTAATTTAATATCTTACTGATTTCTTCTTTTAGTGAGTTCAATAAAATCTTTGACACATGTTCATTTTATATTTGCATTATCAAATTTTCTTTAATGCCAATAATACTCTTCCTGGTTTTGTCACCTAGGGAGTTTGATACCAAACTGATGATTCACCATATATACCTCTCGATTCCTGGCTTCAATGTATTATTCTGCCTTATTTCCCCATAATTAAACCCCTTTACTTATAACATCAAGTAGCACTATATATTTGCACTAGCCACCTTAACTACATGTTAATGAGGAAGACTATACATTGCACTATAATCAATCCGATAAAAGAATATTTTGCACTTTCTTACATCCTACCCACATTTAATTTTGTTATCTTCTCTGTTATGATTGTTTTGAAAATTAGAATCCTAACTTATTTTTGTTTCTCATTTTCTTATCTTCTTAGTAAATGGAATAGCAAATATTTTAATTTTGACTGTAATATTTAAGAAACACTCACCTCAAGTAATGAAAATGAGAGTCTATATACTTAAAAGCTGTGTTTAAGGCAGCACTAAGAAAATATCTCACAACGATGGAAGCCTACATTTCCTGGAGGAAGTATTTTTTTTTTTTAATGTAGCGATATACCTTTTCATGTAACAAATCAATTGAATAATATTTTACACAGATGTATCACATTTCCCAGAGAACAAATCAATACCAATGACTATTTTATAGCACTAGATCCTGAAACATAAAGAAGTTTTGTGACACACCCTAACTCACCCAGCAGGCATGTTGCAAATCTGGCAACCTAATTCACTTTGAAATTAAAATGTTAAACATTTGTCTATATCTAAACAATCAGATTGGATGCTTCTCAAGGATTAGAGTACTACCCATCTGTGGGGAATACTGAAGAAGATAATGGTGATGAAAACTTGACAACAACATGACACATGAAAGGAAATTCCTGCTATGATGGGAAAGGTGAAAGCCACATCTGTTATTAACATTAAACAGAAATAAGGCCACACAATAAAAAGTGGTCCAAGGAAATGCAAACTGAATTGTTCTTTTGATTTTTTCTTTTTAAATTTATCAGCACTTTATATCAATAAATGAATAATTACTGAACACAGATACAATATGCATAAGAATATTAATGAGCTCTATATAAAACAGTTGGTAACAGTTAATGTATTTTAGTTCTTCATAACTAAAAAAGATAACCTTTATATGTGATGGTATATTCCATACTAATTTTAGAATTATAAAGGGATTAGATGCTTAAGAAATGCAATTTTTATAATTAATCTATCAAAATCTCTCCCCCATTTTTGTGGGTATCATAGGTTCACAAAACAATGGTATATGGACATAATATACTGGATTTGTCAGTTTGCTATGGTTGTAGTTTCAATAGTCAATAATAGACAACTCACCCCAGAAAAAAAAATCCCCCAGAATGCACCTTTGTCTTTGGAAATTAACTGTTAAATTCTAATTTAGTCTTGGGCAGTTTAGTGGCTGTTAAAAGTTTGCAATGTATTGGAAATATTTGTTATTGAGGGCACATAGATATACATTTGAAATTGCCTATCAAGTTGCAACTTCTCTGGACAATTTTTATACCATTTACTCCTCTGTTTTATCTTTTTAAACAATATATAAATGTTGATACTGAACATGTCCAATGTATCATGTAAATAGAATCATTTCCTTTATCTGTGCTAGGGAGGCATGTGATTTTACATTTAAAAATCTGGTGACTTCAGTTTGCATGAAGATTGAGTCCAACTACCATTCATTTAAATCACTAACCACACACAGATTCAGATTGATTATGAGGATGTCATCTTAAAAACCAGATTATGTATTGCTTAACAACACAGAGATTATTAACAAATGTTAATCAAATAATCAACTGGAAAAGTCACTAATTTTGTTTAGAAAATGAGAAGTCTGGAGTTTATGATGAAACGGATTTTTTTCTATCATATGTGGCCATCATTCATACCCTACAACATTCTAGTGATTTGATTGCATGCATTTCTTTATTCCTTGATTGAGCTGTGGCTTTTCTGAAATAGGATGGATGTGAAAGATGGGGGCAATGGCTTTCTTCTGCAGCTTTTTAGTAGATATGATCTCCTTCATAGTGAGCAGGTTTAGCCAAAATTAAAAGGGGACTTGGATTTCTCTTTTAGAATTTAGAAGTGATTACCACAGTTAAACTTCAAAAAGTGAAGAAACCTTGATCTGTGTGTACCTGAGATGCTCAATGAAGGCTAGAATTTCTGCTGGAGAATATGGGAACTCTTAAATGACAGAAAAAATACTCAACAGAAGAAAACTTAGTCTATAAGACAGAAGTAAAGAAATGAGGGATGAAATATAAAAATCTTAATATCCTAACTTTTAGTTTTACCTTAAAATGGACTATCACAATATCATCTCACCCATGTATTTGTCTTTTTGGTCATTCACTGTGGGGTGAAAAGAGGTATGTGGATTGTGACAAGAGTAAATGTTTAGGTCATCCCTTAATGAAATTCTTAACACTTAAAATGGAATTGAGCCAGTGAAATAGTGGAACGAGAATGGTTTGGCACCACATAGATCTTAAAGTTTCTTTCTTTCTTTCTTTCTTTCTTTCTTTCTTTCTTTCTTTCTTTCTTTTCTTTCTTCCTTCTTTTCTTTCTTTCTTTCTTTCTTTCTTT